>NC_137674.1:111570817-111749903 GCF_963989245.1 Nansenia antarctica
AGGGTAATAATAGTTCTACCTCTCTCCTATAGGGTAATAATAGTTCTACCTCTCTCCTATAGGGTAATAAGAGTTCTACCTCTCTCCTATAGGGTAATAATAGTTATATATCTCTCCTATAGGGTAATAATAGTTCTACCTCTCTCCTATAGGGTAATAATAGTTATATATCTCTCCTATAGGGTAATAATAGTTCTACCTCTCTCCTATAGGGTAATAATAGTTATATCTCTCTCCTATAGGGTAATAATAGTTCTGCCTCTCTCCTATAGGGTAATAATAGTTCTACCTCTCTCCTATAGGGTAATAATAGTTCTACCTCTCTCCTATAGGGTAATAAGAGTTCTGCCTCTCTCCTATAGGGTAATAAGAGTTCTACCTCTCTCCTATAGGGTAATAATAGTTCTACCTCTCTCCTATAGGGTAATAATAGTTCTACCTCTCTCCTATAGGGTCATAATAGTTCTACCTCTCTCCTATAGGGTAATAATAGTTCTGCCTCTCTCCTATAGGGTAATAATAGTTCTACCTCTCTCCTACACTGTAAAAAAAAAATGTTATTTCACAGAAATTCACTGTATTATTTTACAGATTTCTTTTGTTTTTCTACATTAAATGTAAATGCCATAAAAATACAGCCACCGCGTCATGCTACCTCTAGTGGTGAGGGCACTGGCAAAATGCAAAAGTAACCAAAAATCAGTCAGAAAGGATGAGGACACGGTCTGTGGCCACCACCTGCAGAACCATTCCCTTTTTGGTTGTTGTCTTGCTGTTGCCTCTCCTGTCCACCTGTTGTCACTTTCATTTGCACCAAAGCAGATGAAATTGTTTAACAATCGTTTACGCTTTCTAATTGGACAGATCGATATCTCAGAAGTTGAATTTACTTGGTGTTATAGTGTAATGATTATGTGTTCCCTTTATTTTTTTGAGCAGTGAAGTAAATTCCAAAATAAGTGAAGTAAATTCCAAAATACAACTGTTATTTTATGGCAGTTGGCAGTTGAAGCTTTTTGTTTGAAAAAAATCTGTCAAATAAAAGTGTTTGTCTGCTTAACTTTTAGTGATGCCCCTTTATTAAAGATGTTTGATGGTAATAATTTAGGAGAAATCTGTAAAATAACGGTGCTTCTCGGCTGAGTTTCAAGTGCCATCACTTTATTAAAGATGTTTGATCGTAATAATTGAGGAAAAACCTGTATAATCAGTGTTTCACGGCTGAACTTTAAGTTCTGTCACTTTATTGAAGGTGTTTGATCGTAATAATTGAGGAAAAACCTGTATAATCAGTGTTTCACTGCTGAACTTTAAGTTCTGTCACTTTATTGAAGGTGTTTGATCGTAATAATTGAGGAAAAACCTGTAAAATAACAGTGTTTGACTGCTGAACTTGAAGTTCTGTCACTTTATTGAAGGTGTTTGATCGTAATAATTGAGGAAAAACCTGTATAATCAGTGTTTCACTGCTGAACTTTAAGTTCTGTCACTTTATTGAAGGTGTTTGATCGTAATAATTGAGGAAAACCTGTAAAATAACAGTGTTTGACTGCTGAACTTGAAGTTCTGTCACTTTATTGAAGGTGTTTGATCGTAATAATTGAGGGAAAACCTGTCAAATAACAGTGTTTGACTGCTGAACTTGAAGTTCTGTCACTTTATTGAAGGTGTTTGATGGTAATAATTGAGGGAAAACCTGTCAAATAACAGTGTTTGACTGCTGAACTTGAAGTTCTGTCACTTTATTGAAGGTGTTTGATCGTAATAATTGAGGAAAAACCTGTAAAATAACAGTGTTTGACTGCTGAACTTGAAGTTCTGTCACTTTATTGAAGGTGTTTGATCGTAATAATTGAGGAAAAACCTGTAAAATAACAGTGTTTGACTGCTGAACTTGAAGTTCTGTCACTTTATTGAAGGTGTTTGATCGTAATAATTGAGGAAAAACCTGTCAAATAACAGTGTTTGACTGCTGAACTTGAAGTTCTGTCACTTTATTGAAGGTGTTTGATCGTAATAATTGAGGAAAAACCTGTCAAATAACAGTGTTTGACTGCTGAATTTTACGGATGTTTTTGGGTGAAATAACAGTGGTTTTCTGTAAAAAATATAAACATATTTTTCTGTAAATTAATTGCTTTTCCACTTTATTTTAATTACACTATTTTACTGTAATTTGACGGTAAATGTTGACAACTTTTGGTGCCAGACTTTTTACCGTTTTTTTACATGTTTTTTTTTTACAGTGTATAGGGTAATAATAGTTCTGCCTCTCTCCTATAGGGTACTAATAGTTCTACCTCTCTCCTATAAGCCCCTTGATCAACAAAACCATCAATCACTCCCTACTGTCTGGCCATGTCCCATCACCTCTGAAAACAGCCATCATTACTCCCCTTCTTAAGAAACCGTAGCATAGCCCATAGCACTGAAACAGCACTGGTCAGGGTGACAAACGACATTCTCATGGCAGCCGATGCCGGCTCTCCTTCTCTCCTCATCCTCCTGGACCTCACAGCCGCCTTTGACACCGTCGACCACACCATCCTCCTAGACCGCCTTCACTCCACTATCGGACTCTGCTACACTGTTCTGGACTGGTTCACATCCTATCTTTCCGAACGCACCGAGTGCATCTCCTTGGGAGGTGCAAAGTCCCGGACCCAGCCTGTCACCTGTGGTGTCCCCCAAGGATCCGTACTCGGACCCACCATCTTCACCCTGTACATGTTACCCCTCGGCCGTGTCATCAGCAAGCATGGTATCCCCTACCATTGCTATGCTGACGACACACAACTCTACATTAAACTGGACCCAACCCCTCAGTCAACCTCATCTGCACTCACCATCTGCCTGGAGGAGATAAAGGCATGGATGAGAGTTAACTTCCTTCAATTAAATAGCTGCAAAACAGAAGCCATCATAATAGTTCTACCTCTCTCCTATAGGCTAATAATAGTTCTACCTCTCTCCTATAGGCTAATAATAGTTCTACCTCTCTCCTATAGGGTAATAAGAGTCTTTAGCTGCGTCAGAACTCTGATGTGACAGCAGCCTCTGCTCTTGACCCAGCATGCTCTAGTTGTGCTGTGTTGGGCACAGGGGCTGCTGACACACATGATGACCTCACAATCTGTGTCTCCAAGAGACTGTGGTTACACAGGGATGATGGACATCTTACCAATCACCAAAGAGTATCAGGGTGTTGGCTGGGGATAGGTAGATGATCATAAGTTTTCAAGCTGAGACCTCCACAAAACTGCAGGGAATGTAAATAAACTATAAAGCCTATGACTAGATTGGCTGTTATGGATTAAAGGGGAAAAAAAAAGAAAAGAAAAAAAGAACTCTGATGTGAGGAAGTGGAGCCTTTTCCACTCCACATCGTCATGACGATGCTGTTTGTTTACAGCTTTGCATTTCTGCATCAGAGGGGTGAGGAGGGAGGGAGGGAGAGAGGGAGGGAGGGTGCCGGAGAGGACAAGCTCATCGACCACACTGTCAGCAGATGAAGGAGAGGAGGAGGGGGAAGTGTGGGGCGAGGGAGGGAGGGAGAGAGAGAGGGAGGGAGAGAGAGAGAGAGAGGGAGGGAGGGAGTGAGGCAGGGAGGGAGAGAGGGAGGGAGGGAGAGAGGCAGGGAGGGAGGGAGAGAAGGAGAGAGGGAGGGAGAGAGGGAGGGAGGGGGTTGACTGCCAGCACAGGAAACCCTGACTGGGCAACAGCTACTTCCTGTGTCCTGTCCTACATCTGGGGGGGGGGGGGGGGGGGGGGCGGAGGTGACTGGGGGCCCTTAAGAGCAGATCTGGGATCATTTTTCTCTGCACGGTTCCTAACCCGTGGCCTTCAGGAGGTACCAGAGGAGACTGACCTGAGATCAGGGCTTAAGTGGCGACTGTGTGTGTGTGTGTGTGTGTGTGTGTGTGTGTGTGTGTGTGTGTGTGTGTGTGTGAGTGTGTGAAGCGCAGCGTCTCACCTTGACATCGAAGTTGCAGTCGAAGCGTTTGATGAGAACGATGAACGCCCCCGTCAGGTTATCACGCAGGGGGGGCGGCTCGATGGGCTCGCACGCATTCTCCGGCCGCGCGCCAACCAGGAAGCCCTGCAGACGTGACATCACAGTAGCGTCATAATGTGACATCACAGTAGCATCATCATGTGACATCACAGTAGCATCATCATGTGACATCACAGTAGCATCATCATGTGACATCAGTAGCATCATCATGTGACATCACAGTAATAATAATAATAACTTTTATTTGTATAGCGCTTTTCCTGCAAACGTTGCAGCTCAAAGTGCTCCAATCATTATAGAATCATCATTTAATGATTTAGTCATTTAAAGGCAATATTTAAAAGATGGGTTTTTAGCGTCAGTTAATGATGATCCAAAGGCAAATAACTGAAAAAAGTGTTTAAGGTCTAAACTAATCTAGATTTGAGGGAAGGAAACAGGTTTAGGGATGAAATTATATAATAATATGAAATAATTATATATATCATAGAAATGAGAGCAGTGAAAATCCAAAGATGAAACAAAATGCAAATAAACAAGAGATCAGAATCTTGGCAGGAATTCTTCCGTTGCCCCCAGGCCAATCACAAGCAGGCTTACTGATGTAAGCCCCCCCATACACAGAACACACACACGCACACCGAGACACACCCAGACACAGACACACACACAGACAGACACGCGCACACACACACACGCGCACACACACACGCGCGCGCACGCACACACACACACACACACACACAAACACTTGCAGTCTCTCTCTTTCTACTTCACACACACACACACACACACCACACACACAGAGACACACACAGACACACACAGACACACAAACACAGACAGACACGCGCACACACACACACACACACACCTTAAGGCGTCTCAGTTTTGTCGCGTTTAACCCACTGAGATTCTCACACCATCAAAAGTTTGGGCTGCAGAGTTGTTTGTTAATGCTAAACACACATAGACTCCACACATAGACGACACACACAGACGACACACCAGCCATAACCACACACCCATGACTGTGGAACTCTCACATCCTGGTCAGGTGTGGGTACAGGTGGTAGTCAGGGTGTGGAGGGGAGAGGTGTGGTGGAGGGGGGGGGGGGGTGTAAATTGGTTTGGAATGCAGGGGGACTGTGAGGCAGCATCTCCAGTCAGCTGGGAGCGGGAGGGTTGTGAGGGTGATGAGTTCTTCTCAGGAGCTCTATCTGTCTGTCTGTCTGTGCACAGCGCTTTACCACATCCAGCCTGATTGACAGCGCTTTTGTGGAGTCAGACACACACACACACACACACACACACACACACACACACACACACACACACACGCTCACAGCTGAGTCTGGCGGCTGTCTCTGAGGGGTTCTCAGTCTGTGTGTGTGTGTGTGTGTGTGTGTGAGAGAGAGTCAGGCAGCTGGTAAAAAAGCATCTCTCTTCCACCTGCCACTCTGAGGTAATTCTCTCATCAGCATCAGAATCGCTTTCATTTATCTCAATGTACGAACAAGCACACAAGAGAAAAAAAGCAAAGTGCTTTACAACGGCCTCTCATTCACCCATTCACACACCCATTCACACACCAATGGCGGCCAAGCTACCATGCAAGGCGCCGGCCGGCCCGCTCACTGGGAGCAATTTGGGGTTCAGTGTCTTGCCCAAGGACACTTCGACATGTGGCCAGCCGGGGCTCGAACCACCGATCTGCCAACCTTGCGATCATTAGACGGTGATGGTTCCTCAACATTGGCCTTGCAGCATCAAGATGAATCCATATCATCACATCTCAACCAAGACAGGAAATCCACAATGAGCTAACAGATAGCATGAGATAACACATAGCACAAGCCAACACATAGCATGAGCTAACACACAGCACGAGCTAACACATAGCACGAGCTAACACATAGCACGAGCTAACACATAGCACGAGCTAACACATAGCACGAGCTAACACATAGCACGAGCTAACACACAGCACGAGCTAACACATAGCATGAGCTAACACATAGCACGAGCTAACACATAGCATGAGCTAACACATAGCATGAGCTAACACATAGCATGAGCTAACACTTAGCACATAGCGTCTCTGAAACACAGATCATCATATCTGTTTATAGGATGACCACTGAACTGAAGAGGAATGTGTGTGGGCAGGGTTCTGCCAGGCCATTGTTCTGGTTCTGTACTGAGGGGTGAGGGGTGAGGGGTGAGGGGTCAGGGGTCATCGCTGGCTGACTTGACCCTCCTGAGAGGAAGCTGACACCAGGTCCATACAGGAGGATCCTGTCTCAAAGTGAAACCATGTGGGATCTCCTCAGACACCTCCTCCTCTCAGCAGAGCTGCTGGGCCATGACGTCACTGTGCCACTGCCTCACATTCCTCCCGCCTCAGAAACAAGAGGCAACAGCTCCCCCTGTTGGCCAGGAATGATGATGCATGACGCCACTGAGAAATCATCGATTTTTACCTCAACCACTAATGCACTGATGATCAGTGCTAGATATAATATTACAATTTTTTTTTTTTTTTAAAAATATATATATATATATATATTTTAATCATTTAACCCCTCTCATTATTTTCTAAAAACAAATAGTTTGTGTCACGTTTCGAAGGTGAATAATCCACTCAGTCATCATATTTCTGTGGGGAAATGGTGACACAATCCTGTAAGCCTTTGGTGCACAATCACATAGTGACACACATAGTGACACAGAGGTGAGTTTCCATTATCACAGCAGGACTTGGTGACTAGTTGGGCTGCTGGCTTCCTCATGGAGGAATGAAGGGGGGGTTTGCTTGTGGGATTTTCCATTCTCTCAGGATTCATGTGTCTGTGTGAGTGAGTGTGTGTGTGTACGTGTGTGCGTGTGAGCGTGTGTGTGTGTGTGTGTGTGTGTGTACGTGTGTGCGTGTGAGCGTGTGTGTGTGTGTGTGTGCGTGTGAGCGTGTGTGTGTGTGTGTACGTGTGTGTGTGTGTGTGTGTGTGTGTGTGTGTGTGAGAGTGTGTGAGAGTGTGTGTGAGTGTGTGTGCGTGTGAGTGTGTGTGTGTGTGAGTGTGTGTGCGTGTGAGTGTGTGTGTGTGTGTGTGTGTGTGTGTGAGTGTGTGTGTGTGTGTGTGAGTGTGTGAGTGTGTGTGAGTGTGTGAGTGTGTGAGTGTGTGAGTGTGTGAGTGTGTGAGTGTGTGTGAGTGTGTGAGTGTGTGAGTGTGTGTGAGTGTGTGAGTGTGTGAGTGTGTGAGTGTGTGAGTGTGTGAGTGTGTGAGTGTGTGTGAGTGTGTGAGTGTGTGAGTGTGTGAGTGTGTGTTGTCAGGTTAAGCCTCTGTCCTCCCTCCTCTTGGGTTGGATGCAGGAATGCTCAGATAGCTAATCTCAGTCAGTAGAGGTAAATAAGGTGGATGTCAGTCTGTTTGGGTCTTCATTCGCTCCGGTAAAACCTCTGGAAAACAGATGAATCATTAACTTCAACAAGGCCTCCAGCTTGGGTTCTTTTAAAGAGATTAAAACAAACCCAACGACTCCAGAATCAGATGGGATTAAGTTTCATACACGCACAGCACAGCACACACCACGTGGAAGCTTCTGAAACCGCTTCTAAAACTCTCCCGTCGAAAAAAAACGGCCGAGCGGCCAAAAAAATAAATCCCAACATCTCATCATAACATCATATGTTATAAAGATACAGAACTGAAAAAGAGGAAGGTTGGCAGGTTGGAAGGGAGACCAGCGGAACAGCTAAACAGAGAGAGAAACTCTGCCATAAAACCCAATAAAATCGAGAGAGAGTCGAACGACACAAATAAAAAAACTGAAAAAAGTCCATATTGGCCACAGTAAAAAGAGGAACTATAAAGTATAAAGTGGTGTTTTTTCGGGGGAGTGCCCAGGCCGGCCCGGGCTTGGGCTCTGGGTTCTGGTTGTGGAACACAGGGGCATAGATAGCCGGTCAGTGGGCCGTGCAGAAATGAGATCGGTCGGGCTTTGGGCCAGAACCTCGGTCTCTAAGTAGGCTACGAAAACATTTCCTTTTTGCGAGGCCCCGAAAGAACATTCAGGCTTATCTGAGGCAAGAGAGGGAAATCCCCAGAGAGACGCAGAGAGACCCAAACAGCTAACGTTCCCCTGCCTCAGACAGACCCAGAGCAGCTAATCTTCCCCAGCCTCAGAGGCTGGGCCCGCTGACTCAGGGCTTATGACACCACATTATATCACAACGCTGCTGGACAGTTTGTCTGTATTACCAGTATGGGAGCGGCAGCCAGCCAAAAACAGACTTCACTGCGCATTGATGATGATTAGCACCGTTAGCACAATCACCATGATGATTAGCATCTTTTCCCAAAAGTGATGTTTGAGGCGCTGGTGGAAAGCCAGTGAGTATAGAGAGACTGTGTGAGGTAGGGAGATGAAATGGAGAGGAAAAGGTATTCTGCTGATGAGAAGATGGATAGCGATATGGTTACTAAGCGTTAAGGCAGAGGTTGTACATTTTTAATTTATTTTTAATTGTATTTTATCTTTACCTTTTCTTTTTACTGCTTTCCCCTGCTTTTATTTTCATTTTATGCTTGTGTACGTTTTATATTGCATATTGTTTATGTTTTTATATTCACTTTATGTTTTTATTCCTGTTGAAAAGCACTTTGAGCTGCATTTCTTTTTAGGTTTAGGCTGTCAGACAGACAGGTCAGTATTGTGGTTTAGTCAGTCAGACAGACAGGTCAGTGGTTTAGGCTGTCAGACAGACAGGTCAGTACTGTGGTTTAGGAGACACACAGCTAGTCTGTCAGACAGACAGGTCAGTAGTACTAGCTCTCTTACCCTCAACTCAACATTCTGCGTGAAAGACACACAGCAGGGCGCTTGGCGTAACACACTAAGCTTCGACCATGTAACCACAGGTATATAACCATGTAACCGCAGGGTTCCCGGTTTGATTCCGGCCGCGGACATATCCTGCATGTCATCCCTTCTCTCTCTCTCTCTCACCCTTCCTTCCTGTCAAATCTCTACTGTCTCTATCCTCTCCACCAAAATAACTTTAAAAAAAGAAAAGGACACCCAGCCAAGGCCACAGGCAGATTCCTGCTGCCTGACTGCACCTCCCAGGCCCCACCCCCTCCTCTATCCCCCAACTGGCATGTGACAGGAAATGACATCACACTTCCTGTCCCTGCTAAAAGAAGGCACTGTTCTGAGCAAACAGAACTCCATGAAGACATCAAAGGAACCTCTTTGCATATTGGCCTCGATAAACCTGCAGCCTTTTTGAATAATAATAATAATAATAATAACAACAACAACAACAACAACAATAATAATAAATTAAAATCTTAAAAAAGCATCTATTGTTCCTCCCCAGTCCCTTCCATAACCACTGATCAAATTATCCTGGGCTTGATTTTGCATCGTTTGCCTGGTGTAGTGAAAACCCCAAGTCATTGGGCGAGCAGCCGACTTTCACCGATCCAGTTGGATCACATCAGTGGTGACCTCAAGGGAGGGGAGGATGCCTAAAGCATTCAGACAGGGCCGTACTCAGTCAGAAAGGCTTTTCTCACATGGTGGCAAGTGTCACTTTTCTAAACTGGTCCTGTGGTGTGAACCTCCTCCCTGTCTCTGGTTTGGACTGTCTCTCTGTCTCTCTGTCTGTCTCTCTCTCTGTCTCTCTGTCTGTCTCTCTCTCTGTCTCTCTGTCTGTCTGTCTGTCTCTCTCTCTGTCTCTCTGTCTGTCTCTCTCTGTCTCTGTCTCTCTCTCGGTCTCTCTCTCTGTCTCTCTCTCGGTCTCTCTCTGTCTCTCTGTCTCTGGTATGGACTGTCTCTGTCTCTCTGGTATGGACTGTCTGTCTGTCTGTCTGTCTCTCTGTCTCTCTGTCTCTCTGTCTGTCTCTCTCTGTCTCTCTGTCTCTGGTATGGACTGTCTCTCTGTCTCTCTGTCTGTCTGTCTGTCTGTCTGTCTCTGGTATGGACTGTCTCTCTGTCTCTCTGTCTGTCTCTCTCTGTCTCTCTGTCTGTCTCTGTCTGTCTCTCTCTGTCTCTGGTATGGACTGACGACAGTCTGCATGTAAAGATGAAGTGAGAGTGAGAGTACAGCATGGGAGTAATCACATGAAACCCTCCCTCTCTGTTTCCTGAACATTTAAGGAACCACAACTTCCTGAGTCTCCGTCGTTCAGTTCTCACATGTGGTGTAGTCACAGTGAACCTGAGGGGAGGTAGGTACAGGTAGGTGCAGATGCAGTGTGAATCCCAAAGACCACGCCAGATCTCTCACATGTAAGAAGAATCGCGCGGGCCGCCACAGTCTAGGTAATCAATGGGAAACGCTGGAATGAACAGCTGAAATCAATATGGTGGAAATGAGTTGCTGCTAAAGTCTAAAGGTATTTCTTCCTCCCTGCCTTTCGTAGGATCTATCCATCCCTGCATCGACCCGTCCACTGCTTAGTCCTACCCAGGTCACCCCAGGGCAGCAGAGGGGAGTACACAGGGATTAGAGAAGGGGGAGGGGGGGGAGGAGAAGGGAGGAGGGGAGGGAAAAGGGGAGGTGGAGGGAAGTGAAGGGAGGGAAAGGGGGGAGGGGAGGGAGGGAATGGGGGAGATGGAGGGAAGTGAAGTGAGGGAAAGGGGGGGAAGGGAGGGAAAGGGGGGAGAGGAGGGAGGGAAAAGGGGAGGTGGAGGGAAGTGAAGTGAGGGAAAGGGGGGGAAGGGAGGGAATGGGGGAGGGGAGGGAGGGAAAGGGGGAGGGGATGGAGGGAAAGGGGGAGGGGAGGGAGGGAATGGGGGGAGGGGAGGGAGGGAAAGGGGGAGGGGAGGGAGGGAATGGGGGGAGGGGAGGGAGGGAAAGGGGGAGGGAATGGGGGGAGGGGAGGGAGGGAAAGGGGGAGGGGAGGGAGGGAATGGGGGAGGGGAGGGAGGGAATGGGGGAGGGGAGGGAGGGAGGGAAAGGGGGAGGGGAGGGAGGGAATGGGGGGAGGAGAGCGAGGGGAGGGAGGGAAAGGGAAGTGAGGGAAAGGGGGGAGGGGAGGGAGGGGAGGGAGGGAAAGGGGGGAGGGGAGGGAGGGGAGGGAGGGAAAGGGGGGAGGGGAGGGAGGGAAAGGGGGAGGGAGGGAGGGAAAGGGAGGGAAAGGGGGAGGTTTTTTGGATTGAACTGCAGCCTAGAGCTCTGGGTCAGTGCTGCTCTCTCAGCTGGCGGCCTGATCTGACCCCTGACCCCTGACCCCTGACTCTGCTCTGTGCCACAACTCTGAGGTGAGGCCAGTGAGCTGCCTAAGCCCCTAGCCCACCACACACACACACACACACACACACACACACACACACACACGCGCGCACACACACACACACACACACACACACACACACACACACAGTCAGGGAGATATGGAAGGTTGTACAGAGAATATGGATCTGCATATCATATCAATAATAATAATAATAATAATAACTTGCATTTGTATAGCACTTATCCTGCAAACGTTGCAGCTCAAAGTGCTTATGAATGGATTATTAATATGGATCTGCATACCTGTACCACAAGGTCCTATGATACACACAGATCAATGTCTTATCAGAGGGAGACCCTGCTGTAGCTGGATCTGAAGCCAGAAGACTACTTTTAACCCCAAGTGTTCTAAAACATGCTAAAGAGTATAGTACGGTAGTAAGATTCTTTCTTAAATAAAAATGTGACATATTTTGGTCTGGCAGCTGCAGATTTACAGCCTCTTGAAGTCCTGAAGCCTCCCAGCTGTAAGGCCAGGCGGGGGGGGGGGGGCTTTGTTGCGCTCTGCCCTTCTGACTGCGCGATGCAGGACAGCTCAGAAAGGAGACTGACCAGGCGATCTTCAGGCATCCATTCACACTTAACACAACCCGGGACTTTCCATGGAATTATACATGGTCTCGACCAGGGTAATTGCCCGGGCGGATTTCCCTGGTCAGTCGCGTTCAGACATACGCCGACACGGGAAATTCCATGTAATATACTGGGAAGGCTTGTATGTGGGAAAGGGCCTTTAGAGAGAAGGCTAGCTTCCTATAATGGTAGTCAATGAAAGAAGGCTATAGCGTCCTATAGTGTTAGTAAATGAAAGAAGGCAAGTACTTCCTATTAGTGGTAGTAGATGAAAGGAGACAAGGAAAGTAGACTACTCCAGAGTATTGAGACGAGTATCTCTCACAGCTTCCGTCCCTCCTAACGCTGACACCCCGAGGCTGAGCTGCAGTGACCCTGGGTGCTGCTGATGCTAACAGCCTTGGATAAGCCCCATAGCCCCTAGCTAGCTGCTATAGACAACGCTGACAAACAGACAAACGTCACTTCCGGGTGTTTCCAAACTGAGGGCTAGAACAAGGGGAATATTATTCTAAGGGGGCGATTCCGCTTTTTGTTATGGTCGGTGGTTTCCAAACTAGGAAGCAACCTTGCTCGACGGAGGTTCAAAACTAACCCCCCCCCCCCCAACCCCCCCCCTCCCCCCCTACCGAAACAACTAGGGGTGGGCATCGACGATCGATAATTGATCGATAAGGATCTTGGTCGATCACAAAATAAAACATTTGGTCGATCACCAAAAAAAAAAAATTTTTTTTTTTTTTTTGTGATCGACCAAATGTTTTATTTTGTGATCGACCAAGATCCTTATCGATCAATTATCGATCAATTATCGATCGTCGATGCCCACCCCTAACCGAAACAACCCCTTCACTGAGGGCTAAAGCACCACCAGCCTGCTGACAACAACAAGCTTTTGAAGCAACAATGGCCGGCTTACAAACACAGACGTGAATCACCGGCCGCTGCCAGCTGTGTGGGTGGATGCCAGCTGTGTGTGGGTCAACAATTGGGCGCCTCATAACATGTGACCTCATCACACGTGACCTCATCACATGTGACCTCATCAGAGAGACACACTGGTGTGAACAGGTCACAGAGCTCTCTCTCTCTCACTGTCGTCACTGGATCTACAGTCACATATACTGTATACTGTATATATAAACTCCTCAAAAAAAGTTCGGAAACATTATTTCGGTCGATTATTCCTCCCCTTTAATAATACCGATTGGTATTGTATTTTATATGGTTGGAAAGCCTGATTAGTCACCTTTACAACGGGGTACAACTTGTAAGGATCATGCATTCGTGGAATGAGCAACGCAGCTAAACGTGTGGGTAGCGGCCCCCAAATAATTGCCAAAGTCCCCTGCGATATTCTTCTGTTGAGCGTTCAGGTAAAACATATAAACATGTGTATATGTAGGGGCTTGACAGCTTGTTATGATCTTTTAAAGACAGTGCCTATTTACTACATCGTTAATTATAAACTTCCTTCTCTAGGAATCTCCGCAATTGTCGCATATCTGGCATGTGTTTTAAGGACAGTTATTCTTTAACTCACGTCAATAACAGTGAAAGAATGATTGTAATGTAAACAGCCCAGACATGCATATAGTCTGTGTAATGATCTGCAGGGGCTTGACAGCTTGTACACACACAGTATGTAGGGTCTTGACACATTGTTATGTTCTTTATGTACACATACTGTATGTGTGTGTGTACATAAACAATATAAACATAGTCCATATTTAGTACATCATTAATTAGAAACCACCTTTTCTAGGTATCACAGTTAGCACGATTGTCTTCCCTGCATAAGGTTGGCAGATCGGCGGTTCGAGCCCCGGCTGGCCACATGTCGAAGTGTCCTTGGGCAAGACACTGAACCCCAAAATTGCTCCCAGTGAGCGGGCCGGCGCCTTGCATGGTAGCTTGCCGCCATTGGTGTGTGAATGTGCGTGTGAATGTGTGAATGAGAGGCCGTTGTAAAGTGCTTTGGATAAAGCCATATAAGCCAATCCATTTACGAAGTGTTTATATTTGACGGAGGGTTATCCAGTAACAGTGAAGGAGTGGTGATCTGTAGGGGCTGACAGCTCGTTAACCCTGAGGTGTTGGATTAGTCAGTGTACGTTATATGACCTTTGACCTGTGGTACCCACCTTCAGTCCATCGCTGGGTAGCCGGTAGCCGAACCGTGCAGGCAGGTCGTCAAAGGTGCCTGTCCTGTTGTCAAACGCAAACTGAAACCATAAACACACAAAGGACTCGTTAGTTAACTATGTAACAGGACTGGTTAGTTAACTATGTAACAGGACTGGTTAGTTAACTATGTGATTATTTGTTCACATCCAACTGTTCACTCAGCCAAACACGCTAGGCTAGAGAGCTACAGCTAGGCCTAGAGATGCACACGGCATTGTGGGAGTGAGGTCTGTCTGTCTGTCTGTTGGTCTGTGTGTCAGGAGCATTTGTGTGTGTGTGTGTGTGTGTGTGTATGTGTGTATGTGTGTGGGGGGGGGGGTCTGTGTGTGTGTGTGTGTGTGTGTGTGTGTGTGTGTGTGTGTGTTTGGAGGGAGGGGGGGTCTGTGTCTGTGTGTGTGTGTGAGACTCACAGCAGAGATGTGTGTGTGTGTGTGTGTGTGTGTGTGTGTGTGTGTGTGTGTGTGTGTGTGTGTGCAACTCACAGCAGAGATGTCGGCCTCCACAGGCAGCAGGTTCAGGAAGGCGAACAGCTGGACGGTGAAGATGGTGTAGATCTGCGTGGCCGACAGCATCAACATCCCCAGGGAGAGCAGCATCTCACATACCTACACACACACCTGGAACACACACACACACACACACACACACACACACACACACACCTGTCCTGTTAGAGCAGCACACACACACACACCTGTGTTACACACACACCTGGAACACACACACACACCTGTCCTGCTAGAGCAGCATCTCACATACCTACACACACACCTGCAACGCACACACCTGTCCTGTTAATGACACACACACACCTGTTAATGACACACACACCTGTTAATGACACACATACTTGTTAAACACACACACACTTGTCCTGTTAATGACACACACACCTGTCCTGTTAATGACACACACACCTGTTAATGACACACACACCTGTTAATGACACACAAACTTGTTAAACACACACACACTTGTCCTGTTAATGACACACACACACACACACACCTGTTAATGACACACACCTATCCTGTTAATGACACACACACACCTGTTAATGACACACACACCTGTTAATGACACACACACCTGTTAATGACACACACACACCACCTGTTAAAGACACACACCTGTCCTCCAGGACACAGACAGACCGTCAGTGGTCGCTGGTCCTCTGTGGGTCAGTTGGTACAGCAAGGCGCTAACAATGCTTAGGTTGTGGGTTCGATTCCCGCTGGGACCATATATACTGAAAAATGTACGCACTCACTGCAATGAAAGTCGCTTTGGATAAGTGTCATCTAAATGGTGTACGTATATACGTATATATACATAAACAGTGCTTGTGTTGTGTCTGTACACCTGCTGCCACAGAGGACACACACCTGGGTGGGTTTCAGAGGAAACAGTGATTATGTGTCATTACTGGTGTCTATGAGACTTTACACTGAGCTGAAACAAGGCAGATCATAATAGATTCAGCTCATGTCTGAAATCGATTCTAGCGAAATCAAAGATGCTCAGACTAACAGGCTGGACCGCATCACCATGGAAAGACCAAAGACCACAACGGAGGGAGAGAGAGAGAGAGAGAGAGAGAGAGAGAGAGAGAGAGAGAGAGAGAGAGAGGGAGAGAGGGTCTCGTGGTGAGGAAACTCTGGGTTTTTAATAAAGAGAGTATGCTATGCTAGCTGTGCCAAGGTTGTCCTGTGTGTTGACAGAGTGTTTCACATTAATTTTCTATACTGTGGCAGCCCGCCATAGTCTCATTTGTCCCGCCATAGTCTCATAGCGAACCGAATATATTACACCCAAGTGTAAGATCTTTGGGATTCGCACTGGGAATCTAACCCCCCCCCCCCCCACCCACCCTCCTCCCTGTCGATGACAACATCCTCTGCACTAACAGCCGCCCATACCCCCCCCCCCCTTGCCGAAATACTTGCAGGGTCTGAGGTCCACCCACCCTCTTACATATAAACAAAAAGCTTCCAACTATTGAATGTATGTCTATGGCTTATGACAGACTATTGAATGTATGTCTATGGCTTATAACAGACTATTGAATGTATGTCTATGGCTTATAACAGACTATCGAATGTATGTCTATGGCTTATAACAGACAACTAGGCTAAAAGCCCAATGTTAAACTGGACCAAGGACTATATAGTGAACTTATACCCCTAACATTAAAAGGATTCAAAAAGCATTCTCTAAACAGCCTCAATACTATAGTAGCCTCCACCGGCGCCCCCCTCCCCTCTCTGGAGGAGCTGTACAACACACGCTGTCTCAGGAGGGCCTCCAAGATCTCCAGGGACCCGACCCACCCTGGGCACGTACACTTTGTCAAGCTGCCCTCGAACAGGAGGTACAGGACCCCGGCCGCTAAGACAAACAGACTGAAGGACTGCTTCTACCACAGGGCCGTCAAGGCCCTGAACACAGAAAAGGCCTAAGTTCTGGGCCCAGGACAGTCCGGACGGATTGTATGGCAGCTAGTGCTGAGGCACAAACATGTACATTTTCAAGCCTGCAAACTGTGACACTTTAAAATAATGTGAAAAAATACTTTTGTGCAATATGACAACTAGGGATGCACCGAACATTCGGCCACCGAATGTATTCGGCCGAATATCGCAAAATAAAGCACATTCGGTATTCGGCCGAATGTGTGAAAACACCGAATGTTTACCACCGAATAGTGGCCGTGTTTTGATGACGCAATACAATTAAATATAACTCTCAACAGGCGCGCGGCGCGAGGCGACGCGCTTTCAAAACTGGCTGCGTTCGTAAATTCACTCAGGAAGTCCGATCAGCACTCGTGGAATGCCTCTCGTCCAATCAAATGACTCGGTTTCTCTATGACGTCGGGCCCAGTGTGCGCTCCAGCGCTCTCAGAGCGACTTTACGAACGCAACCTTACACTCATCTAGCTAGTTAGCTTAGCAGTCGTAGCGGAAGAAGCAGAGTTGTTGCCTTGTTGAAAACATATTCAGACTCCCAGCTGTTCTACACGAGTTTATGACATGCAGCTGTATCATGCGGTGGTTTCTATGCAAACCAGAGACTATAAAAACAAAAGATATTCATTCTGAAATAACATGAACTATTATCCTTACACTCAGGTGGACTCAATTCAACTTGTTGAATGACTTGTTGAAGACATTTAGCATTTGACCTAATTTTAATAGTGACAAAGGGTCTGAATACTTATGTACATGAGGTATTTCTGTATTTACATTTTAATACATTTGCAAACATTAAAAAACGTTTTTACTTAGATTATATTACTGTGTGTGGATTGATGGCAAATCTATTCAAAAATGTGAAAAAAGTGAAGGGGTCTAAATACTTTCTGAAGCCTATGTAGAAACAAATCATGAATATCATTAACTTGAACCCTGGAAAGCAGTAGAGATTAAATCCCACGATAATTAGTTATAATAAGTTATATATAAAAGTTCTTTTTTTTCAATCTCAATTTCTTTCTTTGAGAAGCATGAATAAAAAGCAAAATGTATTTAGTTTATGCAATGATAAAATTAAAAACTGCCGATACACATTCGGTATTCGGTATTCGGCCAAGTGTTTCCTTAAATTCGGCTTCGGCCTCGGCCAAGAATTTTCATTTCGGTGCATCCCTAATGACAACCCTAGTTGACTATCTGTGCAGTATAGTACAGTGGATTGTGTACATAGCCTTTATTGATGTAAACCAGCTCCTTACCTTCTTGTGATTTTATGCTTTTATGCTTTTTCTAAAATTAGGTTTTTTTTCCTTTTCCTAACACCAGGGGAGCCACCCCTCCTAAATTTCGTTGTTTGGTACCTGTACTGTAGCAATGACAAATAAAGTCCATTCCATTCCATTCCATTCCATTCCATTCCATCAGAGCCCAGAGCTCGGTTCTCCCTGGGAGTGTGTGTGTGTGTGTGTGTGTGTGTGTGTGTGTGTGTGTGTGTGTGTGTGTGTGTGTGTGTGTGTGTTGTCTCGGGGGCGGGGGTGTGCAAAAATGATAATTGCCCCTTGGGGATCAATAAAGTATGTCTTGTTCTTCCTTCTAACCCTACACAACCCTACACATCTCCCCATCTGTTATATGGAATACTTCAGCGCACACGTGGACAAAGAGAGCCTTATTCTCCACACTAAAATATCAAACTAGCAAAACCTATTTGTTAAGCTACTTCCCAGTACCTCCGCCCTATCCATGGAGCCAGTCCAATCCTGCTAAATAAGCCGTTTTGGAGCCTAGTACAGAGAGGGTTCAAACTCAATCCATACATCAATAAAAAAAAACTAGACATGCTCTTTGTCCATGTGTTCACTGAAGTATTCAATAACAGTGGTTTTACACAACGTCAGCTAACCCATCCTAATGACAACAAGTTGAAACTGAAAGCAAACAGTGGACAAAATGCTCATTTGCATGCCGGTGTCGTGGTTTAGCGCTACTGAACCCGGCAATTACGCACAACCACCCCCTGAAGGTCCTGGGTTCTTCTCACCCTGAAGGTCCCTGGTTCTCACCCCTGAAGGTCCTGGGTTCTCACCCCTGAAGGTCCTGGGTTCTCACCCTGAAGGTCCTGGGTTCTCACCCCTGAAGGTCCTGGGTTCTCACCCCTGAAGGTCCCTGGTTCTCATAATAGGCTAACTAAAGGGGGGCGGGTCCTTCTCTCTCGGGCAGTGTTGTGTGTGTATGAGTGTGTGTGTGTTTGGTGCTCAGCTGAAAATTGTGTCCCGAAGCGGAGCGCCTTAACTTTATCGCACAATAACAAGGATAACAAACGAAACGGACAACATTTACACTAAGATGGAGACAAACTTCAGCGATATGATCTAACAGCCGGTCTTCAGGACGACATACAGACCCGTATGAGCTTACAGGGCTATCCCCTATCTATCTGAGAAAAGGCATAGGCCTAGGCTGTAACATCGAACGGAAATTAGCCTATACGCATTGCAAGTTAATTTAAAGCCTATTTATTTTCAAAGAGTTTTATTCTATTTTATTTTATCTGATAAAAGGCATATGAACGGAAATTAGGCTAGCCGTGTCACGCCAGAAGCCTACATGCTTGCACTGTTCAATAAAATGTTATACATCTAGACATTGTGGTATTTCTTTATATACGTATCCCAGCCTGCCTATCAATTGTTTCTCAATAAACAGTTATGTTCTCCTCATTGTCATACTCCCGAGTCCGATTAAGTATGATTTGACAGGCAGCTAAACGAAATGCCTTCCCAACCAGCGAGACCTGGTTATAGAAATGACGTTGTTTTATTGATAAAAAAAGGGTAAAACTGGAAAGAGAAAATAGAAAACTCACATTAATCCCAAACAATTTAACAAACTTCAGTTAACGTAATGTGGAGTCCGTTCATTGATCGATGCTGTCTGTTCAGTTCCCAGTGAGGCGCCCGTTCAGCGCTGGACATAATGGCATAGCGCGCATGCGAATCATGTTGTATTATTATATATTATATAGCTCGCATCTAATCGTATCGGATGAGAAATAGACATTAAATGGCATATATAGGCCGCTACACAACAGTAATCACCGCGACAAACAGCTATATTATATTTTAATATGATGACCGGAATATCTCACGTTTGTCCGGTAAATCGAAATCTTCCCGGACACGATGTCCGGCGGCAATTTTTTCTAACGGAAACCCTGTTCTCACCCCTGAAGGTCCTGGGTTCTCACCACTGAAGGTCCCTGGTTCTCACCCCTGAAGGTCCTGGGTTCTCACCCCTGAAGGTCCCTGGTTCTCACCCCTGAAGGTCCTGGGTTCTCACCCTGAAGGTCCTGGGTTCTCACCCTGAAGGTCCTGGGTTCTCACCCTGAAGGTCCTGGGTTCTCACCCTGAAGGTCCCTGGTTCTCACCCCTGAAGGTCCCTGGTTCTCACCCCTGAAGGTCCTGGGTTCTCACCCCTGAAGGTTCTGGGTTCTCACCCTGAAGGTCCTGGGTTCTCACCCTGAAGGTCCTGGGTTCTCACCCTGAAGGTCCTGGGTTCTCACCCCTGAAGGTCCTGGGTTCTCACCCCTGAAGGTCCTGGGTTCTCACCCCTGAAGGTCCTGGGTTCTCACCCCTGAAGGTCCTGGGTTCTCACCCCTGAAGGTCCTGGGTTCTCACCCCTGAAGGTCCTGGGTTCTCACCCTGAAGGTCCTGGGTTCTCACCCCTGAAGGTCCTGGGTTCTCACCCCTGAAGGTCCCTGGTTCTCACCCCTGAAGGTCCTGGGTTCTCACCCCTGAAGGTCCTGGGTTCTCACCCCTGAAGGTCCTGGGTTCTCACCCTGAAGGTCCTGGGTTCTCACCCTGAAGGTCCTGGGTTCTCACCCTGAAGGTCCTGGGTTCTCACCCCTGAAGGTCCCTGGTTCTCACCCTGAAGGTCCGGGGTTCTCACCCTGAAGGTCCTGGGTTCTCACCCTGAAGGTCCTGGGTTCTCACCCTGAAGGTCCTGGGTTCTCACCCCTGAAGGTCCTGGGTTCTCACCCCTGAAGGTCCTGGGTTCTCACCCCTGAAGGTCCTGGGTTCTCACCCCTGAAGGTCCTGGGTTCTCACCCCTGAAGGTCCTGGGTTCTCACCCCTGAAGGTCCTGGGTTCTCACCCCTGAAGGTCCCGGGTTCTCACCCCTGAAGGTCCTGGGTTCTCACCCCTGAAGGTCCTGGGTTCTCACCCTGAAGGTCCTGGGTTCTCACCCCTGAAGGTCCTGGGTTCTCACCCTGAAGGTCCTGGGTTCTCACCCCTGAAGGTCCTGGGTTCTCACCCCTGAAGGTCCTGGGTTCTCACCCTGAAGGTCCTGGGTTCTCACCCCTGAAGGTCCTGGGTTCTCACCCTGAAGGTTCTGGGTTCTCACCCTGAAGGTTCTGGGTTCTCACCCTGAAGGTCCTGGGTTCTCACCCTGAAGGTCCTGGGTTCTCACCCCTGAAGGTCCCTGGTTCTCACCCTGAAGGTCCTGGGTTCTCACCCTGAAGGTTCTGGGTTCTCACCCTGAAGGTCCTGGGTTCTCACCCTGAAGGTCCTGGGTTCTCACCCTGAAGGTCCCTGGTTCTCACCCCTGAAGGTCCTGGGTTCTCACCCCTGAAGGTCCCTGGTTCTCACCCTGAAGGTCCCTGGTTCTCACCCTGAAGGTTCCTGGGTTCTCACCCTGAAGGTCCTGGGTTCTCACCCCTGAAGGTCCTGGGTTCTCACCCCTGAAGGTCCCTGGTTCTCACCCCTGAAGGTCCTGGGTTCTCACCCCTGAAGGTCCCTGGTTCTCACCCCTGAAGGTCCTGGGTTCTCACCCCTGAAGGTCCCTGGTTCTCACCCTGAAGGTCCTGGGTTCTCTACCCAGGTTCCGGCACTCTGTGCCCTGTCTCTCCTCCTCTCTGTCACCCATCTATTTTCCCACCTCCTACTCCTTAACATTGGGGCAATGAACTAACCTATAACTACCTCACACTGCACACATGCTGTTCATTCAGGTAGCCTAGAGGTTAGAGAGGCCGGCTAGCAATCGGAAAGTCGCTGGTTCGATCCCCGCCTCAGAAAGGATGCTTGCATGTGCCCTTGAGCAAGGCACTTAACCCCTAATTGCTCCAGGGGCGCCGAATATGGCTGACTCGTGTGCCTAGAGCAAAAATACCAAATTCCAACAATTGACTGATAAGCTGATTGCGTGGCAATAAATCGGTAAAAAAAGAAAAAAAACTCCTAAAGTTAGCCCTAGTAGTTATCTGTTCCTCTCCATTACTGTCTTCAAACCTGTACTGATTCTACCAGGTTGTCAGACAGACGCGTGCTGAAAAGAACATTTAACAAGATGACCCAGTTTACATGCAACTCTGTTCATCTCTGCTTTACATTTTCCTGTCTTTCTTGTATGTAAATGTCCAGGACAAATATCATAATAAGTACATACCGTAAGTACATAAGGGATAAGTACATCTTACCTATGTGTCCTGGAATTTCATAAATATTGACTCAAACAGGCCTGGATGTGTCAATCTGCCATGTAAGAGCCATGTCTGAACACTGAAGGGGTAATGTGAGCCGAGGGAATGGGCTGTATGCTAGAATAGCCCTAGGTGAAGGACAAGCCGGTCATATATACATTGAACCCAGCCAGCCAGTCCCATCTCAATATAGCCTAGCCAGCCTCGTGCCAGTGCCTGTGTGCCTGCCATCCACCATTAGCCTGGAAAAGCCTGACAGGCTCCTGTTAGCCATCGCTACTCCACATCTGGGCTAAGTGAGAGTCAATGGAAAAGCGGAGTAGCCTTGCATCCACTCTAGAGTAGCCTTGCATCTGCTCAGATGAGCGCTGGTTACATAACAGAGTCATCCATCGGGGATCCTGGCTGCCCTAGTATTGCAGCAGCAGCCTGTAGAGAAGCTATGCACCAGCTATGCCCATAACTCAGTTGTTGGGTGGAGGAGGGAGCCAATTATGTGCCGTTTTAAATCATAGTGGGAAGGATTCTAGCTACACATGCACTGTGCAGACTCAGAGAGAGGCCATTCTTCTCTGGTTGCAAGATTCAGACAAGAGAGAGGAAATGGCATACGTTGCATCAGCATCACCGAGGCTACTTTAATGCACAGAAATGTCTCCCAAATATAGGCCTATCCTATCTTAAACACCCCATGGTCTACATGCTCAGACAGACAGATCAGTGTCATGTTTAGAGGTGGCACTACTGTGACTAGGAGAAGATGACACATTAGGGATATAGAGAAAAGGATAGGCTAATAATAGAACAGAGATCATTGCACAAACTCGAGGACCTTTTTGTTGTGACACATTTCAACATAAGACTGGGGCTGATTACAACAGAGGAAGCTGTCAAAGTCCTCTGACTCCTGATGGGAGAGCTGTTTCACATGTCAATGAATGTCCACTAACCTTGTCACACTGGGACTTTGACATAGATGACAACCTATTGTTCAGCTACAAAGCTATCTAGCAGGCAGGACTGACTTCACTAACAGCTGTAGGCCTATATATATATATATACATTACCCCCTCCCCCCCTACCATACAGATATTAGCTTTGCTGCAGCATAACCCGACATAAAAGAGGAACAACTGGTTTTAAAAAGACCAAAAATCATCATACATACATTACAAAGTTGTGGAGTGACAGACCTACATCATCTATAACCTATTGTCTTACAGCTCACTATGACTATGTCTGACCAGACCAGCTACCTCCAGGACAGACAGACACCGTTAGGCCAGTCAGACCTTCAACTCAAGCTTGATTAGATTCACTAGATCAGATTAGATTAGATTCAACTGTATTGTCATCCCTAACCCAAGTACTATAGCAACGAAGTGCAGTTTAGCCTCCAACCAGAAGTGCACATAGTGATATAAGGGCATGACATAAATAGAACAAGAGGTAGTGATACATACCCAGCCATCACCTTGTCTTGAGATGTCTTAAGATGTCTTAATTAACCAAAATAAGACATTTTTGTCTGTCATGATGTCTTAAGTCGTCTTAAGACCTAACCTGAAGACATGCACTCACTTAAGACATGGAGCACACTAGGTGACTATGTCATATACAGTAACAGTATGTGTGTGCAGAGGTAGTATTGTAAACAGCAGTATGGTTTAAAGGCATACACACTACAGTTATGAGCTATGTACAGTTATGAGATATGTAGTTTGTATATTATTGTCATCATACATAACGACATTCTGAAGTAGTTCGGTAGCTTAGCAACCCCTGGCAGACCTGCTGCTATGCTAGCAGACTGAGCTAGTCACGGTTAGCTAGTAGAGTATGTTAGGTAGGTAACACAGCCTTACCTTTAAATCAGTCGATTAGTTTCTGGTACGGTAAATATGCGACCGATGTGGACATACCAATAGTTTACAGTATATGTGTATATATAATATATGTTCCGTTAGCCAGACAGGTTCAGCTGGGCAGAATGTCAACAGTAATCCCCTTCGCGAGCTCCTTCTATGTGAGCGAGGAACTTCCTCTATCTTGCACACGCCTCCCTGGCCGATTCCTCGTCGCTGATTGGTGGGAATAGCCATCAGTCAGTCAGTCACTTGCGAAAGTGGTTCCTGATTGGTGGAAATAGCCATCAGTCAAGTCAGTCACTTGCGGAAGTGGTTCCTGAGGTAAACATATCCACGTGATGCATTTACAAACCACCATTTACAGTAACAAACGAACTCAGTCAGTCAGTGCACATATCAGATGTTTATATATCAGGGCGTAACTGTGATGCAATGTAATGTAACATGGTAATGGTTACCAGTTCGTTATCTAACCGTTGGAATTTTGACATGACGTAAGGGTAGAGATCCATTAATGATGTATAGTACAGATCCTTACCTAACATCACAGTGTTAAATGTGCGTGATCTCCAGCGCCCTCTACAGGTAATTTGAGGAATCCCAAAAGAGGTTTTGATAGATTTTCTTTTGGCTCTAAGTGCACTATAAAGATTTGCTGAGTGAAAATTAGGGGTAATGCTGACAGCCTGTTTAACAGCCTGTTTAACAGGTCCTGGGGCAGTTTTTCAGAACATGTAATCCAATTAAAAAGCATCTCGTGTTGAAATAATAATTTAAAAAAAGAATAAGAATAATAACGATATTAATAATAATAATGATGATGATGATAATAATACTAATAATAATTTTACCATTTTGTGTAGTGCTTTTCTCCGTACTCAGACACTACATTCCATTAAATAAAAACAAAAGCACATTCAGTAAAAACAGCAACGGAGCTTGACACTTGTTAGAGGGAAATCCAGACTTATGTTGATAAGTTTCACAAGACTTATCAAAAAAATAAGCCTGGATTTTCCTTTAGCGACGTTGATGAAAGACCCCCCTGGTTTCCTAGGGTGAGACCTAGTCTGTTATTACTATTACGTTCTCTCCTGTCCACCCTGTGGATTATCAGGAGTAAAGTGGCCTTGCCTTCCTGCTGCCTTCCTGCTGCCTTCCTACTGCCTTCCTCTCTGGTGTCTCTCTGGTGTCTCTCTGTCTCTCTGTCTCTCTGGTGTCTCTCTGTCTCTCTGGTGTCTCTCTGTCTCTCTGTCTCTCTGGTGTCTCTCTGTCTCTCTGTCTCTCTGGTGTCTCTCTGTCTCTCTGGTGTCTCTCTGTCTCTCTGTCTCTCTGGTGTCTCTCTGTCTCTCTGGTGTCTCTCTGTCTCTCTGTCTCTCTGGTGTCTCTCTGGTGTCTCTCTGTCTCTCTGGTGTCTCTCTGCTCCTGAGTCTCACCAGGGAGGTGCTGGACCATATGGGTGCTCCCTCAGGTGGACATGTGAGACAAATGTGTCCATGAGCCCAAAGGATTTGGACCAGTATTTAGATGTGTCTCTGTGTATCTGTTTCGTACCCTGATGTATTTTTATACTGTCCATGTCTGTCCATGGCTGCTGTTTAGTCCTGTGTTGTTATGTTATTATGTTATTATGTTTCATGTCTTTTTTTTCTAAATCAATCTCCTTGATTTTGATTGCAGGATTCTTTCGTGTGATATTGCTTAATTAAATACAACATAGAATTTCTATGTGTTTCTGCGTAACAGCAACACCTACTGTGTAGAGGGTGAGCCCTAGCTAGGTAAAGGGCAGTGTCATGGGGGTTTATCACGGTGGTAAGGGTCTTTGGTACGACCATCGACAAGAGAGGATAAAAGGACCATATGGACCATATCGGTTCTCCCTTAGGTGGACATGTGAGAGAAATGTGTCCATGGGAAGCCCAAAGGTTTCACACATTCACTTGGGAACAGATCTCGAGGCTTTAAAAGGTCACATGCAAATTAGCAAAGTCCTCTATAAAACTTTTACAACACAACTGTAAAAGTCCGTCAGAGAACCGTGGTGTTTTTAATGTGTTTCTGCCTGGCAGTGAACTAGTCTAGTTAGGCAGCAACACTATCATACTTTAGACTTTAACAACAGGATTTTACACTCAAAAACACAAAGATTTTCCATGTGAAAACATCCCCCTTTACTGAAAATATAACATTTGGTTTTTGGATTTTTTTCATTCGTTGTTGGATTTCATTACTGCAAGTCTCTTTGACTTAGCCTGTTTGACTTTGAGTGTTTTAAGTCAACGCTGCAGCGATGACACACTCACTGTTCTATCAACAAGAGAGCGGTCTCCATCATTGAGAATGTGGAAGAGGGGGCTCTTGGAATGTATTGGTCTGGAAAGATTAACCTATATTATTAAAGGCAAGCGGAAAGACTTTGACAAGCTGTGGGAACCATACATGAAGATCATGTAGGATAGAATACTTTATACAAAGTTTTGTTTTTGTATTGTTTTTTATTCAATCCAAAATTGATGCAAGTTGTGTGTGTCTATGTTTGTGAACTTTGTTATTGTATGTTTCTCTTTATTTGTCTTTTGTTGTTTTGTCTTTGATGTTGGTATATAAAAATGATAATAAAAATATTGTTAAAAAAAACTCTGCAGCGATGACACACTGTTCTGTCAACAAGAGAGAGAGCGGTCCCAGGCTGCAGCCCCGGCGCCCTGCAGACAGATCAGTCTTTTGTGCGTCCTCCTCCCAGCCCTCCCAGCCCTCCCAGGGTCACCCTTGTATCTTGTGAACTGCCACCTAGTAGAAAACCTCATCTCTAATCATTGTTCTGTTTGCAGGCTATGTTGCCATGGGAACACAACACAACTCCTCATCCAGAGGACCTGTAACAGAGCCGCCAGTCAGCCAGTCCCTCCCACCAAGACATTCCGTAGATTGTGTTGTTTGGATGTCCGATTCTGTTCCGCCTGAATCACTTCTTTGTGCCCCTTTCTTTTGGGTGGTAGTATGAAGATCTGGGGGGTTAAGTGAACTATCTCTCTCCATCCAAACCCTGAGTAAGATTTAAGCGGTTTGAAATAGACTGCCCTCAATAATGAAGATCCTGTTTTCCTGTACACTTGACTCATGTGTGTTTAAAGCTGTTCTAGTCAGCAGACAGCCCTGTGTTGGGAGGATCACTGATAGAGGAGGTACACAGATTGTTATCAGAAGGTCACATGACCTATAGCATTTCATTTTCTTATTTGTATTTTTCCTGTACTCCACCCCCCCCCCCCCCGCCTCTCCCCAGGTCCTCCTCAGACTCCCCAGGCCCCCCCCCCCCCTCTCCCCCTCCAGGTCCCCCCTCCTCCCTCCCCCCCAAGTCCCCCCACCCCCTTCAGGTCCCCCCTCTCCCCCCGCCTTCAGGTCCCCCCTCCTCCCCCCCAGGTCCTCCTCAGCCTCCCCAGGTCCCCCCTGTCCCTGCCCTCCCAGAGATGGGTCTCTCAGACACACACACACGGTCCTCTCCCACACACACACACACACACACGGTCCTCTCCCCTCTCAGGGGTGGCTCTCTCAGACATACACACACACACACACACACACACACACACAGGTCCTCTCCCCCAGTCAGAGCAGAGGAGAGGGACGAGAGGTCGGACGTACCCCCCCACCATGAGGGTCTTCATCGCCTTCGACGGGTCCCGGCAGCCCTTCGACGTCCCCCCTGCCCAGACCGTGGGGGCCGTGAAGCAGATGGTCAAGGTAGTAAAACCTCCTCAGTCGCTCTCACGTCTTTTCTTTTTCTTTGATTGTTGACTTGTTTTTTGGACAGAGAAGGAAGGAAGGATTCTCTGTTAGAAAATGGAATTGTTATTAGAAAGAAGCTGAATTATCATTATCTCTGTTATGGCACTGGGAGACTTGCATACTGTTTCAACGTTTTTCCCCCATTATGTCTTAGATTAGATTAGATTAGATAAAACGTTATTGTTATTGCAGAGTACAAGTAACTAGACAACTAAATGCAGTTTAGCATCTAAACCAGAAGTGCAAATAGTGATATAAGAACATGATATAAACAAACATGACAACGACAGTGATAGTACAGTATAGTTTTAGTATTAGTCTGTCTGGTATATCCTCCATTTGACCTCTTTAAGTGTGAAACACTTCCCATAACAGCTCTGGTGGTCAGTGTGGGGCAGTTTCTCCATTACAGTCGTGTCATAATGACAGCTCTACATGTGTGGAGCCCTCTCTGCTTTGTTGCTTGGGACCAGAGCCATTACGGCTCTCCTAGTCTCAGTTTCCACTCCTCTGCCTCCTGCAGGATCACTTCCTGGTGCAGCTGTCAGAGGACAGCCAGGTACGCCTGGAGCTGAGCCACGCTGGAGCCACCCTGCAGGACAGCTGGGCGCTGGCTGACGTGGGGATCACCCCCGGCAGTGGCCTTCAGTGCCTGCTGAAGGTACACACGCCAGTCTAGCTGTGTGTGTGTGTGTGTGTGTGTGTGTGTGTGTGTGTGTGTGTATGTGCGTGTCTTCACAGGTGTAGTTTTTACAATCAGTGTCTTGAACAAATCAGTGATTTGTTCTGCTGTTCGTTAGACCCAGTCTTAGACTTAGATCTCACTTTAAGTCAGTCTTATTTTTTATGCAACAGGCAGTCTTAATTAGACTGGTCTAACCTGAGAATATAAGACCAGTCTAAGGCTTAGACCAGTCTTAATCTATCTTTATGCAACAGGCCTCTGGTTACCGTGGTTACCTAGTGGTAGAGCTGGAATGTGTTCCAATGGTCTCGCTCTTTGTATGGAACTTTTATCCTCTCTTGTCGATGGTCGTACCAGAGACCCTTACCACCCTCATAAACCCCCAGGACACTGCCCTTTACCTAGCTAGGACTCACCCTCAACACAGTGGGTGTTGCTGTTACGCAAAACAAGTAGAAATTCTATGTTGTATTTAATGTAATTACAACATTACAACAACAGGCTGTCAGAACTGCAGAGTCACTACCCATCTTCCGTCGGAGACTGAAGACCTCCATCTCTTCGGGTTACACCTTAACTGCTCCTCCTGATCTACTACTCCCCAGCACTGCGTCTCCTGAGACACCCGCTTTCCCCTTTACTGTGTCCCCTATGACTTCTACTGCCCCCCTTGTACTGTCTCTCTGCTCTCCAGTGTCTATATTAAAAACTAATATAATAATAATAATCCTTCTATCACTGAGACTGCCAATGGCCCCTGGCCTGAGCTAGATTACTCTTCTTGATACGACTGGTGAATGATTCACTTGCTTAGTCAAATGTATTGAAGTCGCTTTGGAAGAAGGCGTCTGCTAAATGCCAAAAATGAAAAAAAAAGAAAAAAAACATGTAATCAAGCAATATCACAGGAAAGAATCCTGCAATCAAAATCAAGGAGATTGATTTAGAAACAAAAAGACATGGAACATAATAACATAATAACATAACAACACAGGACTAAACAGCAGCCATGGACAGACATGGACAGTATAAAAATACACCAGGGTACCAAACAGATACACAGAGAGACATCTAAATACTGGTCCCAATCCTTTGGGCTTCCCATGGACACATTAGTCAGAACATTTCCACCTAAGGGAGGAACCGATATGGTCCAGCACCTCCCTGGTGAGACTCAGGAGCAGAGAGACACCAGAGGTTTTTAAAAAAACAGCTAAAGACTGTTTTGTTTAGACAGGCTTTTGGATTGCCCAAATGGGCCTGTCTTTCAGTGTCCTGTTGATGCTGTTGTTACACCTGTTGTCTTACTTGTTTTTATTTCACATGTTTTGCCTGTTTTAACCTGCTGTGGCTCTCGCTCTTGTATTATGTTTTATTGTGTTTCTTTCCTTGTTATGTAAAGCACTTTGTGACCCTTGGTCTGCGAAAGGTGCTCTATAAATACATTTTACTTACTTACTTACTTACCAGAGAGGGAAGCAGTAGGAAGGCAGTAGGAAGGCAGTAGGAAGGCAAGGCCACTTTACTCCTGATAATCCACAGGGTGGACAGGAGAGAACGTAATAGTAATAAAAGACTGAGGTCTCACCCTAGGAAACCAGGGGGGTCTTCCATCAACGTCGCTAAAGGAAAATCCTGGCTTATTTTTGAGTCTTGTGAAACTTGTGAAATGTATCAAAATAAGCCTGGATTTCCCTTTAGCAACGTTGATGGAATACCCCCCAGGACACAAGAGACTTGGAGGACCACTAGAGAACTAGAGGAAATACAAGCTAATCACATTTCTGTTTTTTTGTTTTCTTTCTTTCTCTCTCCCCCACCTGACTCTTCCTGCTGTTCCCTCAGGAGGAGCAGCGGGCTGTGGTGCGTGTGTTCAACGCCGTGACGGGGCAGACCCTGTCCCTCCCCGTGCTCCCCCAGGGTGGGTCTGTGCTCCCCCAGGGTGGGTCTGTGGCCGGGCTGAGGTCCCTGGTCTCCCAGCAGACCGGCCTGCCTGTCGGAGCGTTCAGACTGAGCGCGCCCAGCGGCCTGCAGCTCTACGACTGCAACCGTTTCCACGACTACGGCGTTGGAGTGGGTAAGACCTGATGTCCTTCTATGGTCCCCTGCCTGTCTGTCTGAGGGCATCTTCACATTGAAGTGCTTCATAACTGAATCTGCTTAAGTTGTGTTTCGTGTTTGGTGACGGTGGTAGTTCATCTTAGACTGTACAACTCCTCCTCCGGCTGGCTCAATCGGGGTGATCAGAGTCAGGCTGGGGGATGTTAAGGTTATCTATCAAACTGTCTGTCTGTCTACCTGTCTATCTATCTGTCTGTCTGTCTGTCTGTCTGTCTGTCTGTCTACCTGTCTGTCTATCTACCTATCTGTCTGTCTATCTATCTGTCTGTCTATCTCTCTGTCTATCTTTCTATTTTTTATGAATGAATGAATGAATGAATGGTCTTTATGGTCTTTATTGTCATTGATATAGTACAGGTACCGAACAACGAAATTTGGGAGGGGGGGCTCCCCTGGTGCTAGGAAAAAAAAAAAAAAAAAAAAAAAAAAAAAAGAAGGGAAAGGAGCTGGTTTACATAAATAAAGGCTATGTACACTATCCACTATACTATACTGTACAAATAAAACACTGTGCTGTACTCTATGCTATGCTATACCTATTCTAACATTTCCTATTCTCTGCAACCTTATTGTTGGGTTGTCATATTGCACATAGTGTTATTGCACATTCATTTAAAGTGTCGCAGTTTGCAGGCGTGAAATTTACACATTTGTGCCTCAGCACTACACCTGATTTTCAATCCAGCAGCTGCCATCAATCCGTCCAGACTGTCCAGGGCCCAGAACCTAGGTCTTTGCTGTGTTCAGGGCCTGGATGGCCCTGGGGTAGAAGCTGAGCTTCAGTCTGTTTGTCCTTGCGAACATGGTCCTGTACTGCCTGTTCGAGGGCAGCCGAGCAAAGTGTTCGTACCCAGGGTGGGATGGGTCTCTGGAGATCTTGGAGGCCTTCCTGAGGCAGCGTGTGTTGTACAGCTCTTCCAGAGAGGGGAGGGGGGCGCCGGTGATCTTCTGGGCCGTTCTCACGACTCTCTGTAGCGCATTCCTCTCTGCGGCTGTGCAGCTGGAGAACCAGTTGCAGATGCAGTAGGTGAGGATGCTCTCCACTGCACAGCGGTAGAAGGCCACCAGCATCTCCTGTCTGATGTGGTCTTTCCTGAGGACTCTCAGGAAGAAGAGCCGCTGTTGTGCCTTCTTGATGATGGCTGCTGTGTTGTTCTTCCAGGACAGGTCATCCTGTATGTGCACCCCCAGGAATCGGAGGGTTGAGACTCTCTCCACGCTCCCTCCGTCGATGAGCAGGGGCTGGACCTCAGATTTTTTCCTCCTGAAGTCCACGATGATTTCCTGGGTCTTTGACTGGTTCAGCAGCAGGTTGTTAACCTTGCACAGCTTGCTCAGCTGCTCTACCTCATCCCTGTACGCCGCCTCGGACAGGTCTAGTAGTTTGGTCACTAGCCTGTCTGGAAGGATGGTGTTGAAGGCAGAGCTGAAGTCCACAAAGAGCAGTCTCGCGTAGCTGTTTCCCCTCTCCAGGTGGGATAGAGTGGAGTGGAGAGTCGTCGCGATGGCGTCCTCTGTGGACCTGTGGGCTCTGTAGGCGAACTGGTATGGATCCAGGTTGGGCGGGAGGCGTGTGACTATGTGGGCCCGGACTAGTTTCTCGAAGCACTTCATGATGATTGGTGTGAGTGCCACCGGGCGGTAGTCGTTTAGGCAGCTCACCGTGCTTTTCTTCGGGACTGGGATGATAGTTGAGGTTTTCAGGCAGGGTGGGATGGTGGCCTGGGACAGGGACTGGTTAAAGATGTTGGTGAAAACCCCGGCCAGCTGGTCGGCGCAGTCCCTCAGCACCCGTCCCAGGACGCCATCCGGCCCTGAGGCTTTCCTGGGGTCCACCGCCTTCAGCATGCGTCTCACTTCATGCTCTGTGAATGAATGAATGAATGAATGGACTTTATTGTCATTGCTACAGTACAGGTACCAAACAACGAAATGTAGGAGGAGTGGCTCCCCTGGTGTTAGGAAAGGGAAAAATAAAAAATAAAAAAACTTTTAGAAAAAAAAATCACAAGAAGGGAAGGAGCTGGTTTACATAAATAAAGGCTATGTACACAATCCACTGTACTATACTGTACAGATAGTCGACTAGGGTTGTCATATTGCACAACAATTTTTCACGTTATTTAAAGTGTCACAGTTTGCAGGCTTGAAATGTACATGTTTGTGCCTCAGCACTACACCTGATTTTTTCAGTCCAGCAGCTGCCATACAATCCGTCCAGACTGTCCAGGGCCCAGAACTTAGGTCTTTGCTGTGTTCAGGGCCTGGACGGCCCTGTGGTAGAAGCAGTTCTTCAGTCTGTTTGTCTTAGCGGCCAGGGTCCTGAACCTCCTTTTCGAGGGCAGCCTGGTAAAGTGTACGTGCCCAGGGTGGGTCGGGTCCCTGGAGATCTTTGAGGCCTTCCTGAGACAGCGTGTGTTGTACAGCTCTTCCAGAGAGGGGAGGGGGGCGCCGGTGATCTTCTGTGCTGTTCTCACTACTCTCTGTAGCGCATTTCTCTCCGCTGTTGTGCAGCTGGAGAACCAGTTGCAGATGCCGTAGGTGAGGATGCTCTCCACTGCGCCGCGGTAGAAGGCCACCAGTATCTCCTGCTTGTTGTGTTCCTTCCTGAGGCTGCTGAGAGCTGGAGAGAGTGGTGTTTGCCCCTCGTCGAACCGGGCGTAGAAGGAGTTCAGCTTTTCCGCCAGCAGGGGGTCGTCCTCTGCGGCTGTGAGCCTGTTGGCTCTGAAGTTTGTCATGTGCTGAACCCCCTGCCACACCCGCCTGGAGTTGTTGCTCAGGAAGCATTCCTCAATCTTCTCTCTGTGGTCTGCCTTGGCCTCCCGGATGCCGCGCTTTAGGTTAGCCCTGGTTATATTTGTCATTTTCTAACTTTCTGCCTCATTTCATTTAATAGTCCAACTCTAGCCACTATATGTGACTAATGTCACCCCCTACATTTTGAAAAGACAAACACAAATGTCCAATTTAAATAATTGCCCAACCATATCGCCATGCCTTAGACTTAGGCCAAGATAGTTTACAGTCTTATCATACTGCTGAACTGAGAGTCACTAGTTAGTCAGTGGTTAACTTTATACATATAATCAGGGGAGAGCGCGAACGCAGTCCCCCACTACCAGAAATTATGCAATCGAGATTTCTACATTTGAGAAATTCGATGGGGTCAGTACAGCCGAATGTGCAATGGCTGAGCCTCGCCCATGGTGAACCACCTTCTTGATCATGGTGTCTCCCTTGCCAGGTAAGTATGAGTTGCACACGTCGGTCGTGGGCATGTGACTGTGGTGCACAAGCTTCCAGTCGACGGTGTGGCTCAGTCATTTCCCCATCATGCATTGCGGCATATATAACATGTACAGCTACAGCATATTTTACAGTCCATCTGAGATCTTAAACTAAACAAGAACACTGTATATCCGTCAGTATAACGAATAGAGTTCAGACGCATCGGCCAAATGGATTCAATGTGTTTTCTTTAATGTGTCGTTCCTTGTTTGTGAGTGAGAGTCGAGAGGACCGTGAGACACCCGGCTGCAATGCCGACATTGACCACAGGGAGAGTGGCGGCGCTGTTCCACACTCATTGGGCTGGTTGTGATAGAGAGAACTAGTCGTCTCCTATAGTCTCCCAGGGCAACAGAGAATGTGGAAAAGAAAGAATGAATGTGGAAAAGAATAAATACATATAGAAATGTATTTCGATATACTGTGTGTATTCATTCATTTATTTGTTCATACATTCATTTATGTGTCTATATATTTATTGTTAATTTTGACAGACTTGGTCCTCCATACCAGCTCGATACGATGTAAACCACGCTAATACAAGTCCCGAGGGACCAACACACTTCGTGACGTTAGAATTATGAGGTTCTATCTAAATTTTTGTCAAAATTGAGTTTTTTTTTTTTTACATAATCTGATCCATTAGGTGTTTATTAATTAATTACATTTTGTTTTTTAAATGTTGACATTTTTGAGTTAGTAATTCATAAAATACAAAGGTTCCATCTCACAGAACATAATGGAATGTAAAAACGTTGACGCTCAATATCTCTGAACTGCCCTAAACGGAGATAGAACCTTATCATTCTAAACGGAGATAGAACCTTATCATTCTAAACGGAGACAGAACCTTATCATTCTAAACGGAGATAGAACCTTATCATTCTAAACAGAGATAGAACCTTATCATTCTAAACTGAGATAGAACTATCTATCTATCTCTCTCTCTCTCTCTCGCTCTCGCTCTCTCTCTCTCTCTCTCTCGCTCTCTCTCTCTCTCTCTCTCTCTCTCTCTCTCTCTCTCTCTCTCTCTCTCTCTCTCTCTCTCTCTCTCTCTCTCTCTCTCGCCCTACCTACCTACCTACCTATATTTATCGTCATAACTGAATTTGCGTTTTATACGTTTGTGTTTTGACTGTGGTAGTTCATCTTAGTTTATACAGAACTGAACTACTGGCTTACCGTAGTTTCTTTAAATGTGCTACTGTATTCTTGGTTGATGGCAGCCAGAGGCAGGGATGGTGTACTCTATATTTGGACCTGTCTCAGCCCCTGGATCTCCCCTAGGGTCAACCCTTAGGCTGGACACCTGGGACGGGTGGGCGGGGCTCCTGCGGGGCTGCTTCCTGGGACACAAGCTGACCGTCCAGCGCAGCCTATCAGAGGAGAGAGCAGTGATGAGGTCAGAACACGTCCATGTCATAATAATAATAATAATAATAATAATAATAATACATTAGACTTATAATAGCCCTTTTCTAGACACTCAAAGACGCTTTACAAACTGAAAAGATTGAGTAGTAATAATAAAAAGACACAAAAATAAATAAAAGAAAGTATAGGGGCCTAATGAAGGTAGTGCTGGGGACACATGGGAAGGGGAGGGGGAGAGGGTTAACTGGTGAAGGCGAGCTTGAAGAGGTGAGGTTTTGAGGGCCTGTTTAAATGTTGGCAGGGTGTTGGCCTGTCTGATGTGGTTGGGGAGGGCGTTCCAGAGGGACGGGGCTGCGGCTGAAAAGGCCCTATCACCCCAGGTCCGGAGCTTGGTCCTGGTGGTCTTGAGGGTGGTTTGGTCGTCAGACCTCATGCACCTTGTGCCCCAATAACAGTATAAATACAGCCTTCTTTTCCTCTGTGTACTTTACTACTTACTTGCCAAAGGAGTTCAGCCTCTCCCCGACACCTTATCCAACCCTCCATTAGAAGGAGCCGTGCCCATTATCCATCTGGCTGTGTTAGGACATTGTACATTTTAACCATTTAGCAGCTTTTAACCAAAGAGACTTACAGTTAGAGATTAACATGGACAGTCTCCCTGGAGTAGCTTAGGGGCTAAGTGCCTTACTCAAGTAACAAGGGTAACTTAGGGCTAAGTGCCTTACTCACTTACACTAGTGGTGGTGGTGTTCCCAGGTGGGATTTGAACTCACGACCTTCTAATTACCAGTACCAACTCACTATCCACTAGGCCAGGCCACCAATACATTTTTCAAACTTTGATGATTTCTAAACTAATGATTTCTAATCACTGTTTGTATTATAAGAAGCCAACAGAATCTGTGCTGGCCACAAACACTTCTATCAATGTCTTTTAATTCATTCTTAACTATTATCTTATTAAATGTTTTTATCTATTTACTTCTTATATTTGCTTTTATTCATTGTCATTTTTTTTATTTTCTTACTATGCTCCTCTTGCTGTATTTTTTAATAATGTATGTAGAGCACTTTGAATTGCCCCTGTTGTATGAAATGTGCTATACAAACAAATTACACCTTAACTGCTCCTCCTGAGACACCTGCTTCCCCCCAGCACTGTGTCTCCTGAGACTTCTTTTCCCTATACTGTGTCCCCTAAGACTTCCCCTTGTACTGTTTCTCCAGTGTCTATATAAAACAATTATTAATTAATTAATTATTAATTATTATTATTTTCTTCTATCACGGAGACTGCCAATGACCCCTGGCTTGAGCTGGATTACTCTTCCTGCTACGACTGGTGAACTGATGATTCACTTGCTTAGTCAAATGTATTGATTGTAAGTCGCTTTGGAATAAGGCGTCTACTAAATGCCAAAAATGTAAATGTAAAACAAATAAACGTGCCTTGCCTTGCCATGTGCTATTCCAGGTTCCAACTGCGGGTGGCGCTGTACATCGCCGCCTCTCTGGGCCACCTGGACCTGTCCAGCTGGCTGCTGCAGCGGGGCGCGCGTGCCGAGGAGCCCGTGGGCGTCCACCCCTACCGCCGCTGGTGCCTTGGTACGGCCCACCCCGACGCTACGACCAAGAGCCCCGCCCACGCGGCGGCCGAGCGTGGGCGGCTCCTCGTCCTCAAGCTCTTCGTCGGCGCCAGCGTGCTCACCCTGCTGTGGGGTCACGACCTCCTGCGCCTGGCGGTGCGCCACGGACACAGGGAGTGCGCCCGCCACCTGGGCGCCAAGCTGTGCTCCTCCGTGCCGCTCCTGGGCGGCGTGGCCGTCGCCATGACGACCTACCTCAGGGTGAAGCGCTGGGTCAGGCTGGGCCAGAGGAGGGCCGCCGCGAAGGCCCGACGACACCCCCACCACCAGGGGGCGCTACACCCCCACCCTCACCACCACCCCCACTCCCACCAGGGGGGGGCGCTCAGGGCTCTGGACAGGAGCAGGGTGGGAGATGTGGTCTTGGTGGACGGCTTCAGCCTCCCCCAGATGTCCACCAAGCCCAGGAGGGGGAGGGGGAGGGGGGAGGGGGAGGCCAGGACAGAGGGGGGTGGTGGGGGATGGGTGGCGTCTGAAGCCTCCTCCCCCCGACGACCTCTGACCTCCGTGCGCCGCCCGCCGCGCCTAGCGTCCTTCCTGCCACGCCAAGGCCAGGGTACGATGACATCATCACTGGAACTGCCGAAGCTGCTTCCTGTGGACACAGGAAGTGATGTCAGAGAGAAGAAGAGGAGGGGGAAGAAGAGGGGATATGGAGGAAAGGGAGGATGGAAAGAGGAGGATAAACACTCGGATGAAGGACGGAGGGGGGAGGAGGGGGAGGAGAGCCTGTGGAGGAGCAGAGTCCCGCTTCCGGCCGTTTCCAGGGACACCAATCCCAGGCCTCTGTTTGTCTCCGCCTCCTCCTCTGACTCCTCCCACCTCCTCTCCTCCGCGCTGGACTCCTTCTCTCGCCACTGCGGCCGTACGCCCAGAGAGAACGCCTTGTACTGCCTCGCCCTGGCCAGGTGAGTTATACACTGATATGCATGAGTACAGTTGTAGCAGGAAGAGTAATCTAGCCCACTAGCAGTCGACAATATATTTTTCCAGTAGACACTGGAGAAACAGTACAAGGGGGGTAGTAGATGTCTCAGGAGACACAGTATAGGGGGGGGCAGGTGTCTCAGGAGACACAGTGCTGGGGGGTAGAAGATGTCTCAGGAGACACAGTGCTGGGGGGTAGTAGATGTCTCAGGAGACACAGTGCTGGGGGGTGGTAGATGTCTCAGGAGACACAGTGCTGGGGGGGTGGTAATGTCTCAGGGGGAGCAGTTAAGGTGTAACCTGAAGAGATGGGTCTACTAGTGTACTAAAGTATATTATAGTTACAAAATTCTTAGGCTACGGTTCCTCAACATTGCAGCAACAAGGGAAAATGGCAATAGTTATAAAAAAAACTATAAGACAAGAGACAATTATTAGAGTAGTATAATAATAGAAACAGTAAACAACAACAGTATTATATCTCTGTCCTAGCGCCTTCACAGAGAGTAAACAATAACAGTATTATCTCTGTCCTAGCGCCTTCACAGAGAGTAAATAATAACAGTATTATCTCTGTCCTAGCGCCTTCACAGAGAGTAACAGTATTATCTCTGTCCCAGCGCCTTCACAGAGAGACCCTGGCTGCAGCAGCTGGACATCGCTCGCTCCCTGGCCAGGAGAACCATCCAGAACATGGGCTAGAACCTGAGGTCCTCTATGCTAACATTTACCTTTAGGTTTACCTTTATATTTACCTTTACCTTCACATTTACCTTCACATTTTTACATTTTGCAGATGCTTTTATCCAAAGCGACTTACAACAAGTGCATTTGTCTAAGTAAGTAAGTGAATCATCTACTGTATATCAGCCATCATAACACAAACATCGATGCTAGGACCATGGGCCATTTGGCAGTCACAATGCTAGAAGGAAGAATGACCTATAATGTTTGGCTAATCCATGGGAGGGTTCATTTGGGGGTTATTTTATTTGTTGTTTGTGATTGGTTAAAAGTATGCATGAGTGGAGTGATTGGTTAAGATAGAATTGGGGGCGGGCTTAATGAGTGTGATCTGAGAGGCAGGGGAGAAGGGAGATCAGTTGTATAGAGAGATGGGAGTTGGTAAGTTGAGTTCTGTATGATTGTGTAGTTTGTTAAATCTTTTCTGTTAGTTTGTTCACTGTTGGTTATTTACATGTACTAATATCAATGTATTGTGTTCAGTTTTACAATCTGTTTATTAGAGGAAGAAGGAAATCAAACCGAATTGTGTCAGTCTCATCATTTCACCCGTACTGCCGGAGCAAGCAGAAAATTCACCATTCAGCTAACTAGAGGGAGAGCTGAACAATTGTAAAACACCCGCTGACGACCGCAGGAGGACGGACCGTCAGTTAGCTAAGGAATACAAGCCCGGTTGGACGCAACAGAAGCTCCGGGAGGACAAGGATCCATTCACCGGAGATAAGAGCAAGCTAAAGCCTGGTCAGGTTAGTGACGGAGCCGCGGCGCCCGCAACTGTAGCTAACTAGCCACTTGCTAGCCAGCGTAGCATTAGCAAACTAAGCTAGCGTTAGCCCTGTTGTTGCAATAGCGCAGCAGGCACGCGGTAGAGCTTATAGCACTCAAAGCTACAGCTAACTAGGCCGGCAACGGAGCCGTGGCGCCCGCGACCGTAGCTAACTAGCCACTTGCTAGCCAGCGTAGCATTAGCAAACTAAGCTAGCGTTAGCCCTGTTGTCGCAATAGCGCACAGGCACGCGGTAGAGCTTATAGCACTCAAAGCTACAGCTAGCTAGGCAGGCAAGGAGTGAAACAATCCACGGCTAGCTTCAACTGGTTAACCCAACTGCAAGAATCCACAGCCAGCTAGGCTAACCTACAAGACCCACCAAGAAAGGAATTGCGAGCTAATAGCAGCTACCCAGAGAGCTACCCACACCCAGCACTCTTCTCTGTGACTCTATTGACTGTTTGCATTAAAATAGGTTTGTGTGTACCTGGGTATTAAGTCGTCGGGGGGAGGAAAATCCTCTCCCACTTTATTATTTTATTTTTAGCAGTATCCCTGGGATGACCCCACGGTGAACCTGGTTCCGCTGCCGAAGACTAGTTAAGGAAGTGCAGGGACCAGCGCAAATCAGCTCAGGGAGTCAGAGAGGGCTGAAGATATAAGATAGAAAGACGAAACAGGTACACACAAGTTATTTCTGAGTCACAGGCAGAATGGAAGCACTAAGGACCGAAAGGGAAAAGTTGGCAGTCACTTTTGAGAGAGGATACCGCCACATCATCAGGTCAGTGGCATTGATGGGCGAAGATGACATGAAACGCGAGTGGATAGCGCTCCTATCAAACGCGAAAGACCTAAACTCTGCAGACGACAATTATGAGGAAGGTTTGCAGGCCAAAGCAAGTCAGGAACCTGAGACGGGTAACAGTCAGCTTCTTCAAGACATCACCAAGGCCGCTGAGGAGAGAGCTCAGAAGGTTGAACAGGTCGGTCACGTTTTAAAGGCCAATATGTGGACAAGGTTCGCGGGGGTCGAACTTTCATCCACAATTAGACGAGCAGAAAGGAGTCACGAAGGCGCGAAGAGGATCAGTCTAGAAGAGGCAACCCACGACGTTTGTAAAGAACGAAGCACACTCACAGAGAGCCTCATCATCAAAGCGCGAAGTCTGCTATCAAGCTGGGGGGAGTGGATCCCTGTAGTTGAGGCGTGCAACACGAGAAAGTCACTAGAGGAGCTGGAGGACAAAAGGGATGAACTTTGGGAAACGTTTGTGACTGAATTTGGAAGAGTTGAGAAGGAGAATACTGACAAAATGGCCGACAAGGCCGCCGCAGCAAAGCAAATGGCCACCGACGCTCTCGCCGAAGATGAGAGGAAAAGGGCCGACGTTCTCGCCGAAGATGAGAGGAAAAGGGCCGATGCTCTCGCCGAAGATGAGAGGAAAAGGGCCGATGCTCTCGCCGAAGATGAGAGGAAAAGGGCCGACGTTCTCGCCGAAGAAGAGGCCAAAGATCGAGCGACGAATAGAGAAAGGGCCGACGCTCTCGCCGAAGATGAGAGGAAAAGGGCCGACGTTCTCGCCGAAGATGAGAGGAAAAGGGCCGACGTTCTCGCCGAAGAAGAGGCCAAAGATCGAGCGACGAATAGAGAAAGGGCCGACGCTCTCGCCGAAGATGAGAGGAAAAGGGCCGACGTTCTCGCCGAAGAAGAGGCCAAAGATCGAGCGACAAATAGAGAAAATAAAGAAGCGATTGCCAAGCTGGAAAGGAAAGCCGCTGAGGCAAGACTGAAGTCAGCTGATAGCGTGGCCGAGTTTGAGAAGGAGACAGCGAAGGTGAAATTGGGGGCCGAAGAAGAGATCGCTGAGGCAAGGCAGAAGGCGGCCGTGATTGAGTTGAAGGCAGCAGAAATAGCCGCTCAAGAGCGCGCCAAACTACTGGAGGCTCAGCGGGAAGCATGGGAACAAGCCCGGGAGGCAGGGCTGGAAGGCAACCGCACTGGAGCCATCTCCAAGATCAAACTCCCTCCAACAAGGCTGCCCGTGTTCAGCGGGTGTATGAGAGATTTTCATCGCTGGCGGAAAGATTGGGAGAGCCTGCAGCAGCAGGGAGACCCATCGGGGTCGCCAGAGGTGAAGAAACTCCACCTCCTCGAGAGCATAGACCGAAAGGTTTTCGAGGAACTCAAACTCTCGAGCTACCGCTCAGCGGAGGACGTATTCAAAGCCTTGGAGAATCGGTTTGGAGACAAGGCAACCATCGCGCTGCAAATTATTGAGGAATTGGAAAGAATACCAGCGGTAAAAGGAAACCAGCCGAGGAAAGCGATCGACCTTATTCAGGCAGTGGAAAGAGCCCTCATGGACCTGACTGACTTAGGAGAAGTGGGCGCTATGAAGAACCCACTTGTAATTAAGGCCATCGAGAGCAAACTGCCAGATCGCGTGCAGGAAGGCTGGTTTACCTTTGTAACCGAACCCGAAAACCAAGTCACCCCAGACAAGCAATTCGATGCTCTTCTTCTGTTTCTGAAAAGGCAGGAAGTAATCCTCGAAAGGATGGCGCGAATCCGAGGCTCCACAGAAACCTCTGGGGGAACACCGGAGAGGCCAGTCAGATGGGAGAAGAGGGCATTCACGAGGGCCACGGAGAAAGACTCACCGGTAGATGAAGAAGAGGAGGAACATCGAGGTGAAACCAGAGTCACAGGCAGGAACTCGGAAAGAAGAGAAGAGTGTGACATCTGTGGAAGCGATCAGCACGGTGGCAAAATATTCTTCTGCCGTAAGTTCAAGAGTCTCAGTCTGGCAGAGAAGCGAGCCATAGCAAAGCAAAGCAAAGCCTGTCAGAAATGTTTGGGCATGCACGGTGCCGACGGAGAGTGTAGTAACCGGTACCTGTGCAGAATGTGCAAGCAGAATGAAGGAGGGGCGAGTCATCACTACCTTCTGTGCCCCAAATGGAGTGAGGGGAAGAGGACAGGGCCAGGGTTCGCTGACAAGCAACGAGAATTCCTGGATTCTTTGGGACTCAACCCTGAACAGGAGAGGAGGGCGAAGGCATTCACCAGTAAGGCTTCGATGACGCTGAGCACGGGCGCAGAAGGCGGAAGTCTCTTCGCAGAGGATGGGCCAGAGGAACATCCAGTACTAATGATGATATTGACAGTCAAAACAGAAGCAGGATATGCCCTGGGAACTCTCATAGACCTCGCCTCCGACACAAATTATATCACCAACCGGGCCGCCGATCGGCTCCAACTGGAGCGGAGGCAAGTAACACTGACTGTGCATGGAGTCGGTGGAATGAAGGTCAAGGTCAAGACTAATAAGTACCTGCTAAAGGTCAGGGCGTGGAGCAACAACAGATGGAGTCCCCACGAGATGGTATGTTACGGGCTCGACACAATCGCTCGTGCAGACAAGGTCATCAGTCCAGAGCGACTCTGTAAGTTTTTCCCTGGGGTCGAGAAGAAAGAGCTGGTCCGACCTGAGGAAATCGAGCTCTTGATCAGCCACCGAGAGGGACGACTTGCTCCGCAGTGGATAAGAAGGACGGGAAATTTAGTGCTGTGGGACGGGCCTCTGGGGAAGACCGTGGGAGGAACGCACCCAGACCTGTTTGAAAGTTGGGAAAAATCCGCACACGACTCCCAGACGCACTTTGCGCGTTCTCTGAGAACGGAGGCAGTACGATTTGAGGAGATCCCCTGCAAGACGCTCAGCGCCAAAGAAGAGGATGGAGACCAGAAGCCGCAAGGTCATGAAAGGACCGGGAGAACAGCTGCAAGCAGCAAAGAGGTCCTCGAGTGGTGGAGCTGGGATAGCATCGGCGCCGCGTGCGAGCCAAAATGCGGAGGGTGTCGTTGCGGAAATTGTCAACCAGGCGGGAAAGAGATGACTCTCGCAGAGGAAAAGGAGGTCGAAATCATCAAAAGGGGCTTGACTTACGTAATGTCTGATGACCACAGCGACCTGCCGCACTGGGACACAGAATACCCGTGGACTGAGGACCCCAGCTCGCTCCCGAACAACAGAGGAGCGGTAGAGGCTACATTCCGGAGGACCGAGAAGCGATTGGAGAGGGACCCAGTATGGAAAGCAGCATACGCGGCGCAGGTGCATGAGATGATCCAGAGAGGGGCTGCGGTCGAGTTAAACGAGGAAACGATCAGTAAGTGGGACGGACCTGTGTGGTACGTAAGCCATCAGATCGCTCCAAACCCCCACTCTGCCTCCACACCGGTGCGGCTCGTGTGGAATAGCAGCCAGGAGTTTCGGGGAACCAGCTTAAACAGCATTCTGCTGAAAGGCCCGGACGTTCTGAACCCCATCCGTGCGGTTTTGTTGAGATTCCGGACCGGAGAGCATGCAGCCATCGGGGATATTAGGAAAATGTACAACTCTGTTTGGTTGCGAGAAAGGGAAGTCCACCTCCACCGCTTTCTATGGAGGGACACGGCGGAAGAAAAGATCAAAACCTACGCAATTACCCGCGTCAACATCGGGGACAAGCCAGCCGGATGCATCGCCCAGCTGGCCATGAGGGAGACGGCAAGGCTGCCAGAGTTCGCCCACCTAAAGGAAGAACGGAGAGCGCTTGAGGAGGACACCTATGTAGACGACATCCTAACGTCTCATAACGACAGAAGAAAGCTGAAAAGCATCACGGAGGGGATCGAGAGGATACTCAACGCTGGAGGTTTCGCTCTAAAGCCATGGACCCAGTCGGGTCAAAGTGGGGGGAGCAAAGAAAGCCAGCCTGAAGAAACGAAGGCCAATATGGAGCCGGAATCAGAGGTGTTGGTGCTGCCTAATCAGCTGAGCGAGGAAGACAACAAAGCGCTTGGAGTCGGGTACCATGCAGAAGGGGATAAGTTGTTCCTTATGGTTTCCATCAACTTCTCCAAAAGGAAACTGAAGGTGAGGACAGAAACAAATCTCTCAGAGGAAGAAGTTGAGGAAGGAACGCCGAGCCCCCTAACGAGAAGGGAGCTATTGAGCCAGGTGGCGGGCCTGTATGATCCCGTGGGTTTGGCCACCCCGGTGAAGGAAAAAGGTGCCATCCTGGTCAGAAGGGCCTTTCAGGAGATGGGAAAATCCGGCATCAGACAGAACACATGGGACAACCCACTCCCCCTTGAGCTCCGAGCCGACGCAATCAGGCTCTTCAAAGAGTATGCGAGACTTGGAAAAGTCAGATTCGAGAGGAGCCTAACCCCGCCTGGATGGGAAGGAAGGCCATGGGGCATCACCTTCTCGGACGGGAGTGATAATGCGTTCGGTGCCGTCCTCTACCTGAGGTGGAAAACATCCAGGGGAGTGGCTGTAAGGCTGGTCGAGTCAAAGGCCAAATTGACGCCGATAACTCAGAAAGGGGATGTCGTTAAATCCGAACTGTGTGGGGCCGTAATCGCATCCAGGCTTAAGGGCTTCTGGGAGAAGCAAGGTCGACTGGGCGTGGAGAGATGGTTTCATTTCGTGGACAGCCAGACCGTCCTGGGGGCCATTCAAAGGGAAAGCTACGGCTACCAAACATTCTACGCGAATAGGATCGGAGAGATCCAAAGGGCTGGACCAACTGACGACTGGTGGTGGATCCCCGGAGACCTAAATGTCGCAGATCTCGTCACACGAGGCTGCCCGCCGGAAAGCTTGGGAGAAGGCTCGACCTGGCAGAACGGTCCGGAGTTCCTGGCGTGGGCAGTGGAGAAGTGGCCCGTGAAATCCGCGGCAGACGTGGCTGCAAGTGCTCGAGACAGCGTGATCAAGCTGCAACGGAAAGCGTTCACTGCAGCTGTAACACGCGCTCAGGCGAGGAAGGGGCTGGACCCGAAATGCACCATTGAGGAGGAAGCAAATGCGAAGGGGACATCCACACCGGTTGGGAGTTCCAGGGACCCCCAGCATGAGAGGGAGAGGCTCTGGGGCGCTGCTCTCATGGACCTGATTGAGCCAGAACGCTTCAGCGAAATAGGCAGGCTCATTCGGGTAGTTGGGTGGGTCCGGCGAGCTGTTAGGCAGTGGTTGGTTTGCAGGAGGGCTCCAGAAGACGCAAAGTGGGAGGCTACTCGCCAGAGGGAGACAAGAAGCGGAGTTAGCCTCGGCGTCCAGGAGCTAAACGCAGCTTTCCGCGACCTGTGTCTGGCTGCACAGGATGGAATAGAATTTCCGAAAACGACTTGGGACAGACTGGTAGTTAAGAAGGTCGAAGGGTCGGGGCTGCTGGTGTGTTCCGGAAGAATCCAGGAGGCGAAGGAGGTGGGAATCCCACTTGTCCCCTACACTGCGTGGATCAGCACTCTGTTGGCAAGGGAGGCCCATAAGGCGAACCACGAGGGGTTGGCTGGCACCCTATTGAAGATGCGCAAGAAGGCGTGGGTGATTCAGGGTCAGCGGGCTGCGTGGAAGGTAGTCAACGCGTGCGTCCCCTGCAGGAAAGACAGGGCCAAGCGGTGCCAGCAGATGATGAGCGACCTTCCGCGGGAGCGCACCGAACCTGCTGCCCCATTCGAGTACACCTCTGTGGACCTATTCGGCCCCTACGAAGTCATTGACGTCGTCAAGAGAAGGACAAAGTTAAAGGTCTGGGGAGTCGTCTTCTCCTGCATGGCCTCCAGAGCCGTCCACGCTGACGTGGTGGAGAGTCTGTCAACGGAGTGTTTCCTAAAAACGTACTTCCGTTTTACAGCTGTTAGGGGTCACCCGAGGAAGATGTGGTCAGATCAGGGGACAAATGTTGTCGGTGCTCAACCAGCTCTGAAAGCGCTGTATGACCCACTCGGCAAGGTGGACAGGAAGACTGTGGAGGACAGGACTGCTCATCACGGCACGGAATGGGCGTGGGTTTTCCATCCTGCTGACGCACCCCATCGGAATGGAGCGGCGGAGGCGTCAGTTCGACTGCTCAAGCGGGCGCTGAGAAATGTCGGGAGGCTTGGAAACCTCACCTGCTTGGAGTTCCAGACGGCGCTCTTCCTGGCAGCCGATTTAGTGAACGAGAGGCCAATCGGCGCCAAGCTCCAAGTGCGAGATGATGCGGTCGAGGTGGTGACGCCCAACACGCTGCTTCGAGGTAGAGCTGGAGATCCGGGGACTCTTGATCTGGATGAGTACCCGTTTGTGAAGCTGAGGGCCATCCAGGAAGAGGTGGGACGGTTTTGGCGACAGTGGAGTCAACTGGCTGGGCCCGGGCTTTTCATCCGCACCAAGTGGCATAGAGAAGCCCGAAATGTGGCCGTGGGAGACGTGGTCTGGTTGGCTGACCAAAATGCCCTAAGGGGGCAATTCCGCCTGGGGCGGGTTGTGGAAGCGAGGCCAGACGAAAAGGGGCTGGTTCGGGACGTAAGAGTGAGGGTTTGCCTAAGCCAGCCTGCTCTAGGAGTGGGGGCTTCAGGACGAAGAAGGAGCGAAGGCCGCGATCTCTTCCCAACGCTCGACCGAGACGTCAGGCGGGTGGTCGTGCTGCTTCCCGTGGAGGAGCAGTAAAAATGACTGCATTGAAGAGAGGGAAAGTTGTGGTCCATTTAGTTATAAAGGACCAATGGACCAAGTGGGAGGTGTTTGGCTAATCCATGGGAGGGTTCATTTGGGGGTTATTTTATTTGTTGTTTGTGATTGGTTAAAAGTATGCATGAGTGGAGTGATTGGTTAAGATAGAATTGGGGGCGGGCTTAATGAGTGTGATCTGAGAGACAGGGGAGAAGGGAGATCATTTGTATGGAGAGATGGGAGTTGGTAAGTTGAGTTCTGTATGATTGTGTAGTTTGTTAAATCTTTTCTGTTAGTTTGTTCACTGTTGGTTATTTACATGTACTAATATCAATGTATTGTGTTCAGTTTTACAATCTGTTTATTAGAGGAAGAAGGAAATCAAACCGAATTGTGTCAGTCTCATCATTTCACCCGTACTGCCGGAGCAAGCAGAAAATTCACCATTCAGCTAACTAGAGGGAGAGCTGAACATATAACATTATTATTATTATGATTATGATTATAATGATGATTATTATTATTATTATTATTATTATTATTATTATTAACAGTAGATGAACTGTACAGAGGGGTAATATGAGGATCCTGAGTTTAACGATGCACTGTGCAATCTAACTGTCAAATTGCCAGACAGAGCTACCCTGAAGGTTGTTCCCCTTCTGACTAACCAACCAAACTAACCAGAAGCTGTTCACCAGCCAGGAGGAAGTCACGCTGTGGACCTGACGATGCCTGGAGCACCAGAGACCAGGAAGAATCTGTCCTTCTAGAATGTTCTTCTAATCCATTTTCCACTGTACTTTCCTCTTCCAAAAATATGTATTCACCTGAAGTGACAATCGACTTTCAAGGAAAAATATGTCTGAGGCAGGGATCTTTTCAAATATATTTGATTCCAATTAATCACAAAGTAGAATGTATTTAATTAACTGAGAAATTGCCAAACCTTGAATCAACGTATCAGGTCAAATATATCCCTTGAGAAAATACTCTTATTAAGTAATAAGCATGGCTAGTGTATACTGAATGGACGTGACAATGTGTTAACAGATATGATTGGCACTGTGTTCTGAGTAGCAGGTGTGTAGGCTATGCTACCTTCTAGTATGAGGTAGGATCGTCTAATGAGAGGATGTTCTCTTGGTCTAATGGTAGATGATTCTAGAATCTTCTGCATTACTCTCTTTGAATTCTACCTGTTACATTTACAAGTTTAAATCAAGAGGGTCTTTTTTTAATAACAAAAAATAGTTAGCCTAATTGACTGGCTATTTCTAGTGGCCACTTGCAAATAGAAAGATGTTATTATTGTATGTAGTGTATCTGTATGGTTGAGTCATTCATTTCTAGATTAGATTCAACTTTAGAGTACAAGTAGTCAAGTACTAAGACAACAAAACAGTAGTTCATGACGTACGTATTTCATGATGGTGATTGTACAGTATGTGTTTGACAAGGGTCAAACTGCAGACCCACTTCCTACTTCAAAGTTGTTGTTTTTTTTGATACCGCAGTTACATAATGCCTTTGTATTGAATTAATGATTTTCTGCATTTAAACTGTCTTGAGTGTTGAGGAGACTTGCATTAAATCTAACCAGTTTATTTATCTAATCAACTATTCTACTAATGGATGTCCCTTGACTGAAGACACCTTAATGTGTCAAGTGTTTTAGAGAAACTCAGGAAATGCACAATTTCAGCACAATGTGAGTTCCTCGGTTCTGTGGCCAGAATGCTAAAACAGAGGTTTTCTACAAGGCAGCCTTACAGACTACAGCACAGACACGTGTCTGTACCTGTACTGTAATGTTTTGGTCTGATTGTACCACTGCATCTGCCCTTGTATGACTTAATAAAGTGATCTCACTACTTGAGAGCTTGTGGAATGTCTCGTCTTGCACTTTTGTCTATAAATCTTCTGTTCTCTCTCTGTCAAAACAAGTCTAGTATATATGTTATGGTACATGTGGGAACACGGTACATGTGGGAAAACTAGGGTTAGGGTTAGGTGCTAGGGGGCTATGGTTAGGGTTATGTGGTAGGGGTAGGGGTAGGATTAGGGTTAGACATGCCAGCATGTACCAAGTCGACGTAGCACCTAACCCTAACTCTAGTTTTCCCCACATGTACCGTATTCCCACATGTACCGTAACACATACATACATTGAATCTATCTACTTAACACATGACTTGAGTCCATAAACCTCCTATAGATTACTCAGTATTATGAAAATGTTTTAACCATTTGATCCCTTGCCATAAGAGACTCAGGAGGTACAGGATCCTCAGGCCCTGTACCAGCAGGCTCCAGAACAGCTTCTTTCACAGAGCTAGCACTCTGATAAACAATCCACCCCCCCACACACACACACACACTGCTGAACACCCCCTCCCCCCGGGTACAATGAATCTGTATCACCCCCCCCCCCCACACACACACACACACACACACACACACACACACACACACACACAGGGTACAATGACCCTCCCCCCCCCCCCCTCCTTTGATATAGCCACTATTTATACAACTGTACATACCATACTGTACATAGCTACCTTAACTGTACATAATAATTATAAATTAATAATAATAATAATTACAGTACATAGTACAAGTACATAGTTCATAACTGTATACCGTACTTGCCATACTGTACCTATCACTATCACTGTCATGTTTTCATGTTCTTATCACTATTTGCACTTCTGGTTAGACGCTAAACTGCATTTCGTTGTCTGGTACTCTGCAATGACAATCACGTTGCATCTGATCTAATAGGTCTGCAATAGGGTCTTGACTTGCCCACTGCCAGACATCTCACCTCCCTACCCCCACGGAAATAAATAGTCACTAGATCAGGGGTGCTCATTACGTGAAGGTAGTGTGGGTAGATCACACGGCATTGGGGGAAAAAAAAAAAAACGTTTTTTTTTTTTTTTTTAAGTAGCCGGGGACTCCTCCCGTCTGGACCACACAGGAGAGGGCATCACTCAGCCCCGCGCCGCCTCACAACACACACACACACACACACACACACACACACACACACACACACACACACACACACAGACAAGCACACACACACACACACACACACACAGACAGACAGACAGACAGACAGACACAAGCACACACACACATGCACACACAGACAGACAGACACACACACACACACACACACACACACACACACAGACAGACAGACAGACAGACAGACAGACAGACAGACAGACAGACAGACACACACACACACACACACACACACACACACACACACACACACACACTCCGCCGCCCGGAGACGTCGATGGCACCTGGCTTGGCACTGGCCAGTCTGGTATATACCACTCAGAGCTCCTGAGTTAATGTTAATGTTAATGGACTACCAGTGTGAATATTTGTTATATAGTTTAATAAATCTCTTCTTTGGTTTTGAAACAGTGTAGCGTGGCCTTAATTTGTTATTATTACAGTACATTTTTGTGTTCGCAGCAATGGCAATATGTTTTATTTGGTTGGTAGATCTTGTTGAGCTGGTCATTTGAAAAGTAGCTCACAAGCCTAAAAAGTGTGAGCACCCCTGCACTAGATCATTCCCAGAGGCCTTCAGACACCTCATTAACATTTTGGATGGGGGTTGGAGGGTAGAGGGGGAGGTGTAGCTTTTTACAATGACTGGATGTTACCTGCCTGACGCTATGTGTTTCCACCCAGACAAACAAGGTATGTTGTTGTTCCCTACAATAGTTTGAAACGAAATGTTTTAAAAGAAAACGGCAACTGTGACTGCAAACGACATTCTGCTGCATGAACTTGACCTCTGTAGTTTGTGTTTTGAGAGAGAGTCGATGCTTGTGTGTGTTTTCTATGGAACCCTTTCGCTTTGACAACACGGTAACAGTGAATAATGTGCTTCCATTTGTGCAAAGATGTATGTAGAGAAATAGGCAGGAAGGAGAATGGCGGATCATGGCAGAGGAAGAGGGTGGGACCGGACTGTGAATGGACGTGAGATGACAGGTGGTAGGAACAAACCAGGAAGTGAGGAGGACGCAGGAATGGTGGTAGATGGCGGGGAATTTGAGAGTCCGATAAATAGGAAAGCTAAACGTAAAAAGAAGAAACAGCATCATGATGAATACAGTTCACGTACTGAATCCGATGATGATGTAATTGTTGAAGAGATAATTGATCGAAAGGAAGAGAATAGTAAAGTAATTCTGAAACTGCTTGATGAAGGTGCTTCGTTTGGTGAATGGAATCCGATTCGTCTAACCACATCGATAAAGAAAGCGATAGGAGATGTGAGTAGTGCAAGAGTTCTACGGAATGGATCACTTCTGGTGTTTTGCAGAGATGGTTTGCAGCGAGGCAAGGCTACAAAGCTTACAATGCTTGAGGGTAAGAAAGTGCTAGCAACATTGACCAGTGATAAAAAGATGGTTCGAGGTGTGATATCGGCCATTCCTTCAAATGTGTCCATAGAACATATTAAGGATCACTTGAAGGGAGCTAAAATCAGTGAGGTAAAGCGCCTGAGAACCACTCGCAATGGAGAGAAGTGTGATAGTTTGTCAGTTCTTCTGATATTTGACGAGGAAAGGTTACCTTCTAAAGTATTCATCGGATATATGTGCTATGATGTTAGGCTATATATTCCCCCACCACTGAGGTGCTTCAAGTGCCAAAAGTTTGGGCATGTGGCGGCTGTGTGCAAAGGCAAGCAGAGATGTGGAAGGTGTGCTGGTGACCATGAGTATTAGGTGGTGGGCCGAACGCGTTTATCGCGAAGTTTATCTTTTTCCATCTACGGAGTAAACGATCTCTTACATACGATATTAAGTAATTCTCTTAAGTCTATAACAATTTTGTTTGCAGCTGTATTATGTCGGAGATTTTCACAAACTTATTTTTTAATAGTCTGTCTGCTCAGGCACATCGCTGGTCGCTCTAGTTGATAAACCAATCAGAATTCGAGTACGGCTTCATTAGGACCCCGAAATGTAAACAATGGCTGTTAACCCTAGCAACTGACTGTATGTTAACCCTAGCAACCGCGGGGAAATAACGAGATGTGATGAATTATGGAGTGTTGTATGCATTTAACAAACCGAACGGACAATATTACAGCATTTTCAGATGCAAGTTGGACCAAATTTGTACATTGTTCTCTACAGTGGGTGAATCTTCACACTGCAGAAAGCCAAATTGCTATTATATATATTGGTATTATATATATTTGGGAGAGGGGGCTCCCCTGGTGCTAGGAAAAAAAATACTAAAAACAAGAAGGGAAAAGAGCTGGTTTACATAAATAAAGGCTATGTACACTATCCACTATACTATACTATACAAATAAAACACTGTGCTGTACTCTATGCTATGCTATACATATCCTAACATTTCCTATCTCTGAACCTTATGTACCCGAGGGTTGTCATATTGCACATAGTATTATTGCACATTCATTTAAAGTGTCGCAGTTTGCAGGTTTGAAATGTTCACAGTTGTGTTTCAGTATTGCACTTGATAACAATCTAGTAGCTGCCATCAAATTGTCTAGATTGTCCAGGGCCTAGAATCTAGGTATTTGCTGTGTTCAGGGCCTGAATGGCCCTAGGGTAGAAGCTGAGCTTCAGTCTATTTGTCCTTGCGGACATGGTCCTGAACTGCCTGCCCGAGGGCAGCCGAACAAAGTGTTCGTTCCCAGGGTGGGATGGGTCTCTGGAGATCTTGGAGGCCTTCCTGAGGCAGTGTGTGTTGTACAGCTCTTCCAGAGAGGGGAGGGGGGCGCCGATGATCTTCTGGGCCGATCTCACGACTCTCTGTAGCGCTTTCCTCTCTGCGGCTGTGCAGCTGGAGAACCACTATAACCACAATATTGGCTACCATAGACAATGCTATATGCAGTATGCCAACATACGAAACATTGAAAGAGCCCGCAAGAAAAGGGAAAAATCAGTACAGGAGGCTGCAGGTGTGTTTTATAGCAATATAAGTTATTTATAAGAACAATATGATATAAACAAGCTAAGATTAATATGACATGATATGACATGAACATTATTAACAATATGATATAAACAAGCTAAGATATGACATGAACAAGATATGAACAAGGCATCAATGGGTCAGGGTCAGCCCTGTCAGGTCAGGTCCAGAAGATGTGCAGTGCAGTCCAGGGCTGAGCATCTGGGGTTACCTGGGGAAACAGATTAGGAGAGTTGTAAATAAACTAGGCTATAACTTTGGAAGCATTACTATTACAATGCATAGAGTATCATATGTCTCTCTCTCTCTCCCTTCCCTCCCCCCCCTCCCTTACAATGTAGTAGAAGCAGAAGGTCAAACTGACAATGATACACCACCAAAGCCTAGACTTCTCCGCTCAAAGACTACCACTACGTTCAGCCTAAATAAAAAACCACATCTTCTTCCCGCCCAGTGCATAATATGCAGACGGGACAAATATTTCAGTTTTAGAGCTTGTATACTGCTCCTGCAAAAAAACAAAATGTGTGAAAGGGAGATGCACATGCAAATCTAACAACCTACCATGTACAGACATGTGTCTGTGTTTGCACTGCGAAAACACAATAGTGTTATAAATGTTCTCTAAACACTTGAATCTTTGTCTAGTCTCGTCAATTATAGGCAAGGCAAGTGAAGATACATTTAGTCTTGGGTTTTGTCTTACCAGCTCACCTCGTAAAAGTGAGACGATTGACAATATCAAAAACATGCTTGCACACACATATACTGTAACGTACTCACACACAAGTTAATGTTACTGGTCCCAATTTGGCACAATTATTACTGAAATGATTGAGAATAGACATAGTTGACATTGGTAACTTAGCTATTGTACCCTTTAAAGTTAGATAGCTTGTTAATTCATTAGCTTCACAATCGCGTGTGACGTTTGGTTGGATTTTTCACTAAAATAGCATATTAGAACATGTTTGTATTGACACAACATGACATGGACGTGTTCATTAATATGTGATATGAATTAGTATGACATGCAAATCTTACCTGAAACATTACTTGACAGTAAAGTTATCCGAAACAACTCAGTCTTCTCTTCTTTCCAGATAATACGTTGTTTACTTCCTTGTTTACGTATTTTGAAGGAATATCATTGGCAGACGTCAAGTCAGGTGACGCTTTAACAGGTTTTGATTGGTTAGCGGCATAGTAGCCCCAATCATTCTCCTTATTAACTTATGGATCGTAAGTTTACTTTTCATAAAACGTCGATCGAAAATCGGCTGCCAACAGACGGAAACATGTTCCAAAAAAACCTATTTAGCTTATATGAAAAAATCAACTAGTCCATAGTTGTAGATCGATTATTTCACAAACGAAAGCAGATAGACAGCTTCGGCCCACCGCCTATATGGGAGATGCGAAGAGAATGCCAAACTAAAGTGTTGTAACTGCGGGGGGGAACATAGCTCTGCTTACGGGGGTTGTGAGGTCAGTAAGAAAGCAGCGGAAGTACAGCGTGTAAAAGTTTCTCATGGGATCACATATGCTGAAGCAGCTAAAAGAGTGATGAAGTCAGGTGGATTCACCGCTAGTGCTGAGATCGTCAGGGCAGAACAAGGAGAGGAGAGCAGCATAACTAAATCATGTGAGGGATGTAGTAAAGTAAAGGAAGATACATTGGTGGTGGGGAAACATGATTTTGTACTCTTTATGGTTGATGTAATTAATTGTTCCTCACAAGCGAACAGTAAGACAGAGAAGATAAAAATAATAGTGAAAGCAGCGAAGAGATATCTGGGAATAAAGGGTCTGGAATGTGATGGAGTTGAGAAGATTCTAAAACTAAATGCACAACTACACTCATCACCTGGTGATGCTGGTCCTTCATAATGTGCTTAAGTATATTACAGTGGAATGCAAGAAGTCTCATTGCTAATGGACAGGAATTTAAAAAATTTGTTGTAGACTTACAAAAGAAACCTAATGTAATATGTATACAGGAAACATGGTTGAGACCGCAATGGGATTTTGTAATACAGGGTTATGTAGGTATTCGGAATGATAGGAAGAATGGGAATGGTGGTGGTGTGGCTACATTTGTTAAAAATGGGACAATATTTAAAGTAATTAACTTGGGGAAAGAACATGAGTCAATAGTGGTGAAAATTTGGACAGGGAAAGATGAGTTTGTAATAGTGAACTATTATAATCCATGTAAAAGATTATGTCATGACACATTAGATATGGTGGGTGCACAAGCACAGGGTAAAGTGATATGGTGTGGGGACTTTAATGCACACAGTGCATTGTGGGGGGGTGAAAGAACAGATGCAAATGGTTTAATTATAGAGGAATTTATAGAGGATAAGGGATTGGTGTGTATGAATGATGGGAGAGGTACTAGATATAATAGTGCTCAAAATAAGGAGAGTGCAATAGATTTAACACTGGCTTCAATGGGAATTGCAGGTATCACAAATTGGGAAGTGTTAAGGGAGTCTACAGTGGGGAGTGATCATTACCCTATAAGTATTATGCTTGGAGTAGAAGTAAATCAAGAAGAGGACATTAAGATACCGAGATGGAAGTTGGATAAAGCTGACTGGGAGAACTTTCAGCAAATTAGTTGGGTCAAGGTTGAACCGTTACTTAGAGAGGAAATATTAGATGTGGATGAGTTTAATGAGAAGTTGGTGTCAGCCATTATAGAGTCAGTACAGGAAACAATACCGATGAGTAAAGGGTGTAAAGATAGGAAGAATGTACCTTGGTGGGATAAAGAGTGTTGGCAAGCAGTTAAGCATAGGAATAGTTCATTTAGACAGTTGAAAAAACATCATTCTCTGGAATCATTAATTCAATATAAAAGGGCACAAGCAGTAGTTAGGAAAACTATAAAAACAGCTAAACGGACATACTGGAGGAAATATTGTAATACGATAGGAAGGGAGACTAAGCTGTCTGATATATGGGGAATGATCCGAAGAATGAGTGGAATTAAAAGGAATTATGTAATACCAGTGTTGACAGGTAGCAATAAATCAGCAGTCAGTAATAAAGATAAGGCAGAACTTCTGGCAGAAACACTAGTGAAAGTTCACAGTTCAGGTAATTTAACAGTAAATGCTAGACACCGTAGGGATACAATTCTTGCTCAGAATATAGATGTTAATGTAAAGAAGAGTGCAACAAGGGATAGTTTAGATTTACCTTTTACATTGCTTGAATTAAAAAGGGCTGTAAATGTGAGGAGGCAATCATCACCAGGGAAGGATGGTATTTGCTATAGTATGTTAGCTCATATGAAGGATCATGCATTATATGTAGTATTAAAGTTGTTTAATAAAGTGTGGGAATCAGGTAAAATTCCAAACAAATGGAAACACTCAATCATTGTACCTATTTTAAAACCAGGTAAAGACCCATCAGATCCATCAAGCTACAGACCAATAGCACTTACATCACAGTTAGGGAAAACTATGGAGCGAATGATCACAGAAAGGCTAACATACTATTTAGAAAGTAAAGAGTTGTTCTCTCCTTTTCAAAGTGGGTTCCGTAGAGGAAGAAATACTATGGATTCCATTTTACGTCTTGAGTCAGAAATTAGGAAAGCTCAAACTAACAAAGAAATGGTGTTAGCTGTCTTTTTCGATGTTGAGAAAGCTTGTGATATGTTGTGGAAGGAAGGATTGCTAATCAAATTAAGTAAACTGGGGGTAGATGGTAGGTTATATAACTGGGTGTTAGATTTTCTTTTTGGCAGGACAATACAGATAAGGGTAGGGACAGAACATTCAAAGGAATACAGGGTTGAGAATGGGACTCCACAGGGGAGTGTTTGTAGTCCAGTATTATTCAATGTCATGATTAATGACATCTTTGAACAAATAGAAAAAGGAATAGGGAAGTCTTTGTATGCAGATGACGGGACCTTGTGGATAAGGGGGCGGAATCTGAGATACATAGAGAAGAAAATGCAGATTGCAATTGAGAAGGTGGAACAATGGGCAAATGAGTGGGGGTTCAAATTATCTATACCTAAAACACAGGTAATAGTTTTTTCTAAACGATCGAGAGAAGTGTCATTGAAATTATATGGGCATACTTTAGAACAGGTTCATGTAATTAGATTCCTTGGTGTTTTATTTGATGAAAAGTTGACCTGGAAACAGCACACGGATAAAGTAAAAGATAAATGTAAAAAGGTCAATAACCTGTTAAGATGCCTGTCAGGGAGAGATTGGGGAGCAAGCAGAGCAGCATTGTTTAATGTGTATCAGGCGTTGATGAGGGCTTCTCTAGATTATGGATGTTTAGGATACATGTCAGCAGCAGTAAGCCATCTTAAAAAGTTGGATGTGCAACAATCACAAGGACTTAGAATATGTAGTGGAGCTTTTAAAACATCCCCAGTAGCAGCAATACAAGTTGAAGTTGGGGAACACCACTGTGGATACGCAGAATTAGACTATTGTTAGCTTACTGGGTTAATCTCCAAGGTCAGAATAGTTCACATCCAACTAGGTCTATTGTACAAGATTGTTGGGAGCATAATAAGACTCATTATATGAGTTTTGGATGGATAGGGAATACAATAGCAAAAAGGTACGATTTAGATAAATTACGGTATAGTCCAGTAATCCCGCACTCAATTATTCCACCCTGGTTATATGTGAATCCATTAGTAGATTTAGATATACAGCAAGAACTACGAAAGAAGTCCAAACATGCACATCCTGGGAATGTGGTACAAAACTATATTGGTCAGCACTATACAGGCAAGTTCTTAATTTTTACAGATGGCTCAAAAGACCCAGAGACAGGACGTACAGGAGCTGCAGTATTCTTCCCACAGTATAAAACAGGAATTAAAAAAAGAACCACTGATCATTTATCAGTGTACACAGTGGAGCTCCTAGCAATATTGACAGCATTAGAATGGTTGGTAGAGAATAGGGTTAGTAATGCACTCATTGCCTCTGACAGTTGGGCAGCACTGTCAAGTATCAGATCGTTGAAATCATGCAGACAGGATATTGTTTTCAAGATCCATCATTTAATTTATGTAATATATAGTATGGATATCACTGTTTGCTTTGTTTGGGTTCCTGCTCATGTAGGGGTAGAAGGAAATGAAGATGCGGATATATTAGCTAAGCAGTCACTTAAATCAGAATCAATAGAAATGGATATTCCACTTAGTAAAGCTGAGGTAAAATCAATCATTAAAAAACACATGCAGGAACTATGGCAAGAAAACTGGAACAGAAATGAAACAGGAAGGCATTTGTTTAACATTCAAAAGAAAGTCGGAATAGGAAGTAGGATGGGCAGGAACCGGAAAGAAGAGACAGTGATATCCCGGCTCAGGATAGGTCATACTGGGTTGAATGACACACTTTACAGAATAGGAAAACACCCAAACGGCATTTGTGCACACTGCAATAACCCGGAATCTGTTCAGCATGTGCTGCTGGAATGTGGAAAATATGAAGAACAGAGAAAGCTCCTGAAAGCAGCAATTCAGAAAGCTAAGTTAAGGTTTACTGTAGGGAACTTACTTGGAAACACAGATAAAGTAAATAACCAGGTAATTAAATATCTGAAAGAAACAGGATTGATAGGTAGGATTTAACCCTACCCCTCCCCACCATTTTGTTTATTTCTTTCATTTACATTTTTCCCCCTACCCCTCCCCACCATTTTGTTTATTTCTTTCATTTACAATTTTCCACCTGTCAAGCTAACGTTCCACACAGTCCGGTAGGGGGTGGTAATGCGCCACACAGTCCAGTAGGTGGCGGTAATGCACCTTAAGCTGGTTGCCAACCGCCAATCAAATAAAAAGAAGAAGAAGAAGAAGAAGAGAAATAGGCAGGTAGAGTTGTACTTTGGGTGACACAGGCGGTGGGGTAGGCCTGCATTCCTAACAGAATTGTATTTAACTTAGCAGAGGACAACGGTCCTACTTGTTGTATTATTCTCATGTTTATAGACCAAAGGTTTGGAGCCCAAATGGTGAGTTTGTCAACTTTTTGACAAACGCCATTATCCAAAGCGACTTGCAACCAATGACATTTGACTATGTAACTGACATGTAAGTGAATCATCTGTCCACTATCATAACAGGACAAAGTCATCTGTGCTCAGGCCTGGGGCCATTAGCAGTCGTCGTGCTAGAAGAAGGAGGCTTTTCTTTGGCCTTATTTTCGGCATGGTTTTCAGGAGCCTTGATATCACCTTTTCTTTTGCAATGTCAATAATAATAATAATAATAATAATAATAATAATAATGACTTTTTATTTGTATAGCGCTGTTATGAAGGCCCACAATTTAGAGCCAGTTAGTTTCCCCGAATCAGCCCTATTTTGCCCCTGTTATTTCCTTTATTATTTTCCATACTATTCATGTACGTTTTTCCTGAAAGTGTATGTATTGTTATTGTAATTGTATAAGTTCTGTCTTAGATTTGTTTAGTATTGTGCAAGCGCCAGGTAGTGGGCGTGGTTTTGAGTGGCGTACGTGACCGGATGTATGATTGGCGTACGTGACCGGATGTATGTTCGGTTGGTATATATAGCGACGGAAGTGTGGTCTGTGCGTCAGAGTGACGAGAGTTAGAGTGACATGAGAAGAAGGAACGAGAAGTCGATCTAAGATGGCGGAGTCAGTAACACGCACACCGTGCTGAAGCTGAAGACCTGAAGAGTGATTATTGAGTTCACAACTGTGACAGAGGGCAAACCTTACAGCAGCAATTCAACATCTCTCAACAGTCCACAAGGAGAACGGGAGACTCTGAGTGTCGGAGGAGACCTGCCTTTGGCATAGACTGTTGGTGGTGAATCACTGGCTGCCCGCATCACCGCGGGAGTTCGGAGTTTAGTGGGTTAGCAGCGCTAGCCTAGTTTAGCTGTGTCCCCGTTAGCCAGCCTTGCTAGCCGCCGGCTGCTAACGTTGGACCAAGCGAGACCCAAGCTGGACAGAGCCGTCGCCTTCACGAGGTGGATTGCGACCGACCGCCGACACCACCGGAGCTGACCGTGGACCACCGGACCTGAGCCATTCACACCTCGTCGTGGACTACGAAGAAGCCCCTTTCCCTTCAAGTTGCTACGTCACCCCCCCCTTTGTCTGCTGCCTTCCTCGAAGCACATGCAAGCTCCAACCAGGCCTCAACGCGCTCCTTTCAGTCCGGGACTAAGCCTTTTTCAGGCCAGGTACTGCGTGTGAGTGAGTGATTGAGTGTGTGTGTGTGGCCGGCTTGGAGGGAGTATATACGGGGATGTATATATCATTTGTCTAAATAAATGTGTTTGTTCATCTTTGCTACATTACTGTGTGTTTAGTTGTCTGTTAGCTAATGCTAATGCTAATGCTAATTCTAATGCTAATGCTAATGCTAGTACTGCTAGTCTAAAGGGTTGCTGGCGCCCCCTGCCTGTATCCTCCTACACTGCCGATTTAGCTCCGAGTTAGTTAGATAACCAGCCCTTCCTAAATTCTACAGTCCTTTAGCTACTCCCTGGTTACAATTGGTCCTTCGAGCCGGATAGGTTGTGTAGTGATAGCATGGCTGAGCGCAGCCAACCAGACAAGACAGTTACCCCCCCTTCTCCGCCCCCTGAGCCAGAGCCACGACCACAGAGAGTCCCGCGGTTGCCTCCGAGGTTACAGGAGTATGAGCTTGAGCTCGAAAGCTCACTGAGTGGTAGTGAGGAGCGCACTCCACGGGATACAGTGGTCGGAGAGGCCGAGGTGTCCGCCGGCGCGCGGGTGGCTAGCACCGAGACAGCCATCAAAGAGCACCAGCCTGCGGATGAGATGGCAGAACAGCAGGGTTTTGCCGTAGAAACGGAAGAGCAGGAAGGAGAGGCCCGGTCCGACAGCGCCTGCGGGCGGAAGAGGGAGGGCCTCAGCCTTAACGATCTGCCTCTCAGTACGGCGCGCTCGAGACCTAGCTCTTGCCGTTCAGTGGCTTCCTCCCGGTCCAGGGTTTCCGTGGGCAGTTCTGCCTCTGGGGCGGATAGCATGCACTCCAGAGGGAGTAGTGCCGCGCTGTCAGAATGTATGCGCCAACAGGCCGAGATGGCGTTAGAGCGGGAACGCCTCCAGTTCGAGCGTGAACGCCTCCAGATGGAGGGGGCAGAACGCGCGGCGGCGAGGCAGCGCCAGGAGGCGCTAGAACGTGAACGCCTCCAGATGGAGGGGGCAGAACGCGCGGCGGCGAGGCAGCGCCAGGAGGCGCTAGAACGTGAACGCCTCCAGATGGAAGGAGCGGAACGTGCGGCGGAGAGACAGCGCCAGGAGGCGTTAGAGAGGGAACGCATCCAGTTCGAGCGCGAGCGCCTCCAGATGGAGAGAGAGCAACTACACGCGGAGACGATGGCGGAAGTGATGCAGACCATGCGCGACGTGTGCATCAGCAGAGCTCCGTCGGCCCGTAGCTCCAGAGCATCATCCGCACGGCCCTCTCGAGTGCCATCTCCTGAACCCCCCGCCGATGGCTCCATGACCCCCGCCATGACTGTCCAACTACAGGCCCAGCTGACCACCTTGAAGGAAGAGGACCAGGGACCCGACCGCTACGCGGCCCAGAGGGAGCCAGCGTCGCTGCCCGGGAGGGGAGCCATTCCCCAAGAGCGTAGCACACCCCTAGGTCCTCCAGTGAACCAAAAGGCATGCAGGCCGGACACCCAGACCGTCACTCCAGCCCCGATCATCCACTACAGGATGTTTCCCCAGGTGGAGGGACCCAAGTTCCCCTTCTTCAAGGACGAGGACAGGAGCCAGTATGTGGAACTACGCATCTGCCTAGACACGCTCTTGGACGACTCCTGCTCAGAGTCCTACAAATATGCGATTCTCCTTCAGCATGTGAGGAACCCCAGAGCCCACAACATGGTTCTGGCCCATGCCTCCGCACCGACACCTTACACCAGAGCGCTCGCCGACTTGGATGCCCGCTACGGTCGTCCCTGGAACCACGCCCTTGCTGAACTGCAAGCCCTCGAACAGCAGGCCCCCATCAAGGATGAACGGGCGCTAGATGACTTCGCGCTCCGCGTGCACACCTTGGTTGGAATGCTGAAGACGTAGGGCCCAGCTGGCGCCAGCGAGATCAACAGCACCTCCAACGTAGAGCGGCTGCTCCGCAAGATCCCACGCTTCCGGCAGGAGAGGTTCCGGCGACAGCAGCGCGTTCGTAACCCCGGGAAGTTGGGTCTGAGCATGGCTGCCTTCGCGGAGTTCCTACTGGAGGAAGTGCATGACACCAACGTAGACGCCATGGGTTACGCTGAGCCGAAGAAGGAGAGGGAGAAGGGAGACCGCTGGGACAGGCCGAGCTCGAACAGAGGACGCCCAGTAGGAGTGCTGCACACGGAGGAGGAGCCTCGGAGAGAGAGGAAAGCCCGACCTGAGGGAAAGGATTCCTCTCAACCCCCTCAAAAGGGACGGAGAGGTCCACCGCCATGTCCGTACTGCACCAGCGAGCACTGGTTCAATGAGTGCAGTGACTTCAACAACCTGAGTACCGAGGCCAAGCAGAGGTGGCTCGAGGAGAACAAGAGGTGCTGGAACTGTGGGCGCGACCATCTGGCTAAGAACTGCACCTTGAGGAGAAAGTGCAACCGCTGTGAGGAGGTCCACCTCAACATCCTACACGAGGTCTCCCTCGCCAGGTCCACGGAGGGCACCAGAAGCCCTAGGTCCGGTAGCGCACCGGAAGAGGAAACACCTGTCTACTACCTAGACCCAACCCAGAGCAGCGGCTCCAAGGTCCTACTGAAGGTGGTGAAGGTCCGACTTCACCACAACAACGCTGTGTACGACACGTACGCCGTTCTAGACGACGGGTCGGAACGGACCATCCTTCTCCAGGAGGCAGTGCGCCAGTTGGGGCTCCAAGGGACTGAGGAGAAGCTGACTCTGCGCACGATACGTCGCGACCTTAAAGAGGTCACCGGGGCGAGAATCAACTTCTCTATCTCCCCGGCGGGGCGGCCGTCGGACAGATATCGGCTTCAGAATGTCTTCACCGCAGACCAGCTAGCGCTCTCCCGCTACGACTACCCCCTGGAGAGATTACGCGCAAGATATTCCCACCTACGGCGAGTAGACCTACATCCGATAGAAGGAGCGGAGCCAACCCTTCTCATCGGCTCGGACAACGCTGCACTGATCGTGTCGCTCCGTCCTCCGCTGAGAGGACCACGAGGCTGCCCGATGGCTGTTAAGACTGCGCTTGGGTGGGCCCTCCAAGGCGCTACCGAGTGGAGAGATAGAAACGGGAGAGCTACGTCATCCCTCCATGTCCGAACCGAAGAAGTGCAGACCATCAACTGCCTTCCCACCAGTGTGGACTCCATGAATGCGGCGCTACCAGACAACGTCCAGAAGCTGTGGACGCTAGACGTTGCGCCCTACAAGAATGAGAAGCTTTACGTACGGTCAAAGGAGGACGTCTACGCCATAGACCTCCTTAAAGCAAAGACAGTGCGTATCGAAGTCCAGGGCGTGAAGAGAACATCTACCAGCCCTGTCTCGGAACCGAGGAGGAAAAGATCTACTAGCTTGTCGGTGAGGAAGAGGTCAGCTCAAAGGAGGAAGACGCCGGCGGTGCCAGAGCCGGACGATACTCCGCTGACCGCTGAGTTGGAGCTAGCTCTGCCTGCACCTGTGGCCATGGCCTACACCCAACTGAAGGTGAAGGAGGAGGAGCCAGAGCCGGAGCTAGAGGCGGAGCCAACGGAGAGTAGCGGAGTTGTGGTGTTGTTGGACGACCCCGTAGCCGAAGACACGAAACCACGCATCCGTAAAAGTCCGTTCAAACACGGCAAGAAAAGGCGAAGGAACTTACAAGGAAAGTGGTGCAAACAGAAGCAGAAACCGGGAGAGAAAAAGTTAAGACGTCAGGCTATATCGCCCGAAGGCGGGGCAAGTCCGGACGGCGTCGAAGACGATGTTAGCGAAAACATAAACAAGTACCCTGAGAAGAGGAAGAAGAAGAGCCGGTTCTCTGATGCCACAGACCAGGAGATGGATGTGGTTAAAATAATACGTGTTGATGACTCTAATAGACCACGGCAGGAAACCTTTGCCAAGCCACAGGGTGTCTACCAGGGGACAAGCTCCAGAGCTGAGATGACACGGACACAGACTCCAGACACAGGCAATGTTTTGGATGTGTTGAGCAACATACACATTGAGAATGTGGAAGAGGCCAACTTCCTGAAGGACAAGCTGTGTCATCTTCTGAAAGAGTTCCAAGCCAACCAATCAGAGAAGGTTGAGCACAAAAGCCAAGGACCACCAGTTGTCTCTAAAGACTACAATCACATGAGCAAGGGCCACCTGGAATCTACTAGAGACCAATACGAAAGAAACTTCAGCCAAGTACAAGAGGAGACATTATGGAAGCCAACCCAGGCGATCACCGAAACTCTACTCCCCAGAAACTACACAGGGTCTCTACAGAGAGAGACCCAGAGATGCAGAGGAGCAATTGGAGAAACACAGCCATGCAAGTCGTTCTGAACCCAGAGGTTCAAGGAGGAACCATTATGAAGAGGTCTTTGGACAGGTTGACAGGTACCCACCATCCCATGCCTGGCAGGAAGAGCCATTGAAGTATCCGGAGAGGTCCCAAGGGTCCATGTACCCAGATGACTATCCACCTGCTGTGGATGAGTTTTATGACCCTTACCAACCTACACCCCCCACTCGAAGGGAGTGGGGATATGGGATGCCCCCTGGCCCTCAGACCTCCACTAGCCTAGACAAAATCACCTCATACCTCACGCTGCTAGAGCAGCCTAGCCAGTGTGCCTTCCATAGTTAAATGAAACCGAGGGTTTCATGGGGCGGCTGTTATGAAGGCCCACAATTTAGAGCCAGTTAGTTTCCCCGAATCAGCCCTATTTTGCCCCTGTTATTTCCTTTATTATTTTCCATACTATTCATGTACGTTTTTCCTGAAAGTGTATGTATTGTTATTGTAATTGTATAAGTTCTGTCTTAGATTTGTTTAGTATTGTGCAAGCGCCAGGTAGTGGGCGTGGTTTTGAGTGGCGTACGTGACCGGATGTATGATTGGCGTACGTGACCGGATGTATGTTCGGTTGGTATATATAGCGACGGAAGTGTGGTCTGTGCGTCAGAGTGACGAGAGTTAGAGTGACATGAGAAGAAGGAACGAGAAGTCGATCTAAGATGGCGGAGTCAGTAACACGCACACCGTGCTGAAGCTGAAGACCTGAAGAGTGATTATTGAGTTCACAACTGTGACAGAGGGCAAACCTTACAGCAGCAATTCAACATCCCTCAACAGTCCACAAGGAGAACGGGAGACTCTGAGTGTCGGAGGAGACCTGCCTTTGGCATAGACTGTTGGTGGTGAATCACTGGCTGCCCGCATCACCGCGGGAGTTCGGAGTTTAGTGGGTTAGCAGCGCTAGCCTAGTTTAGCTGTGTCCCCGTTAGCCAGCCTTGCTAGCCGCCGGCTGCTAACGTTGGACCAAGCGAGACCCAAGCTGGACAGAGCCGTCGCCTTCACGAGGTGGATTGCGACCGACCGCCGACACCACCGGAGCTGACCGTGGACCACCGGACCTGAGCCATTCACACCTCGTCGTGGACTACGAAGAAGCCCCTTTCCCTTCAAGTTGCTACGTCACCCCCCCCTTTGTCTGCTGCCTTCCTCGAAGCACATGCGAGCTCCAACCAGGCCTCAACGCGCTCCTTTCAGTCCGGGACTAAGCCTTTTTCAGGCCAGGTACTGCGTGTGAGTGAGTGATTGAGTGTGTGTGTGTGTGGCCGGCTTGGAGGGAGTATATACGGGGATGTATATATCATTTGTCTAAATAAATGTGTTTGTTCATCTTTGCTACATTACTGTGTGTTTAGTTGTCTGTTAGCTAATGCTAATGCTAATGCTAATTCTAATGCTAATGCTAATGCTAGTACTGCTAGTCTAAAGGGTTGCTGGCGCCCCCTGCCTGTATCCTCCTACACTGCCGATTTAGCTCCGAGTTAGTTAGATAACCAGCCCTTCCTAAATTCTACAGTCCTTTAGCTACTCCCTGGTTACAAGCGCCTTTCCTGCAAACGTTGCATCTCAAAGTGCTCCAATCATTATATAATCATCATTTAATATTTTTTATTTATTTAAAGGCAATATTAAAAAGATGGGTTTTTAGTCTTGACTTGAACATATTTGCTGAGGTTGCATCCCTAATGTAAACTGGCAGTGCATTCCACAATCTGGGTGCATGAAATGAGAATGCAGCCTCACCAGATCTCTTCTTTTGTACATGTGGTACACAGAGAAAACCAGCCTCAGAAGACCTGAGAGCTCTATTGGGCTGATATGCTAGCACAAGACCTGAGAGCTCTATTGGGCTGATATGCTAGCAAAAGACCTGAGAGCTCTATTGGGCTGATATGCTAGCAGAAGACCCGAGAGCTCTATTGGGCTGATATGCTAGCAGAAGACCTGAGAGCTCTATTGGGCTGATATGCTAGCAGAAGACATGAGAGCTCTATTGGGCTGATATGCTAGCAGAAGACCTGAGAGCTCTATTTGGCTGATATGCTAGCAGAAGACCTGAGAGCTCTATTGGGCTGATATGCTAGCAGAAGACCTGAGAGCTCTATTGGGCTGATATGCTAGCAGAAGACCTGAGAGCTCTATTGGGCTGATATGCTAGCAAAATATCTTTCAGATATTCTGGTGCTGTGTCAGTGAGAGCTTTATAATCAAGCAGAAGGATCTTGAAATCTATTCTGAACTTAACAGGAAGCCAGTGTAGAGTCTCTAAAATAGGAGTTATATGAGCTCGTCTGCTTGTTTTGGTTAAAACTCTCGCTGGCCCGAACATGGCCCGAAACGCACGCGCACCGAACATACAAGTCCCTGTACAATGCAAAAGACAGGGAGAGTCGAACGTGAGTATTGTGTGTGTGTGTGTGTGTGTGTGTGTGTGTGTGTGTTGTTTTTGTGTGTGTTTATGTATCGCATGTGTCTGATTTTGTGTTGATCTCTGTTACAGCTGGGTGAACTGGATAAGAACACAGCAGGTGGGAGCTGGGTCCAGGATGGAGGCGTTTAAAAAGTATGTGCTGGCTCGGGACACGGCACCAGAGCCACCAGGCGCCTCCTCCTCGGACCCATCAGACGCTGATCTTGTCACCGCTGCCACCGAGGTCGACTCTCCTAGTAAGTGTACCTTTTGATGTGAATTCACTTGTAATGCACTTGTAATGCGCCACCCTAACACTGATATGTTTTGTCAGTCATGTACAGGGACACCCCAGCAGCTGTCGTCCCCTCTTCCTCTCTCTCCTCTTCCTCTCTCTCCTCCTCCGAGCAGCCACCACCGGAAGGACCAGGACCAGGACCAGGACCAGGAAGAAGCCTTCAGAAGCCTGCCTCCGGCAAAGAGGTATGTATGATGTGTGTGTGTCTGCCTGTCTGCTGCACATTCACACTCACTAACTGTGTGCCCCTGCTGTCTGTGTTTCAGCTGCTTCCCCTCAGCTGGAGGCAGACGCTGCCTGAGGAGCAGCAGGAGTGGGTAGGCCGGGCCCTGTTCCAGAGGGACAGGAACGGAAAGGTGGTCCTCACCTCACCACTCCGCCTGTGGTGGTACCCACCTGGCGCCCGGCCACTCTACACGCAGCCCCCCGCCAATGCCCACGCCTTCTTCCAGCGGCCATTCTGCCTGTGGATGCCCTACCGGATGTGGGCATATCACCTGAAGTGCCCCTCCGATGGGCGGAAACTGATGGCCGCTGGAATATATAAGACTGTCCGGAGGGTCTTGGACAGGAGTGGGTGGTATTACATGGCCATGGAGTGCCTGCAGTGCCCCTCCTGCCAGAAGAAGATGGCGGGCTGGTCGCAGGACATCTTGGAGCAGCTGGACATCGCTCACCGAGAGCAATTCCCAGCTGTTCTCACGTACAAGTATGTCACTTTAAGTCATTCAACATTTACTCAACAATGCGTTGTTGTTGTTGTTGTTAACTTTATTTCTGTTTGTATTGTCTGTACACTCTCTGTTTCCACCCCAGGTTGTCCTGCGACAAGCGTGTGATTGCCTCGATAAAGGAGCGCACCCTGGGCAACGGTGTGTCTCGCCTCCGTGCCACTATGGTGGAGCAGCACTCCAGGGAGTGGATGGCGCGGTCGGTAGAATACCTCTCCGTGCTCCGCAAGCTGAGGGCACCTGGAGCGCCACCAAAGGAGGTGTCGCTCCCAAAGCTTCAACAGGTGCCCGGACTCACCTGGTTCGGCCGGGTCTACGTCCTGGATGCCATGACCAGGCTGGGCGAGACCAAGGCCAGGGTGACGTCCATTTTTGGCGATCTCCTCAAAATGGACTCCACCAAGAAGGTGAGATTTCTCTCTCCACTGTGCCGTTACCCTGTATGATGTCTGTGTGCCTGGTGTCTAAATGTGTGTTTGTGCTGTGTCTTGCAGATCGCCAAAAAGCTTGCGGGTGGTGCCGCCGGCTCGGCCGCCTGGATGACCAATGTTGGCAACGAGTACGGGCAGGTACTCGTGTCCGTCCTCACGGCAGCCGAGGGGGACGGACTGGCCAACATGGCGGCCTGATGAGGCGTTATTGTGAAGCCGGAAAGGACCCTCCGAAGGTCATGTACGTGGACCGGGACTGCTGTGTCACCGTGGGAACGTCTGCTGTGAAGAAGATGTACCACGAGTGGCACGACCTGGTGGTCAGGCTCGACGTGTGGCACCTCATGCGGCGCTTCGCGAGTGGTGTCACCACAGACAGCCACCAGCTCTACGGCCTCTTCATGGCGAGGCTGTCCTTTGCCATTTTCGAGTGGGACGCCGGTGACGTCGCCCGCCTGAGAGAGGCCAAGCAGTCCGTGGAGGGGAGGGACGCCCACGTCAAGTTCTCCGCCAAGGAGCTCGCTCGACACTGTCGACGCCGTACGAGGGGAGCGGCGGAGACAGAGCGGCTCCTCCGGGAGGTGCTGGACGCCTTCTGGAGCTTGACGGACACCATGGGCGTCCCTTTGATCGACCGCGCCCGCATGGAGGAGATCTGGAGCACGCAGCGCCACCACCTTGACTGCATCCAGGACCCGGAGGGGGTGGAGCTGTACACACAGACGGGAGAGGTCACCAAGGGTGGCGTGAAGCTCCCCGTCTACCGGTGCGCACGTGGCTCCACCTCCCTCAAGTCCTTCCACCTGCACCAATGCCGCTTCATTCCGGGTAAGTCTTTCTCCAGCAGAGCGTGCACATAGTCAATGTATAGTTTTACTCTCTCTCCCCTCACTAATTGGATTTCTCTGTTCCTCTCCCATCTATGTGTTTTTCTAGGTACATCTGCGAGTGACGTCAACTTCCAGGTGTACCTGCTAGAGGGCCTGGTGCGGTGGAATGAAGACCGGGGACGAGCAGCAGTCGAGGGAGGTCAACGCGTGGCGCTGCGTTGCTACGGTGGCCAGCTGCAGCACAGCTTCAACCAGCTGTCCCTGGAGGTCAAGGGAGTGGAGCTGGTTGAAAACTACACCACGCCCAGGGAGTACACAGGTACACAGAGAGCTCAGAGACAGAGAGTGTTTGCTGCAGTTTATTTATTTTAACAAAATATGAAAAATACGAAAAAATACGAAATAAATACGAAAAATACGAAAAAATACGAAAAAAATACGAAAAGCTTATAAGCAGAGTGTGTCTCTCTCTCTCTCTCTATCTCTCTCTCTCTGCAGGGGAACTCTTGGGGGTAGAGTACCTGTATTCCCAGACAGGCACTGCGCTGCAGCCGGATCTAAACGGTCCGGATGGGACTGACGAGGCCGAGGAGGAGGACGACGACAGGACGACGGTGACCGATGAGGGCTTCGAGGAAGAGGAGGAGGAGGAGGAGCCAGAGGAGATCCGTCTCCTCGTCCATCACAACGCTCTCCTCCAGGAGCCCCACGGTGTGCCTGAGGCCTCGTCATCCCAGTTGGGATCCCCCCCCACCCACCACCCCCCGAGGACGTCAAGATGGAGGTGCAGCAGGCTGAGGATGATGAAGTGAGTGGACGGTTGGCTGTTAACAGTTCATATTTGCTTGGTGTTTGCTCGCAGCGTCGCCTCATGTGCTGTGTCTGTGTGTGTGTGTGTGTGTGTGTCTGTTTTTTTTTAGGACGTCATTGGGCCAGACGGTCACCTCGGTTACCATCACGTGGTGGCCCTGGCCCTTAGCCTCGTGGCGATGCGTCACCACGCCTTTGTCACCGTTCGTCAGTCCAGGGAGGTGGTCGCTCTCTGGGAGAAGCTGACTGAGCGAGACAAGGCGTCGGTGACCTTCCCCCCCCGTCACCAGGACAAGCTGGTCCAAGGCCGTTTTAAGACCAGTAACAGGCACGCTCACACGCCGGGAGTGGAGAGTGTGAAGCGGTAAGCAGTAACTGCATTAACAATTTCATTTTATTTTCAGAGCCTGCTATAGTCAGTAACTAAAGTCCCTCTCTCTCTCTCTCTCTCTCTCTCTCTCTCTCTCTCTCTCTCTCTCTCTCTCTCTCTCTCTCTCTCTCTCTCTCTCTCTCTCTCTCTCTCTCTCTCTCTGTCTCTCTCTCTCTGTCTCTCTCCTTCTCTCTCTCTCCTTCTCTCTCTCTCTCTCTCTTCAGTGTGGTCCTGGGCAAGGGGGCGGGTGCGGCACAGTCTCCTAAAGCCAGCAGGCTTGTTGAAGCTGTCATGCTGGAGCTGTGCCGAGCTCACACCCACGAGGCCAAGTCGATAGCCGGGGTCCGGATCAACCGCTGGGCTGCCATCATGAGGGACTACAGACAGATCCAGGACAACGTGGTCAACTGCCCTGCCCTCATGGCGTGCACCCGGATCCAGCTGTTTGATGTAAATCAACAGAGCCTGGCGATGTGGTAAGTCAATATACTTGTGTTTGTTGTCATGATTAATATCTTTGTCACGATAAATAATGCATTTTTTCTGTCTGTTTTTTTATTTCTTGTAAGGCACACTCAGAGGAGCAAGGCGATGATGCGAGACACCGTCGCCATCGCAGTTCCGGGGCCCAGCGCTCCGCAGACAGCAGCGGAGCACCTGCCTGCCCCACGGAGTCTTCTCCGAGAACCCCAACAGCCAGACCAGCCCCTTGAGCACCACCTGCCCGTGGACTCCTCTGGTCTGGCTGTCACCATCAGGGGTCCCCTGGCCCCGGAACTTTTTGAACTGCTCCTCTGTGACAAAAGTGCCACCACTTCCTCAGCCTCTGCCCCACCACTCGACACCACTACCACCACCACCACTACCACCACCACCACCGCCCCAGCCACTACCACCACCACCACCTCCCCAGCCCTAGCCACTACTACCACCACCACCACCACCTCCCCAGCCCCAGCAGCCACTGCTCCAACCATCACTCTGGCCGCCATTGCTCAAGCCCCCTGCCACTCCCGCTCTAGCCTGTGGAGGCACAAGCTCCAGGCAGAACAGGAGCGTCGAGCCCTGGAGTTCGATCTCTTCCTCAAGCCCTTCACGAGGGCAAAACATTTTACATGCAGGCGCTGTGGCCAACCCAAGACTCGGGAATATGGCCACAGCAGATATAAGAATGAGACCTTTTGCGCCAGGGCCGACGGGGGGACCGTAGAACAGTGGTTGGCGGAGAAGAAAACTAGGGAGCGTGAGGGACAACCTCCCCCACCACCCCCCGCACCCTGAACTTTGTGCACCCTGTAAAGAGGTATCTATGACCCTGCTGAGTTCATTGCCTGTATATTTCTTTAATAAATCCTTTGTTTTTCAAATCCCTTGTCCTCATTTCCTCTTTTCTATGTCCTCACTTCACACTTCACACACAGACACACAGACACACAGACACACAGACACACAGACACACAGACACACACACACACACACACACACACACACACACACACACACACTTCACACACTACACACTACACTCTTTTGTATCTGATGGTAGCTCTCCAGGCTCCTTTGTCTATCAGCATGCCGGTCTGTCTGCCAGAGGCGTGTTAATTAAGTTAACAAGTTAACTAATTTAATTAAGTTAATTAATTTAATTTAATTTAATTAAGTGGCTGGGGCTGGGAAGGTGGTGAAGTTGTAGGTGTGTCTAACCAGGTGTGTATCCCACCCCCTTCACTTTCAAAGGTTAAAAGGACATGAGATCTCTGTCTTTGAACCACAGTCAGGATGAAGGCGACACAGAAGAGCAGACACGTTCAAGATGCAGCCCAGCAGGATGAACCCCAGCAGGAGGGTGTGCAGCCTATAACAGAGGGTGTGTATTTAATCAATCAAGGTGTATTTTTTGTGTGTATTTCATCTGTGTGTACCAGTGTGTGCATCTGTTTCATTTTGCCTTGACTAAAAGAGTTCTCCATTGCCTGTGTTCAGTGTCCATGACCCTCAGCGATTACCGCGCCGCCGCTGTTGCTGCCCAGCAAGCCTACGTCGCTGCAAAAGCCCGTCATGCCGTTGCTTCAAAAGCAGCAAAGAGGAAGAGGAAGAGGAAGCGACCGACGTGCCAGACCTGTGGGAAGGAGAGGACCGCTAAGAACGGTCACACAAAGTTCCAGGGCACTCTCTACTGCCAGCATGGCGAGGGCCCTGGAGCCAAGACTCGGGTGGAGTGGCGTCGGGAGCAGAGGTCAGCCCTCACCGTCGATTTGCCGTCGGTGAGCAAGCCAAACAGGACCACGGTCTGCAGACGGAGGAGAAATAAGCTGCAGGACAAGAGGGTGCTGGAGGAGGAGAAAGGAAAGCCCCAAAGCGCGCCGGGGGACCCCTTCCCCATCTGTGGCAGGCAGCCGAGGAGCCTGGAGACGGGGCATGCCTTCTACGAGGGCGACGTGTACTGCGACAAGGAGGAGGGCCCCGGGGCACCAACAGCTCGTGAGTGGCTCTGGATCAACACGGGTCAGCGAGGCCCAGCCAAGAAAGTGTCAAGAACGACACTTTGGAGGATGAAGAGACGGTTTGGGGTCGGCGGTTTTTTTTCTTCCTCTCCTCCTCCTTCTTCTCCTTCCCCTGGGCCTTCGAGGCCGCACAAGCCGCACAAGCTGCGGACCCGCCGGCTGTGCCTCCAGCCTTGTCGAAAAGAGTTTGGGCACCGTCGGTTGGAGGGGAGAGCATTCTGTTCACTGTACTCCTGCAAGACAGTGGCGCTGTGGCTTGCAGGGAGGAGAGATTTGAAGGCGCGAAAGCCACTGTAAATACTGTGTGTGTAGTCAATTTTAAGTATTTTTTCTCTTATTTTAAATGTGTATAATACTGTGTGCTTTTTTTACTGGAGACGGGTATGCCTTCTACAAGGGCTTATTGTACTGCGACAAGGAGGAGGGCCCCGGGGCACCAACAGCTCGTGAAAAGCTGTTTTTTTGTATTTTTTCTCTTATTTTAAATGTGTATAATACTGTGTGCTTTTTTTGACTGTGTGCTTTTTTGACTGTGTGCTTTTTTTTTTACCTTTATTAAAATTATTAATCATTGAAAACATTATTTGTATTATTTTATTATTAAACACCACAAAAAATGAAAGCAGGTTGAAATAAAGCAGGTTGAAATAAAGCCATGCTGTCATAAACCATTCATTCATGTATTATTACACATTTATCACTAGTACAATATATATAATAAAACGAAAATACATTGGTTTTGAACGAAATCGACACATTTAGAACATAGAAGCATAATAACACATCAAAATACATAAAAGCATGTCTATAAATGCTTCTTTTTCTTTTTTTTTCATTTAGCAGACTTAGTAAGTGACTTACTCAAGGGCACACTAGTAGTGGTGTGTGGTTTCAGCCGGGATTTGAACTCACAACCTTCCGATCACAAGTCCATCTCACTATCCACTAGACTAGACCACCACTACCCCCACTCTTTAAATGGGCGTGGCTTGCGTTTCTGGGCGTTTCTGTGCGTTCCAAATTGGCTTGTCTTATTAAATGACCAAAAAAAGGCTTTCTTTCAATGTTTAACTAAATTTATTTGGCTAAAATAGCTCGAGCGCTTGTTTTCGTCTGAAACTTCGCACAGGAGCAGCAGATCCTTTACGAAGCAATTCCAGCAGGTGGGTCCGGCAGGTGGGGGTGCAGCAAAACGGGGCCGACCCGGGGTGACGTCTGAGAAGAACGGGGAGTGGCTTGTCCAATACAATGTTGGCAATATATGAATATCATAGCTTTCAGTCACGTGGTTTCTTCCCTAGCAACCACCAACCTGACGGGCAAAAAGGATCATAGCAACATCGCGAGTGGACGCAAACGGTTAATAAAATACAAAGGTTCCATCTCACAAAACATAATGGAATGTAAAAACTTTGACGCTTAATATCTCTGAACTACCCTAAACGGAGATAGAACCTTATCATTCTAAACGGAGATAGAACCTTATAATTCTAAACGGAGATAGAACCTTCTCATTCTAAACGGAGATAGAACCTTATCATTCTAAACGGAGATAGAACCTTATCATTCTAAACTCACGAGTTATCTTCAGTTGATGGATTTGACTTAGGGGGCATTAATTTGAAGTAACGTAATGAGCATACAACTAACAACAACAGGTTAATGCAGCCAGCCAGCCAAGCAAAGACCATGACTATGCCCAGTTTAAGCATGGCGAAAAAGCAGCGTGCGTCTGGGTCGCTGTATCGTGAGCTTAGAATGATAAGGTTCTATCTCCGTTTAGAATGAGAAGGTTCTATCTCCGTTTAGAATGAGAAGGTTCTATCTCCGTTTAGAATGATAAGGTTCTATCTCCGTTTAGAGCTTGTTAATTACACACAACACAACGCCACCACCAAACAGGTGGCTGACTCCTGCTAAACAATAGCCAATATCCTGATAACAAAAAGACATTTAAAAAAACACTTGAGTAAAACGCAGTTGAGACGTTGAATAAGTGTAAGCTTCGATGTCGATAATAATAATATAATAATTGTCGTATATTTTTACACATTAATAGCCTTCTTATATAACGTATATCTTACATATATATTCACGTATATTTTACACATATTACACGTATATTTTTATTACTTCATATATACTTTATTAATACTTTATTATTTCATTACAAACGATCTCGGGGAGATTTGCAATTGTCGCACATGCGCGGACACACACACACGAACATGCACGCCCCCAAGGGTATAGGCCAATCAGAGGCCTAGAAGGAAGGATCATGATTGGCCAAGAACATACTGTGATGTGATTGGCTGAGGGCCGCTATAAAATCCTGTGCTCAAGGAGGAGCTGATTCTGTCTTCTGTGTACCTCTCCCCACGTTGTGACTGTTTTGTGTGCCTGTAATCTGAGGACCCGATCTTTTTTGAATAAATACTCTTTAACTTTGGCCAGGAGTTTTTACCTCTTCTTTGATCACTGAAACAGAGGAAATATTCGACATAAGTGGCGAGCCTAAGCAGGAGAATCCATAGCTTTGGATGACCGGTCGTTTTGCAACTCTTCAAGTCATCAAAGGGTAAGTCTCTGCTGAATTCGCCAGGACAAGGCGAAGCTGTGCAAAATAGACTGTGTATATCAAATAAGCTATATTGAAAACGAATCTTGAAGTATATAACTGGGTAGAGGTAACACAGAGAGAGCCGGGTTGTAAAACCTGTATTGGGAAAAGCGTTTTAATTGTACGATTTTTATCGTGTGTGTGGTATTGTAATTGTGGTATAGCAGAGAAGGAGCTGCTGTAGGCTTGTTTTGGGAACAAGATATTAGCACAAAAGCTGAGGGAGAGACGTTTTTCTCAGCGGGCTAATAAATGTGGTTTGTATCAGACAATAGTCTGATGGGGTGTAAAAGAATGAGAATTCTTGGTTAATGTGGTTTGTAAGTAAGTTTAGTCCGTGTTTGTCAGGAGATAGCTCTATTGGATGGTATGGAATCTGAATTCCTAGTTTGAAAGAGCAGAGTCCGTGTTAGTGAGCAGAAAATAGCGCTATTTTAAAGATATACATTGTTAATTTACTTGAGAGCACGGAGGAAAAACGTGGCTTGAGTAGAAAGGGCGCCATTTTTTCTTTGTCTGAAACGCATGTCAGACCCGCGGACACAGGCCGCTAGTTGAAAGGGCGCCAATTTTTTCCTTTGTCTGAAACGCATGTCAGACCCGCGGACACAGGCCGCTAGTTGAAAGGGCGCCATTTTTTCTTTTGTGTGAATGCATGTCAGACACGTGGAGACAAGGCCGCTAGTTGAAAGGGCGCCATTTTTTTCCTTTGTCTGAATGCATGCAGACTCAGTGGACACACAGAGCCTAGTAGAAAGCATACGCCATTCTAGGAGTATTTGAATAAGATTATCTTGGCAAATAATACGTTGAACTGCATTGAAAGATATTCTTGGAATTGCTGTGTCGTGGAGAATAATAATTATTGTGGAAAAGCAGTGTTGTGAAGATTAATCTTACAGTCCACAGCGGTTTGGTAAGTAGAACAAAGGAGTGTTGGGTGGCCTCTTCCCCCCACATCCATTTTTTCAAATACACACGCGCGGGTTTGATAGATTTCAGTACTCATCTCTTAAAGATAACGATAAAACCATACACATAGACTAGTATTGAAAAAGACAGGGATATAGTGAATTGATCTCGGGGTATTTCAAATAAGTTTAAAGGTACGGTTACTCGGAAAACAGGAGGGTACACGGGGCCAGCACATTTCAAACACAGAGAGAGCATGCGGAGCGAATAGGCCCGCTTACAGAGTATTGGTGAAAGAATCTAAAAGGTTAATGCATAGATTGATGTTGTGAATGACTTTTCAGTATTACATTGATTTAATTAATTACTTATCAGTTGAATTAATTATTCAGATCATTCATTTTCTGTTTCCCAAAACAATTGATTGATTCCATAAGTTTTAAATCAATGTATATGATGATATAGTGAATAATTCTAACTAATCATTCATTCCTTTCACTTAACAATTGATTTATGTATAGATTGTAAAAGTAAAAAAGATAGATTGTGAGTTTTAGGTAAGATATAGTCATTCTGTAAGACATTTTCGGTGTGGCGCCCTCTACTGGTCAAAACACGATAAGACGTTTTTAATTATTTACTGCCATCTAGTGGAAGAAACACGATAAGACGTTTTTAATTATTTACTGCCATCTAGTGGAAGAAACACGATAGGACATTTTTAATTATTTACTGCCCTCTAGTGGACGAAACACGATAAGACATTTTTTAATTGTTTGCTGCCCTCCAGTGGACGGAATACGATAAGACACTTTGGAACACTGGTCCTCCATCAGTGCATCCGCCTGAGGTCGACGAAATAGTCTTTTACAATAATAAATGGATGGTTACTTCAATTAATTTAAGTAATTACAAATTGATTGAATTAACTATTCAGATTATTTCATTTTCAGTTTTCACAAAACTTTGATCAATTGGTTTATAGTGGTCTAGGGATGACGTTTTCTTTCACAGGATTACATCAATGAAGTGTAAATGACTAAGTCTAGTTGATTGTGCATTCCTTCCGAGTAGCAGGTCGATTTCCTTACAGATTGTAATTGATAATTGATCATTTTGTTCCTTTCAAATAACAAGTCGATTTCCTTACAGATTGTAATGAATAATTAATCATTTTATTCCTTCCAAATGACAAGTCGATTTCTTTACAGGTTGTAATTAATATTAGTGTTTTACATCTTTTTATTTGAAGTTAAGTTCTTTTTTCACAGTTCTTGATTAAAGAATAGCAGAACAGTTTCTATCTGAGGATTGATCAATCAAGGGGTTGTGGATCAGAAAGACTTAGAGCGTGACCTGCTTTTGTAATTTGATAATTGTGTTGAACAGCCTTTGTAGTTTAATAATTAAGTTGACCTGAACTATAATTAATATTGATTGAGCAATTAAGTGACACACATTCATACATAATAAGGGAAAAAACATTTAGATTAAAACACACACACATAGATTACATTTAAGTCAATAATACACAATACCACTGAAACAATCCGTTGTTCTGGAATTGTAGTGTTCTGTGTGGACAGTTGACACAGTTAAGAGTTGGACTAGCATCTGTTTAGCAGATACAGCAACAGAAGGTGGGTTGTAAGAAAAGTACACCTTATAGCATATTTTCAGCATATTAAGCAGTATAAATATTTCAGACATGGGAGCCAAACCCAGTAACATTGTGAGGGCTGTTAATACAGACAAGGGAATATTAGCAAATTCATCCCCTGTGGCTATAGTGGAAAAAATGAATCCTCTTGTTAAGGAGATTAGCAAAATGTCAACGAAATGGAATATTCGTTGGGCAGACATTGAACAACCATGGCCAGCAGAGGGCACCTTTGATTTACAATTAATTGCAACATTGGAGATACTTATCAATGCACATAAGGCGCATCAAAAAGGAAAGATTAGATCAGAGAAACGCAGGTTAGAGTTAGCTATTTTAGACCTCTTCAAGGTAGAGGGGCAGAAAGTAGCATTAGCTTGGAATGAGAAAACAGCTCACATGGATCCAGAAAAAAGAGATGAATTGGCCAAAGCAATGGAAGAGAAAGTGAACATTCCATTCTCACACACAGCTCCAATCTCCAGTCCTCCTCCCTATGCCAAGAGACTAGAGGACAATTCTCAGCGGATCTACCCTCAGGTCCCTGTCCTAAGTACGAGCGGAACCTTCACTATCCAAGATAAGGATGAAAATGTACTAGAGAGGGGAAGAGCGAGAGTGACCGTGGACTTCGAACCAGAGAACAGGTCAGGTGCCAAACAGAAAAAGAAGGAGGAGCCGAGGGGAAAAGGGGACGACAGGAGGGACAAGACGGATGACGGTGAAGATGGCAGTGGAGGTGATAGCAAAGATTCCAGTGATGACAGCAATGCACAAGGAGGCTACAGTGCTCCGATAAGAAAACTACTAGCCAGGGCCGAAAAGCAGGGAGGGAAAATACGCTATAAGAAGGGAAAAGAAGAAAATAGTTCTGAAGATGAGCAGAAGTCTCTGAAGGCAGGGAAGAGAAGAGAGAGCTTAAAGCAAAAGAAGAAGAAGCTGCAGGAAGACAGGGATGAAGAGGAGGGAGAAAGGAGGGCAAGAAAACTCCGTGCGAAAATCCTAAGAAACGAAGAAGACTACAGACAACAGCTGCAGGACCTAGACGTAGAAAGAGAAACGTATCGTCAATCTCAAGCGGCATCATCACCTGCATCCCGGTTGAACTCCCCAAGGTCCGGAGCGACACCAAGGCGGGAAGTAAAAACGGAGCCACAAGTAAGCGATTATGAAACAGCATCGGAAGAAGAGGAAACTCAGGGGAACTTCCCAGTGCTGATTCGAGGTAACCAGATGGAATATCGTCCTTGGAATCATACAGATCTGTCAGAAGTGATAGAAAAACTCCCAGTCCTGGAAGATGGTGGCCACCCCTGGACGACGCAAGTCGACGTGAGATTGACAGGAACGCACGCTGCTATGGGAGACTTGAAAAGACTCTTAGCTACCATTACAGGATTGGATACCATGCAGGAAATATTGATGAAGGCGGGACTTCATAGATATATCGATACATCCGTTTATGATCCAGAACTCTTCGCAGCAAACAGAGGCAAGCTGTGGAAGGCAATCAGAGAAACATACCCTACTCACATTCACCCAGACAATGTCATTGTGAAGCCACTGGGGGGAGATGAAAATCCCCGGGGGTTTGTTGCCCGTGTGCACTCTCAATGGAGAAGTGTGACAGGGAAGGATGCCGAAGATAACCCGTTAGAAAAAGCCATAATCAGGGAAAAGATTCAACAAGGTCTCCCTACCCCAGTTAAGAACAAGTTAGCAGAAGTGGTGGGGCTACGACACATGAGCAAGGCTGTTTATATAGACAACATAGCACACCAAGTAGAATTATTTAGAAAGAAGATTCAGACACAGAAGGCACAAGACGAGGACTCACTCAGAAAACTAACTCAAGTGCAATTGACAGAAGGCAAGAAAACCAGAGAGAGAGAGCAGACTATAGCCCTACAGGTCCCATCTCAGCCACAGCAACTGCAAATCGTCCCTCCCCAGTCATACCCACAGGGGCCACAAGGGGGGAATCCATACCCACAGGGGCCACCAGGGGTGCAAGTGGTTCCATACCAGCCATACAACCAGCCTGGCCAAGGACCACCACAAGAGGGATGGACCACAGCACCGAGGAAGGTGCTAGGACCATGTTTCGTATGCGGCCAGTATGGACACTTAAAACGTACCTGCTTTAAGAAGAACCAGGGGGGCGCAGGGGGGAAACAGAAAGGAGGATATAGGCCCCCTGCTGCACCGGCTCCAGGAGTGGTGAACCCCTATGGAGGCCCAGCAGCTGCGATATAGGGGTGCCCAGAAGATCCGAAAGGGGGGTGCCAGCTGGTGGTGACAAACAGGCCTGAAGATGAACCTACAATATGGGTGTCGGTCAACCAACGTCCATTAGAATTGATGGTGGACAGTGGAGCAGCCTACACCTGTCTGAAGCCTGAAGACGCCACGCACCTTCCTATGTCTGGGAAATATGTGAAGACAATCGGATTCGAGGGAATTAAACAGCTGATCCCTACCACTGAGCTTGTAAGCTTAGAGTACAAAGGACAGAGAGCAGATCTGTCAATACTTGTATCAGAACACACGCCGATAGGGCTACTAGGGAGAGATGCACTATGCCAGTTAAATTGTACCGTGAAATGCACACCTGATGGCTGTCAGGTGACAGTGCCACAAGAGAACAGACAGCTGTCTGTCATGATGGACAACAACGCATCTATGGTATATTGGGTGGGAGGGCTTAGCCCAGACCTAATGGAACCAGCAAGGATGTGGGACAATTATATCCTGGCACACATGGCAGAGGCCAGAAGGCCTACTGATCCATTGCATTGTACACTCCAGTATTTTAGAGAAGTTGCAGATGCAACCCCAGATGAGTGGCTGAAGCATCAGCCAAAACAGGTACAGCTTAGTACAAGTTGTATAATCCTAGGCCCTCAGGGAGTGGCTATGAAGATAAACAGTGACACTTATCTAGATCAGGAGCATAAGATTGAGGGTAGCATCCCTCATGTGACACTTATGATATCTGAACACTATAAGCAGAAGCATTTAGGGGCAATGATGGCAGACTCAGAAAAAGCCAGATTTGTAACGACAAAAGAAAACCCTGCTATCTGGAGGAGCATTGATGGACAGTTCACAAAACTGATGATCTCTGCTCAAGGAATAGGACATCCGCAGACTGTGAAGCTAATGAACCAGCTAATCCTTCCTGTACAAGCTGACAGAGACCTCAGAGAAGAAATGATGCAGAATGTGCCAGCCGACCTGTGGGCAAAGAACAGTACAGACATTGGATTTGTGAAATCAGCTCGTCCATTGAGAGTTGAACTCATACCGGGTGCAGAACCCCCTTGGAAAAACCAATACCCATTGAAACAGGAAGCAATTGATGGAATTGAGCCACAGATCAAAGGACTGTTAGAGGCAGGAGTCCTGAAGATAACTCAATATCCGTTAAGCAATACACCTCTTCTGCCAGTGACGAAACCTGATGGTTCATATCGTCTGGTACATGACCTACGGGCTGTGAATGAGGTAGTCGTCAGCTATCCAGCTGAAGTTCCTGATCCTCATGTGCTGTTGACTCAGATTCCATCTACAGCCAAAGTGTTTACAGTGATTGATTTATGCGGGGCTTTCTTTTCTATACCTCTTAGTGTAGAAAGTCAAGGGTTATTTGGGTTTACCTACAAAGGTCAGCATTATCAATATACCAGAATGCCACAGGGGTACAAACACAGTCCTCATGTTTTTAATCAGGTCTTAAGGGAGGACTTAGACGGGTTAGAACAGATGATAAGTAGTACTGCCATTCAGTACATGGATGACATACTCCTTTGTGCCCCAGATGAAGAAACATGTCACAGGGATTCCGTTAAACTGTTAAAGGTTTTGGCGGAGAAGGGACACAAGGTGTCTAAAAAGAAGCTACAGTATTGTCAGGAAAAGGTAACTTACTTAGGACAATCCATTACACAGGGACATCGCAGCGTCACAAATGAACATTTGGAAGCTATTCAGAAGGCTCCAAAACCACGAACGGTTAGGGAAATGATGATGTTTTTGGGCATTACTGGGTATAGTTCAGCATGGGTGGAGGATTACACTAGACTAGTCGCTCCATTGAGGGGGATGATTAAGGAAACAGGTAGTGATAACCTCCAATCTTGCATTACTTGGACAAGGGAAGCTGATTTGGCGTTTGAGACAATTAAACACAAATTGCAAGAAGCGCCAGCTTTAGCGCTTCCAGATTATTCCAAAGAATTTGGATTGTATGTTTCTTCTTCAGCCGAGGGGAAGTATGCCTGCGCTGTTCTTACGCAACCAACAGGCATTGGACCTAGTCCACAGCCCATAGCCTATTACTCTGTCGCATATTCAGAGGTAGAAATGGGTTTCGCGCCATGTTACAGAGCAATGGCCGGGGCTTATCTTATGTACGAGAAGGCAACAACCTTAACAATGGGGTACCCAATTACCATTCTCTGCCACCACAGTCTAAGGAACCTCTTGAATCAAGGCAAGTACACTTTGACGATGCCTAGGATTAGGGATTATTACAGGATGTTGGAAAGGGAAGATGTAACATTACTAAGATGTAACACACTTAACCCAGCAGAGACCTTGCCAACCCCAGAAGATGGGGAACCACACGATTGTGTGAAGGAAGCTACGAGGTACTCTAAGCTTAGAGCAGATCTACTAGCTTTGCCTTTAAAGGAAGCTGACGTTGAGTATTGGACTGATGGATCTTGTTACCGGGTAGGAGAACATTTACGTGCCGGGTATGCCATAGTCCGATCCCAAAATTCGGAGTTCATTGTGGAACAAGCCGAGGCTGTTCCTCAGCCTTGTTCAGCTCAGTTGGCTGAATTGATTGCCCTCACAGAAGCATGCAATTTGGGAACCGGACAAAGAGTGACAGTATACACCGACTCTGCCTATGCCCACAATGTGTGTCATTTACATGGAGCTGTATGGAAGGGACGGGGTTTTAAGAAAACTGATGGTTCGCCTATTCAGCACCACGCTCAAATCATGAAGCTGTTACAAGCCATGATGAAACCAAGGGAATTAGCCATAGTGAAGTGTGCCGCACACAGATCTGACTCATCACATGTCACACAAGGTAACAGGGCTGCAGATGATGCAGCCAAAGCTATTACAGGAGCAGACAAAGCAGGTAAAGTTCTGCTGGTCACACATGAAGTACAGTTACAGGGCATGGTCACGCTTGAGGATTTGTTGATGTTACAGAGTGAGGCAAATGCGCTAGACAAAAACCTATGGTTAACAAGGGGAGCTAGTCAGGATGACACAGGTCTATGGAGAAATCATGAGGGACTGGTTGTGGCACCCCCAGATTTATTAGGCATACTTATACAGGAAGCCCATGGATTAGCACATGTGTCCAGGGGGGAGGTTAGACGCAAGATCACCAAGGAATATGGTTTTTGGGCTCCATATTTGTTGGAACAAATAGACCATGTCCTTGGTCAATGTGTGGTCTGTTTGAAGAACAATATCAGACCTGGAATACCAGTGGGAACTGGGCATATCCCTACCCCAAACGGGCCAATGAAACATTTAGTGATTGACTATGTGGACATGATTCAACCTGTTGCAGGATACAGGTACATGCTAGTTGTAGTAGACAGGTTCAGCAGATGGGTAGAAGCTTGCCCCACTCGAAGAAAGGATGCTCAGTCTGTAGCAAAGTTCCTATGCAGGGAAGTCATGCCTAGGTTTGGAATTCCAGATAGGATATCGTCAGACAATGGTAAGGAATTTGTGGATAAGACGGTAAAGCTTATACTACAAAAGTTGGGAATCAAGCAGAGACTTGGGTGTATTTACTCACCTCAAAGCCAGGGGATAGTAGAGAGGATGAACGGGGTCCTTAAGAACCGTCTTTCTAAGGTCTGTAAGCATACAGGTCTTAATTGGTTGGAAGGACTCCCTCTTGCATTGATGGCCTGTCGTTCCAGTGAGATTCGAGGGCTGCACTTGACTCCCCATGAACTGGTAATGGGGAGGATAATGACAGCTCCCTGTGTACGAACCAGTGGGAAAGGGCCAAGTTTGGCTCTCCTGGAGAGTGACATGAAAGCCTATGTACAGTACATGACTAACCGGCAAAAGAGTATCTCTTCTTATGTGCTCCACAAACAGGAACGTGAAGAGGAGGTGAACGCACAGGAGAGGAAGGACGCGTTGCAACCGGGTGACAAGGTATACGTGAAGGTCTACAGACGGAAGTGGCATGAGGCTCGACGGGAAGGACCATACGAGGTCGTTCGGTGCACTGGGACTGCCCTCCAAATCAAGGGGTCCCCCACCTGGTATCACGTTCATCACTGCATCAAGGCACCCAATGAGGACGATGAGGGAGAACCTCAGCAGGATGGTGAGGAGACCCCTGGGGACGAGGAAGTCCACAGCTTGGACATCCAGGCTGACGAAGATGTTGGTGAGTATCTGCGCCATGATGCAGATGATGCCGGGGGCCTCGTCCCAGACCCTGTCCAGCCCACTGATGAGTGGGCCAACGGAGACCGTGAAGGATCCAGTGACTGCGACACCCCTCTTGGGGGTTCTACCAAGCCTGGTGTTGCCCCTGTTGTCACCCCTTCCGACCCTGACAATGCTCCAGACGGAGATGTCAGCAACCCGGGCGGCTGCCCGGACCGAGGTACCATTGAGAGACACAGACCTGTCAGTGATACACCTCAACCAGACAGACCCCGTAAAACACCAAGGCCAATTAGGAGGAAACTCAAGCCATGCCGTTTCAGAGACTAATATACCCCTTAGTGTTCCTACCCCATTGACTTCTTTGGACAATGTTACACTTTACTCACACACTGTTATGCCTGGACGTCAGAGAAGAATGATCATAGCAAGTAGAGCTTTTGCTTGCCCACATTCACGTTGTACTGTTGATGATTGTTTGATCTATACCGCCGAAGCGAGCGAGTGGTATTTATTGGATACTACATATGTTACACTTGATCAACACTCAAGCAACACGCAAGAAACTCGTGTGACATTAACTAATGTTGACCAGGGGTTGAACTCGTATTGGTGTGCTAGACGTGATATCGGTGAACAGGTGTCTAGTAAATCCAACAATTTCAAGGACAAAGTTTGTAGGACCAGGCCTGACTTTCCACACCACTATAGGTTGGACTGTGAGATATTGGTGCATAAATATGTTCACGATGAGTTACCAGGAAAGGTTGAAAATGTTGCTGTGAAGGCTCCTACGAAGGCGATTGTAGTCGCTACTGACGATTATTTGTTGTATGATTCTAATCACCTGGGGACACGGTCCCACCCTAATTCTGCCACTAGTATCATGAAAGATTTTGCTTCAAAAATGAATTATTCTGATTGCTGGATTTGTCAACAGGTCCCTGTAAGTGCGTCTGCTCCTATGTTTTTCCCCATACCGTTAACTAAAGCAGAATGGCTTCATTATAATTGGCAGGGTTTAGCCCCATTTGTTTTACAGGGCAAGAACCAGAGCTCTTCTTGTCAGCCCAGCACGATTCTGGTTCCTTTAAATTCTTCCTATGCAGGTGTGGATATTGGTGTGTTGGAACGTCTGACAGCAGCGGTTAACAAACACCATAGGCCTAGCGGTGTGGGGAAGGTTATTATTGATAGGCTTACACATTTGTCACAACCAACAGGTCCGAAGAAGATATATATTATCCAAGCTATGTTCGCTCAATTAAATGGTACTGCATTGAGTCCTCATCTGTCATGTTCTGGGAGTGTGACTTCTACACGGTGGAGGGGTTCAGTTGTTATTTCTGGATTGAAATGTAAAGTTGTTGATTGTGCTATGGTGCCTCAAATGAAATTACATGATACCAATACTACCAGACGGCAGAAAGGCACCACGCAGCTTAAAGTCATGCCTCTCGTAAATATTACAACCTGTATTGACATTCAAGTACGGCCCAAGATCAGCTCGGTTCGTCAGTTAGGGGCTGCGTCTTGTATAGGTGGAACCATTTTCCCGTATCCTGGTACGGAGCTTCAACTCCCGGAACATGTGTTTCTTGTGTGTGATAATGATGCATTCTCTAAGCTTCCTGCTTTGATTGAGGGTGTTTGTTATTTGGCTCATCTGATACCTTTGATTAGGAAAGTTACTCGGGAGGAGATGTCTGTACTTCACAAACAAGCAACCCATCGTAGTCGTAGGGCGTTGTCTACCGCTCAGAAGTTTTTTGGCCTAATATTCCCAAGTTATGGTGTCTACAACTCTCAGACTGAATTAAGTGCCTTATCATCCGTTCTTGAAAAACACATTAATGCTTCGGATGCTGTAGTGTCTGCCCTGGCCACTGAATTGACTGAAACTAAGAATGTAGCTCTCCAAAATAGAATGGCTTTGGACATTATTTTGGCCAGTCAGGGTGGTACTTGTGCTTTGATAGGCGGTGAATGCTGCAGTTATATTTCGGATTCTGGTAACGCTTTGTATGATTTTCATGAATCTAACAAGAAGGGTGTAGAGGATTTACATAAAGAACACGGTTGGAATATGTTAGATTTCTTTGATTCTGCTTTTTCAGGTATTGGTAATATGATCAGGTCCGTCGCTATTATTTTTGTTGTCATTATCATCTGTATTATGTTACTTGGTATTTTGATCAAATGTTGTGGAAAGTGTATTTCTGATGTTCCTATTAATGCTTTAATGTTGACCAACATAGCTGATGAGCAAAAGCTGGATTCTGTTTTGCTTTCTGATTTTGTTTCCTCCTTTGATGATTTGTTTATTAAGTGATGTTTTATGATTATTTGCTTCGATTACTGTTTGTTTCTTTCTATATCATGTGATTGATGTCAGTTGAGAAGTGGTGTGGTGGTTATGCAAAGATAGGAAAGCGGTTCTGTTCCTAGCACAACGAAGAAAACGCTCTTGACTGGGAAAGGATATCAATCTGAGACAGCGGTAAAGGCTGTTCTCCAACTGGGTTCATGTGCTAGTAACCTCTGTCCCTGGCGCTTCAAGGACAAAGAAAACATCGGTCGTTGGAAGTTTCTATATTAATTTGTGCATGATGGACTGTGTTTAGTTTAATTGTGGTTGTTATTTTCAAGATTCTTTTTATTATTGGTTGGTTTCTATTTTTTGCATGATGTCTTTGGGTTCTTAATAGTTATTTTTTATTTTATTTTTTTTATTTATTTATTTATTTTTTTTTTTTTTTTTAATATTTTCTTAGCTGTGATATGTGGGGTTTGTGTTTTTGTTTTTGTTTTTGTGATCATTTAGTTTCGGAACACCCTCTGGGTGGTCCGAGGGGGGATGTGTCGTATATTTTTACACATTAATAGCCTTCTTATATAACGTATATCTTACATATATATTCACGTATATTTTACACATATTACACGTATATTTTTATTACTTCATATATACTTTATTAATACTTTATTATTTCATTACAAACGATCTCGGGGAGATTTGCAATTGTCGCACATGCGCGGACACACACACACGAACATGCACGCCCCCAAGGGTATAGGCCAATCAGAGGCCTAGAAGGAAGGATCATGATTGGCCAAGAACATACTGTGATGTGATTGGCTGAGGGCCGCTATAAAATCCTGTGCTCAAGGAGGAGCTGATTCTGTCTTCTGTGTACCTCTCCCCACGTTGTGACTGTTTTGTGTGCCTGTAATCTGAGGACCCGATCTTTTTTGAATAAATACTCTTTAACTTTGGCCAGGAGTTTTTACCTCTTCTTTGATCACTGAAACAGAGGAAATATTCGACATAAGAACATTTATTCATTCACTTTTCCTGCAAACGTCGCAGCTAACAGGCACTTGGAATAATGTGTAGGCATGCATATTCAAGTGAAATGTTATTGACTCAAACCCTTACACGATGGTCAACATAAATGAGAACAGACTAATTAATCATTGGTTCGAGTAGTGCAATGTATTTGTAATCTCACATTGCACACACATCATACTGAATGCATAATTAGCTACAACAAAAACAGAGAGACAACATCGAATGACAATCCATACATTAATTGTGTCAATAATCATTTAAACCAGTTTAATATCAACCAGTCAGTCATGTTCAATCATATTTTCGTTTCATTGATTTAAAGTACTCCTTGCTTGGGCTTGATGAGTCCTGACACGTGAGGGTGCGACACAGTTTTTCAACCATCACGATAAACCACCACCACCACATTAGAAAATAGGTATTGTTTTGTTTGATACACGTTTTGGTTTGATACAAGTTATTTTGTTTGATAACTTTGCTTTTGAATTCCGATCGGGGATAGGCCCGACCCAGAAGTGACACACATACAAACAAACATTTACATACGCGTACATACCACACCACGGCAACATAATATATTATATTACTTTCGTTTTTGATAATTTGACAGACATGATAGCCATCACATTAAGTTGAAAAACTCTCGCAAGTTGAGGAACTCGCGCAAATTGGAAACACTGGGAAACGTTCGCCAAGTTGGACATACCTTACATGTTGTGTTTGAGACGAAGCAAGACTGCTCGTTTGGAAGGACATTGGATGCGTATGTATAGTCACTCATTAGTTACGTCCACAAGAGCACATACCACAACACAACACACATCTCACACTTATCATGGCCAAGCATGAATCTCTGGTGAGTCTCTGCCTATCTCCTCGCCGGTTTGTACACCCGATTGCACAGCAACTATCTGGCATGATTGTTTTCTAACCAATGCTACTGTGTTTCCTGGTGCTCTGCAACTTCACGGGCAGTGCCTTTTGCCCGTCAGGTGGGCGTTTCCACTATGCTGTGACGTCACATGAAAGCTATGAATTCTCTATTGGTTAAGTGCTCCCGGTTTCAAAAGAAAGAAACGGAGGTCTGATCAGCAGATAATTTCTCATAAAGTTGCAAACGCAACTTGAGCCTTAGGGACTAAGCATCCTAAAACAATGTACAGCAATTCAACTTAATAAAAAAATGCGCGTTTCGTTCAAGATCCATTAGAGTAGGACATGTACAGTTATGATAAGTACAGTCATATGTAACTTTTGGACTAGTATAGTAGTTGATATTGTAATAAAACGTGGATCCACCCAAATAGGGTGGGAGACCAATGTCAGACGATGAACAAACACACCACGAGTCCACACTGATTCAGAAAACGGAATAAACTTTATATATACTGTATATACACAACACTTTGAAAATTCATAGGGGGGAATTCATCAGGGGGATAACGTTTGCAAAAGAACTGTACAGGTTACAATCAGGTATATAATAATAGTTAGGGAGTAACATATCATTCACAAATTCAACAATAATAGAATAAAGTCAAATAAGTAAGTAATAATAATGTAAAGGGGGTAACAGCTGGGGCGTTAGGGAGTAACATCTGGAGGGTTAGGTGGAACATCTGGGAGGTTAGGGGGAACATCTGGGAGGTTAGGGGGAACATCTGGGAGGTTAGGGGGTAACATCAATGAGGTTAGGGGGTAACATCTGGGAGGTTAGGGGGTAACATCTGGGAGGTTAGGGGGTAACATCTGGGAGGTTAGGGGGAACATCTGGGAGGTTAGGGGGTAACATCTGGGAGGTTAGGGGGTAACATCTGGGAGGTTAGGGGGAACATCTGGGAGGTTAGGGGGAACATCTGGGAGGTTAGGGGGAACATCTGGAGGGTTGGGGGTAACATCTGGGCGGTTAGGGGGTAACATCTGGGAGGTTAGGGGGTAACATCTGGGAGGTTAGGGGGAACATCTGGGAGGTTAGGGGGAACATCTGGAGGGTTGGGGTAACATCTGGGAGGTTAGGGGGTAACATCTGGGAGGTTAGGGGTAACATCTGGAGGGTTGGGGGTAACATCTGGGAGGTTAGGGGGTAACATCTGGGAGGTTAGGGGTAACATCTGGAGGGTTGGGGTAACATCTGGGAGGTTAGGGGGAACATCTGGAGGGTTGGGGGTAACATCTGGGAGGTTAGGGGATAACATCTGGAGGGTTGGGGTAACATCTGGAGGGTTGGTGGGTAACATCTGGGGGGTTAGGGGGAACATCTGGGAGGTTAGGGGGTAACATCTGGGAGGTTAGGGGTAACATCTGGAGGGTTGGGGTAACATCTGGGAGGTTAGGGGGTAACATCTGGGAGGTTAGGGGTAACATCTGGAGGGTTGGGGTAACATCTGGGAGGTTAGGGGGAACATCTGGAGGGTTGGGGGTAACATCTGGGAGGTTAGGGGATAACATCTGGAGGGTTGGGGTAACATCTGGAGGGTTGGTGGGTAACATCTGGGGGGTTAGGTAACATCACACCAATCAGCTCTCCTGTTGAGGTAAGCAATAACCATCTTGTTAGTGTAAACACACAAACAAGCACAGATATGTACAGTCAAAATAACATTTTTGTAAATACATTTCTAAATAATCCCTATTCAATGTGACTTACCAGTGTACTGGGTGGATGGGGATGAAAGGCAACTGTCCAGATGTAATTTTGTCCAAACATCTTTGTGCTGTGTGAATGAATGAGAGCATACATTTAATGTATTAGTAATGAAACAATCAATATGAACATTTAAAAATAACAATGATGTAATTGTGGCTCATACTTGCAGTAGCCTGAGGTAGAGGTGGTCCTCACGGAGGAGGTAGAGGTGGTCCTCACGGAGGAGGTTGAGGTGGTCCTCACGGAGGAGGTGGTCCTCACGGAGGATGTGGTAGAGGTGGTCCTCACGGAGGATGTGGTAGAGGTGGTCCTCACGGAGGATGTAGCAGGGCTGGACAGGGACTTATGTACAGGGGAACGGGCCCTCACGGAGGACGTAGCAGGGCTATCTGGGTACAATCTGTAAAATACTTAAAAAACAACTTTGTGCCCCACGGTGGTGTAGCGGTCTAAGCACTGGCCACTAGTGCAAGCTGCCCACCGGGGACTGGGATCGTATCCCAACTCGCCAGATCCGGATATGGCTGGGGCACACACGGGGAGCGGCATATTGGGCGGCCGCTCCCGAGGACGGTATAGGAGTATTTCCGGACAAGGATCCGTCGCGCAACAGCGCCCCTGGGGTGCCGGAATAACATAATAAGGTGCTGGGCTCGAGGAGCCAGTCAGCTAGTCTGCCTGGCGACCTCCTCTGGGACTGCCGGCCACGGGGTCGTGCGGCGGATCCTTCGCAATAGGCAGGGGATAATTGGATGCTAGGTTGGGTTCAATTGGCTACCAAATTGGGTGATAAAGGGATAAAATCTGAAAAACTTAAAAAATAAAATTAAAAAATAAATAAAAATGTACAAACAGTACAAACAAATTCATCAGGAAACATCATATTAATTGACACACAAGACGAATGGAAACACTTTAAACACCTCCTGCAGGATACCAGAGGCTCTGGTCCTCTCGTCCAGATGGTCCTCCTGCAGATGCAGTGCACACTAACGTCCATAGTGTACACTGACTGGGCCGTGCGTGGACACCGTATGGAGCTGGGGAATGGTGTCAGGTGCCCAGCCTGAAAGCAGGAAAAGAGGTGGTGACGCATAGCAGACTGATTAAATTCCATGCTTGCTGGGTCCTCACCTCTGCAGCGTGTGAGACTGTTCGCAATAGCAAACAGCCCACAGTCTGAGCTGCCTCTCTGCTGCTGGACATCAGGCCACTGCAGAAGGACCTTGGGACCTGAAAAAGAGAGGAGACCTGTTATTTGTGAAATTAACTCCTCGGTCGACCCGTGACCAGAGGAGTCATAAACGTAAACAGTACCTACCCTGCAGCCGATGTTACTTACCGTAACCCAGTGATTTGAACAAACATTTAACATCTGAACAAACCCCAGGGTTGATGCAGGCACGGAGGAGAGGAGGGAGAGGGACGTTGTGGCGTAGAGGCCTCCTACATGGGGATGTTGAGCCTGTAAAAGAGCCTGAGCATGGTCAATGGAGAGATCATTCAGCCAACAATTGGGTTTCAGAACGAAAGGCCTAAGCACCTCCAACCTGCTAGGTAAAGCTGGACAGGCCCGCCCCAGCTGAACATCTGTGATGATGACATCTAGCAGCTGAGATGGTGCCTAAAAAACATAATGATGTTGGGTTAAAGGGACTGTCATGTTACAGTATTCAGCCATTGGAATTTTGATTATTTAAAATGAATGAAGCTAGGATTTTTAAGTGTACCTGAAGTGAGTCCCACTCCGGCTCAGAGTTTAGCGGTTCAGGGTCATCAGAACACACTGGCTCCGGTGGATGGGACACAGCTTTCTGAGTGGGCGGGCAGGCTCGGAATCCTTAAGTCAATCAACAAAACAATTTTAGAATGACATCTTGTGGTAAAAAAAAATACAGTTTCACATTACATTAACTTTAAAATGTGAACTGTATGTTACACTTACTCTTCCGCAGAGGCTTCACTGAGGCATAGGGGGTTTTGGTTCACAGTTGTTGGCCATCCAAGGTCTCCAACTGCACCAAATTGTTGTCCCCAACCTCAGTCACCCTGAAGAAAATATGTATTAATAATGGCAAAATTGGACATCACACATCACCCTCTCATTCTGAATATTCTTAAAAGTCTAACATTTACCGGTACTTAGTTGGCCAGTCTGGGTCCATTGTGCGACCAGGTCTCCCACGTTTCCTCTCATTCTTCTTCAGGACCTCCATGCCCGGGAGGATCTCAAACCGCTTGGTTCCCTTCTTGATCCTCCTCCGGTAGCTTTCCCGCTGTTGTAGTAGGCTATGCAGTTATGGAATTTATTGTAAAAAAGTTTATCTGGTAGGTATTAAACCTGGATAGGCTGAGAGCCGCTGCCACCACCTTTGTTTTACCGGTCTGGTCCGGATGTCAGAACCCTGAGAATACCACTCACACGACCACAGTGTACCAACAAGATATATCACTTTATTTAATAAAATAAAGTTCAAGTTCATCAGCTCTGCGCGGGTTACTAGTGGGCCGCTAGGAGACCGGCCCTGCCACGACCTATCCCCCCTCCACACAGTCTGTTTCCCCCCCCCCCCGGGCAGCCCTCGCTCGGGTGCGGAGCTTGGTGGACGATACAGGGCTTCAACTCCGTACTACGTTAGCGGAGCGAGTTACGTGTGAAATTAGCAGGTGTTTTCATATAAAATGTTATATATTATATAGCTGACTAGTGAGCCTGCATCAACCTTAATGCTATTCAAGTGCAAGAAGATGACATTGTCTTCGCAGTTTAAGATACAGCCTACTTGATCTAGCCTACTAAGGTACTACTTAGTACCTACTAACCCTTCACCAATAACGGCTATCGACTAGTGCTACTGTGCATGATATTTCTATTGTAATCATGGGAGATAAATGTTCAAAGAAGAAACGAAAGCAAACACTGTTGGGGGGTCTGGAGGTGAAGACGTTAGGACCACGGCAATTCAAATGAAGAACTACAAATCCCTGATGACAGGGAGATGACGTATGACCTCTCTGATGAATCAACTCCTATTTCATTAATTTTCTCTATATAACGACGTCGATCATTGATCGGCAATGACACTATATAATAGTTTGCCTAACTGGCCATCGGATTTGGGCTCCTAATATCTAAAAAGCACTACGGTTTTCTTATTTTATCGGATTAAAGTAGCGAAGACCAGAAATTCCCATTGACCACCAGTCAAACTTCTATCACCCAAAAAGGGGCGTGGACATTACGGGAGGGGAAAGTACCCGGATGCGTTGCTCTGATGAATAGACATCCCAATCAGATTTCGATTTGAAGTTCCGCCTTTTGACAGTTCCGCCTTTTTTTTTTGATGGGCGGAGCCAGAGCAATCGCTCGTCAGGTATTCAAAGTTCAAATTCAGCACAGAGCGAGCAGACGTTCTTCAAAACGAGTGAGTAAGAAAAAATAAATATTTTAATAAGTCAAAGTATTTCTGTGTAAATGAAGCAATGTCCTTCACGAAGCATGCTTGTGTGATGTGTATAGCTTGCTAGTTAGCGCTTTAGCTAGTTCTCTGCAGAATACTTCCATCAGGAAGATATAACAGAATCTAAGCTCAATGTGAGGTTTGTGTGTGCCGTTCGTGATAGGAGTGTCGTATCGACACTATTCAAATGGTTCTAGATTCCCTGTCCTCTCCCCTTTCGGGACATGTTTGAATTTTTTTTACCGTAAGCCACGGTAAGGCGACGTTATTAACCCGCAAAGAGTGTGCACCGGGCACCGTCTTTGTCTGTCTAACACCGGTTAGGAAGGTGGTAAACACAAGACTATGCTGGATAACTCCACCATCAGTATACGGTCATTTTGAGCCATGAACCACCCCGCTGGCACCTCGGGAAGTCATGTTTCGAACCCCGAGAGCATGCATAAATAAAGAGTACACTCTCATCGGCCTCTGCACGTGCCTCTCCTCGGTAACGTGGAGGAACGAAAAGCTTACAGCACCGTGTATTCGGCACGGTTCTTTGCCGGTGTGAAAGCCCTATCCTATCCCTCTGCCTCTCCACTCAATTAATCCTTTATTCATTAATTCATTAGTGCATTAGACATTAGTCCATTGAATGAATGAATGGTCTTTATTGTCATTGATATAGTACAGGTACCAAACAACGAAATGTGGGGTTTCTCTGTGTGTGTTCTCTGAGACATTGCTCTGTGTGTTTGTGTGTATATCCCCCCCACACAGGATAAAGTGGAGCTAGAGGTGTTAGTATACAGTACTAGTACAGGTACTACACTGGAATAAAATAAACCAGATCTTACTACACTGAAATAAAATAAACCAGATCTTACTACACTGAAATAAAATAAACCAGATCTTACTACACTGAAATAAAATAAACCAGATCTTACTACACTGAAATAAAATAAACCAGATCTTACTACACTGAAATAAAATAAACCAGATCTTACTACACTGAAATAAAATAAACCAGATCTGACTACACTGAAATAAAATAAACCAGATCTGACTACACTGAAATAAAATAAACCAGATCTGACTACACTGAAATGAAATAAACCAGATCTGACTACACTGAAATAAAATAAACCAGATCTGACTACACTGAAATAAAATAAACCAGATCTGACTACACTGAAATAAAATAAACCAGATCTGACTACACTGAAATAAAATAAACCAGATCTGACTACACTGAAATAAAATAAACCAGATCTTACTACACTGAAATAAAATAAACCAGATCTGACTACACTGAAATAAAATAAACCAGATCTGACTACACTGAAATAAAATAAACCAGATCTTACTACACTGAAATAAAATAAACCAGATCTGACTACACTGAAATAAAATAAACCAGATCTGACTACACTGAAATAAAATAAACCAGATCTTGCCTGTGTAGTATATTTTACTTAAAACACACACATGGACTGTATGTATGCTATGAAGGAATGTGTCCTGATTGTAGGGCTAGTGACTGTGTTATAAAATGGCTCCTTTGATCTGTGACCTGCCCCCTGACTTTTGGCCAGAGTGACATCAAAGGTGACTGCCCCATTTTCACACTCAGGTCACCAACTTCAGTAAAGGTGATAGACCATTGTTTAGACCAGCGTTTCTCAACCTTTTTTCAGTCACGGCACCCTTCAAAAGTCGATAAAATCTCAAGGCACCCCAGTCTAAAATATAGCTATTCAAAAACGACACCGCATCACCCAGACAGCCCCATACACACACACACACACACACACACACACACACACACACACACACACTCAGCGGCTATTGATACAAATAAAAGTTGTATTATTATTATTATTATTGAGAGAGAGAGAGGAGGGAGTGAAAAAGGCAAGTGTGCATCAAAGGCATCAGGCACGTTACCGTGCTGTATAAACATGACACAGTGACCGAACAAACGCGGGAATTTATGGAACACATTCATTTTCATATTCCCACATTTGATTGGAAACACCTATCCAGTCCATTCAACGTAAACACCGGGGATGCAGAGTTATTAAGCCAGAAAATGCGTCTCTCTCTCTCCCGCTGCGCGCATCCTTGTCTGGATGTATTAAATTCATTGCATGAAAACGAAACTGTGCGTTATTTCCCGAACTTTCCAACCCTGCTTAGCTTCCGAAGTCGGACGAGAGAATAATGTCACCGATCATCCATATAGAACAACCACCTCCACACGCTGCCGGCGAGCGAGACTGCCCTGCCCGATCGGACCCTTTTTCGGGAGCGGGGAACATAGGATATCCGGTATTGACATTGTGACATGGGAAAGGGGCGCGCGAGACAGATTTTGATGATGTATTGCATTTATTTATTTATAGATTTATTCATTCATTCATATGAACGTCAGAATATAGAATTATTTGACGGCACCCCTGAAGATGCCAGGCGGCGCCACAGTGTGCCGCGGCACCCCGGTTGAGAAACGCTGGTTTAGACCACAGCTTGGTGTGGACCTTTGTGTCCTCCAGACACAGCCTGTAGTAAGGGAGTCATTTGTTGAAATCCCAGTATTGTTTCTAAACATTTTTCCCCAATAATTAATCCATTATTACAATTCTGATAAAAATTCTGATTAAAATGCTTCAACAGCGCTGTATAGCGCTGAGTCTGAAGCTATTCACACACTGAAATTCTAATTTGAAAACACTCCCAAGGCTTCATTTGTGTATTAAAATCACAGGGGAAGGGGAATCCAGTTTTGAATTTCAGATCTTGTCACCTTGTTCACTAGTTTTAATTTTGCAGGTCTGACAGTATGGCAACGCCAGTGATCCGGGTGGTGAACCCTGATGCTCCTAAGAGCAACTCCCCTGTAAGTAATATTCACAAACTTAACATCGAATGAGAAGATATTCACAACTAAATGAACTTATGTTTCTACTCGCTATATGTTTTGACATGTTTCAGGTTGAGCTTGAGGGCTGGGTGCGGGCGTGGCAAAGTCCTGGTGGGATCCCGCCGGCTGACCTCTCGTGGGTGAAAGAGGACGCCGATAGGGGGCTGTTTACGCCTATCCAGGTGTACAAGGACCACACCGGACTGTTGAAGAGGCGACGGGTGCAGAAGTCGGACAGGATGTGGTTCTACCCTCCGGAAGCTCCAGGCTTTGTTGCAGGTGGTGTGCCGAACCCGCACCTGTTCTTCCGGAGTCGCCTCTTCATGTGGCGGCCTGTTGGTGTGTGGAAGTGCTCACTGACGTGTCCTCGCGGTGACGCATGTGCGGGCAAAGAAGGGCAGAAGGGGTACCTCTACGAGTCCGGCTACCACAGCAGGGTAATATTCCTATTATGTGAATAAAATATATATGTACACCATTATATACACTAATACACTGCTGTCTGTTGAACTTCATTTAAACAACATACTAAATTTGTTTTGATATCACAGGTACGTCACATCTGTGATGTGTCTGGCTGGTACCACATGGTGACTGAGGTCCTGTGCTGTGGACCATGTCTCAAGGCAGCAAGGAGGGGTGAAGGTGGCCCGATGGGTCGTTGGCTGGCGTGGGATAACGCCATCCTGTCCCAACTCAGTGGGGCTCACCAAGCCATGTTTCCAGCTGTCCTGACCAGCAGGTAAGTATTCAGAACCTAAAAAAATCTGCGGGGACAAACCCTGAATCCTCTGGGCTTAGCCCGGGACCATGTCAAATCCTACATCCGCCCCTGTTAACATGCCCTAATGCAGTAGCACCAGCTAATGTTTGTGTATCGATTATAATATTTGGATTATAACATTCCAGGCGCGGTGTGGACAGGAAGGTGGTGCGTCTTCTGCGAGACCGTACGTGGCGACAGATCCAGGAAAATCACCATGAGGAGTACCTCCACAGGAAGGATCTGTACACCACACTCCTGACCACTCTGGTGCAACCCGGCCGTATAGTCCCGGCGTTAGGCCACACTTTCCAGGCTCCACCTCCGCCGAGAGAGCTGCCCTCTGCTCGTCTGCTGCGCCACGCCTTCCTGTTGGAAGAAGCTGAACACGTCGAGGACTACAGGAGACAGATTCTTTCCACCTTTGGCACTGTGCTTAAGATGGACTCTACCAAGAAGGTTAGTACAACAAAAAGTGTGTTTGTTTTTTTAAACATTTATTTTGTATGAAACATGTATTCATATGTTGTGAACATTTTCCAGGTGGTGAAGAAGCTGTCTGGTGAGGGCAAAGCCACGGCCGAGTGGTTCACCTGCATAGGAAATGAGCACTCTCAGCTGGTCACCTTTGTCCTTACCTGCGAAGAGTCCGCTGTGATGCTCAAGCCTATGTGTCAGGGGGTGATGGACCGCTTCGAGGAGGCCAATCAGCCCGTGCCGACGATCCTGTACGTGGATCGTGGGTGTTGCCGTGAGCATGGCCCGACAGCTCTGGAGAACTTCCGGTCCTGGGTGGATAGAGGCATGGTGGTGCGTCTGGACATCTTTCACTGGAACCATCGATTTGATGCAGCTCTTCGCACAGAGAGCCACAGCAAATATCATGCGTTCAAGTCCGCCCTGGCAGGTGCAGTGCTGGCCTACAACCGGGCAGATCTGGACCTGCTGATCAAGGCAGCGAGGGCAAAGAACCCTGCGGCTCTGGCGTCTCTCTCGGACGAGCAGGTGATCCGACTCCACATCTCCAAAGAGCAGCTCAAGCACCATGTGCGGAGAGTTACCCGGGGAGCTCAGGAGACCTTCAACCTCGTCCACGCTGCCGTCCAAGAGCTGAAAGGTCCTGCTGGGCTCGACGAGAGTGGAGTCAGCTTGTTCAAGTCACCGGGTGAAAAAATGCATGAATACTATTTCAATTGTGGAAGTTATGAATGAATGAATGAATGAATGAATGAATGAATGGTCTTTATTGTCATTGCTATAGTACAGGTACCAAACAACGACATTTGGGAGGGGTGGCTCCCCTGGTGTTAGGAAAGAAAAAAACAAAAAAAACAAGAAGGGAAAGGAGCTGGTTTACATAAATAAAGGCTATGTACACTATCCACTATACTATACTGTACAGATAAAACACTGTGCTGTACTCTATGCTATACTATACCTATTCTAACATTTCCTATTTCTCTGCAACCTTATGCACATAGTGTTATTGCACATTCATTTAAAGTGTCGCAGTTTGCAGGCTTGAAATGTACACATTTGTGCCTCAGCACTACACCTGATTTTTCAATCCAGCAGCTGCCATCAATCCGTCCAGACTGTCCAGGGCCCAGAACCTAGGGCCTATATCATGGGCTGTTACTACACATTTACCGTCCATCTCATAAATGTTGTATTTACGTTTTATTCACAGAAGCCATAGATCTGATGTGGGCAGCACAGCAGCGGCATCTGGAATGTCTCCAGGACCCCCCAGGCATGGTCATGTACAGGGTGTCTCACACTACCACCATCAATGGTGTAGATGTACCCTACTACAAAGGCGTACGAGGCAGCACCAGCCTGGAGGGATTCCATAGATCTCTACCGTACATGATTCCAGGTACAGTTTAGTAAATATATTTACCTTCACAACAACCTACAGTATATTACTATATACTCAAGCTGATTCTGAAGACATTTATTTTTATTTTTTTATTTAACCGTTATTTAACGGGTCAGTTGAGAACCAATTCTCATTTACAACTATTATGGCCAATTGGCACAACAGAGGCAAGTCTGTACACAGAACACAACACAGTATATACGATACAAAACACGATATATACAATATAAAACATGAGTGCAATACACAAGTATCAAAAATATCTATACATTACAGCAGGGGGAAGTTATCTTAAAAGCAAGTGCAGTGATCCAAGACAACATCTAAAAGTGAGACATCTTGTGGTCATGTTATTGGCGTACATATACATTATTGTATATAAACTTTGCTATCAATATAAAGTAGACCTATGCTTTTGTAATACTTGTGGGTGTAAAATAATCACGAAGGAAACTACTGGGTTCATTCTCATAACTTTAGTGAAATCCAGGGCAGAGAACCATAACCGCCATCTCTCTCTCTCTCCTACTCTGCCCTCGCCCTCCGTGCGCTCTCCCTCAAAACTCCCCCAGGCCTTACTAACCAATCCCAGACTAGAGTGGAACAGACATCAACAATCAAACATATTAAATTGATGAATTACATTGTCCAACATTAAATCAAGCTAATCTGTATGACAACATAAAACTAACACAAAAATATACATGCTATAGAGAATATAGAAAGTACTACGCATTCTATAATACTTCCAATATTTCCAGCTTTTACACTATCAATATATTTCATTGTCATTTTCAGGCCCCCACTGTGCAGCACGTCCCTATCAGGTTTACCTGATCAGCGGAATTGCACGGTGGAACTCGGACAGGAGGTCAGACTCAGTGTACGGTGGGAAGGGCCGCCATCACCGGTCGTACTCTGCACCGCTGACGGATCGTCTGAACGCCCGCTGCCAGCAGCTGTTTGGGGAGACAGTGGAGGAAAACTTCTCTGCACCTGCTGCCAATGTGAAGTCCAAAGAGTTGCTCGGGCTGGAATACCTGTTCAGCCAGAGCACAGGGAAATCTGGACCCTTCACATTGGACGACCTTCATAAGGACGGCCCCGATGCAGAAGAGGAGGTGCTGCAGCCTGGTCAGTCTGACCCAGAGGACGAGGCGTACGAAAGTGATGCAGAGGCAGGTGACGTGGTGGCTGCCGTCCTACCTCACATCGTGCTCACCACAGACGAGACGAGTGCTGTGCACCCTCCGGCCTTAGTAAGTATTTACATTACATTATATGTTTAGTTCTACATTACGTTCTATGGCATGCAATTTGCTTGCATCTGCAGGGATGGGATTTTTCCTGTTTTTCTGACCTTATACTTACTTCAAGTTACCTGTTGGAAAAATGGATATAACCACAACTCCCTTCATACTGTATGTACATGTCATACTTGCCTGCCTGTAGAAAGGAGTCCATGCGAATCCTAGTAGCCTACCTACCTGTAGAGTCCTGTAGAAAGAAAAAGTTGATTTATTACATCACAATCTTAGCTTGCTCGATCAAAAAGCCAGGAGGAGTGGTGGGGGAGGGGGGGGATATGGGACAAATATGTAGGCAAATATACTCAGCTGTCTTTGCATTTTCTATTTTTTTCCTGCATTTTTATCCTTTGCCAGTCACATGCCTGATCTGGTATTTTTGTGTTGGATTAATGTATTTTGACTTACTCATGGTATTATTGTATTTTACAACAGGAGGACACCTGCAGTCAGAACCCACTCCCAGGGTTCCAAAAGGTGGAACGGTTCTGCTCCCTGCTGGTGGACATCAGCCTCAGAACAGGCAAGTTGAGCGTCACGTCGGATGAGCGGGACAGGATCATCGCTGCGTGGAACAGTCTGGATGAACATGACAAAACACCACAGAAGTTCAACCAGCTGTACAGAACCCACTGGGGCAACACATTGTACTGTCGCACCAAAAGGGATGACCTTGCTGAGGCTGCTGTGGTACAGAGGGTGAAGATGGCCAAGCGGGACGCTCCTGCTCAGCAAAACATCAGTGCAGAGCACAGCAGGGTGATGTACACACTTGTGAAACTCTTGTGGTTGAGAGTACCTGGTGGCGCTCAAACCAGCCCGGATGAGGAGAGGATCACCAAGACCTATGGGAGGATCCAGCAACTCCTGTTGGTGGACGATCCAGTTTTGTGCAAAACTGGCATCCCTCTGGCAAACATAAACAGCAAAACCGTGCGCGACTTCATCCATCGGCAGGAGAGGCTTATTAACCTGCACTGGTACTAACAATAACAATAACACACTTAGCGATGTTATTGGACTGATTTTCCTGCTTGGAAATACAGCTTATTTGATCAAAAGGATACTTGTGCTTTGTCTTTTCCTAAATGCCATTTATTTACATTTATTCACGTGTTATTGGACTGATTTTCCTGCATGGAAATACAGCTTATTTGATCAAAAGTATACTTGTGTGAGAGTGCTTTGTCTTTTCCTAAATGCCATTCTGAGGTTAGCATTGCGATGTGTTCGTCTTAACGTTTACAAACTAAAATATATGATCGCTTTTTTGTGATATGTTGCTCCTCTGATGTCCTGGAAACGAACACATAAGCACTCCTGTTATTACGGGTACGTTCGTAAATGCACGAACAGTCAGTTTGCTCGGGCAAAACCGTGTTTTCAGTCAGACCACCCATCTCTGAGCGCTCCCAGAGCGCAGTGCTCTGAACTTTGGAACTTTGTTATGTTTTGATATGAGAAATTCGAACTAAGTGGTCAGTTTATGAAAATAATACCATAGAATACTAAATAAAATATTTAAATAATAGCCCCCTAGCGTTTGCCGCCATATTGTGACACCACCCCCCCCCCCCCCCCCCAAAGTCCAATGAAAAATGAATAAATATTAGCATCATAAAACAGCAATTTGGCGAAATGCAACACCAGCACACTTAAAAAACAAACAATGTTAGTTGTAATATACAGTTTTGTAGCCTACTGTTTGTTCTGCACCGGACATGTGTGAAATCGCTGCTGTGTTATTGTTGTTCTGTGATATAACACAGAATATTAGTCAACGTTAATATTCAGGGAAGAAAATAAGCCTACTTTTTTTGATGGGGGGCGGTAAGAGACCTGGATAATGGACAGGGGGGCGCTGGCCCAAAAAAGGTTGAGAACCACTGGGTTATATAAAGGTTAGACTGTAAATTGTCAATCCTATCTGGCAACCCTGTGCAACCTCTTCAGCCTCGTCAAACTGCGTCATACAAACTCATCATACAGCTGTTGTTTACATTGTCCGATAGCCTGGGGACCGAAAGCTTGCAATAAACATTGTTGAGTGTGCAGATGCTGCTTTTTTGCACTCTATTTGAGACTCTTCAGCTGCAGCACCCCAGCTAAGTCTGATCACGGATGAGCCGTGGTATTTTCACTATAAAAATCTACATGGTGAAATGCATTCTTAGACATGACTACATCGTCATGATTACACCTCGTTCCAAATTATTATGCAAATTATATTTTTCTCTGATTTTCCTAAATAGTCGATGCAAATGACAATCAGTATAATTTTCAAGTCATCAACCGTTAGAGTATAATTCAAATTTTATTGAACAAACCTCCCAATGATAACAGTATTTTTTTTAAAAATAAAAAACTCAAAATGCACTGTTCCAAATTATTATGCACAACAGTTTCAAAACATTTTATAGGTTGTAAAGAACAAAAAATGGTAATTTGATGAATTTAGGGTTAGGAGGTCATATTAGGAGGTCATATTTACTGAAATCAAAAGCTATTTCAAACAAAAACATCTTAACAGGTCAAGTTACATGTTAACATAGGACCCCTTCTTTGATATCACCTTCACAATTCTTGCATCCATTGAACTTGTGAGTTTTTGGACAGTTTCTGCTTGAATTTCTTTGCAGGATGCCAGAATAGCCTCCCAGAGCTGCTGTTTTGATGTGAACTGCCTCCCACCCTCATATATATTTTGCTTGAGGATGCTCCAAAGGTTCTCAATAGGGTTGAGGTCAGGGGAAAATGGGGGCCACACCATGAGCTTTTGATTTCAGTAAATATGACCTCCTAATATGACCTCCTAACCCTAAATTCATCAAATTACAATTTTTTGTTCTTTACAACCTATAAAATGTTTTGCCGAAGCTCTGCAGGAACTGCGGCCAATTGGGCCATCTGGCAGCGGCCTGCAAGGCCGTGGTATGTAAAATCTGCCGCCAAGACCACCCGACGTCGGAGTGCACCACGACCAGACCTTGCAACCTGTGCGGGGGACAGGGGCATCTTTACCGTGACTGCCCAAGTTCCTATGCAAGTAGAGCCCGGGGCTATAAATCCAACCAACCACCACCCCAACCCCCACCCCCACCCCAACCCACACCCCCACCCCCACCCCAACCCACACCCCAACCCACACCCAACATGGAGGAAGAGAAGGGAGAGACGGAGGAGGACCGGCGCCCGAGCGATGGAGGGGACGATCAGAGCTCGAGCGACGGAGAAGGAGAAGGAGAGGAACCAACCGTCCCAGCACCCCCTACAGACAACCTCAACACCCACCCCCTCCTAAACCCCATGGCCACCTCCACCCCCTGCAAAAACACCATGAAGGGGGAGCCGGCCTCTATTGAGATAGCCACCAGCAGCACACCGCAGATCCACCTCCCCTCCCAATCAGACAGTGAAAATGACTGGAGCTTGGCTCAACCAAAACGCAAAAGACCACAAAAAAAGGCAATCCGGAAAAAACCAGACAAAAAGACTACTCCAGAACCCAAACCCCAACGCCATACAGGTAAGCCGGCTCCCCCCCCCAAACCCTCCTCCCCACCCTCTTCCTCTCTCCAGTCATCACATGCTCCTCACCCTGCACAGCCCACCAGCCACCCCCAGTCCATGCTCACCGGACCGTACGGGCCACCGAAAATCACCTCATCAACAACACAGATGAGGGGGCCACCAGGCAGTCAGAGGGGAGACAACCCCCACACCATGAGCAGCCAAGGGGAGGTACCACACTATCTGGCCCCCAACGACCCATTGGAGGGCCTCAACCTCATGTGCAATAGTTTAGCAAAAATTGGAACAAACCAAATCCAAGAACCATGAGGATAACAATCTCATCTCTCAACACCAGAAGCCTCCGGCAACCAGACAAACGGGAGGTCGTCTACCAGTACATCACCCAACATCAGTCAGACATGTATATCCTCCAGGAGTGCGCCATCCCATTCAAGGAGATGGACGCCACCCTGGAGGAGGAATGGACACGGGGGGACTCTCTCTGGTCAGGCTCAAACATTGATAGAGCTGATGGGGTCGGCATTTTGGTGGCCAACCCTTTTCTGCAGACCAAAAAGGGGGAGGTTGTAGAGAGCGGGCGAATCCTGGTTCTGGACCTAGAGATCCAGGGTTCGCCGCTGAGGGTCATCAATGTGTACGGCCCAACCAACGTGGCCAAGAGAGTCTCCCTTTTCAAGAAACTTCGGTCTCTCCTCCTCATCCCCACACCAGTCCTAGTGGGGGGAGATTTCAACTGTGCCCTCCGGGATGAGGACCGCAGCAGGCCCAGGAGAGACCGATCCACTACAGAACTTCAGTCCATCATAGACGACTTCCAACTGGTAGACGCCGGTGGCACCTCCCCGCCGACACACACAAGGGTGAGTTCCTCCGGGAATTCTTCCTCCAGGATAGACATGTTCTTGCTCTCGCCAGGTCTGAGGATGGGAACCCTGACCAGCCAGGCGGCCCACTTCTCGGACCACAGGATGTTGACAGTGTCCCTGGAATGGGATGGCCAAACAAGAGCGGGTAGGGGTACCTGGAGGATGAATACATCGATCCTTCAGGACCCAACAGTGGTGCATTCCTTCTCCAGGCGCTACCTGGAGTGGAGGACCCTAAAAGAACTGTTCGACTCCCCGATAGAGTGGTGGGAGATGGTTAAGGCCAGGACAAAGGGCTACTTCGGGTCAGTCGGAAGGAGGAAAGCGGCAGAACAGAGGGCCAGGTTTCAACACCACAACGCGGCCCTCCAACGCCTAAGTCTCCTACAACTGGGTGGTCTGGATGTGGCCCGAGAACTGGCTGAGACCAAACAACACCTTGCCACCCTCTACCGGGAGCAACAACAAAAGAAACAGTTCAGGGAAAAACTCCAGGGCCTGGAGGAGGAGGAGAAATGCACACGCCACTTCTTCCGCAAGGCACGGTCAAAACACAAGCCTATCCTGTCCCTATACGACACCAATGGGGACACCGTGTCAGACAGAGGCAACATCCCGGGGGTGGCAAGAGAGTTCTACGAGAGTCTCTACAACATCAAGACAACCGACGAGACTCTCATGGCCACCTTCCTGGATGGTCTGGACCGGGTCCCCGAGGGTGGTGAGAGTGAGAACCCAGAGCTGACCACGGAGGAGCTCACCCGGGCCGTGCACTCCTTGAATACACACAAGGCCCCTGGACCGGATGGGATCCCAGCAGAGTTCTACAAGACTCTCTGGGATCTCCTCAAGGAGGACTTGGCGGAGGTCTTCAAAGCCGTCTACAGGGAAGGGAGGCTTGGAGAGTCAATGAGACAGAGTACGGTCACACTGATCCCCAAGAAAGGGGACCTCAAGGACCTCCGGAACTGGCGCCCCATCAATCTCCTCCCAGTGGACTATAAAATTATGACAAAAGCCCTCACCCAACGGTTTCAAACCCTCCTCCCCTCAGTTATAGCCCCTGACCAAACCTGTAGCGTCCCCGGTAGGTCCATCAACGACAACCTGCTCCTGGTGAGAGACCTCATCCTGCACTCCCAGGAGCGGAGGTCCCCTTTAGGCCTTCTCAGCCTGGATCAGGAGAAGGCCTTTGACAGGGTTAGCCATGGTTTCCTGCAGAGGGTGCTGAGGGGCATGAACTTCCCCCAGCACCTGCTCAACTGGACCGAACTCTGCTACAACAACATCACGAGCAGAGTTCGGATCAACAACCAGTTGACAGACCCCTTCCCCATCAAAGCTGGAGTACGGCAGGGATGCCCCTTGGCCCCTCTACTGTACGTCATCTACCTGGAGCCGTTCCTACGGAAGATCAGGAGCTCCCCCAACATCATGGGCTACCCTCTACCAGGGGCCCGGGGGGAGAGGCTCAAGGTGGTGGCGTACATGGACGACATTACCATCGTCGGCACAGATAGTCGCTCCATTTCCACAGCAACGAAAGTGGTGGAGGACTACTGTGCAGCCACTGGCGCCCTGATCAATAGGGGTAAGTGTGAGCTGTTTCTGTCGCAGCACTGGCAGGAGAACCTGGCAACCTCCTTCCCTGTAAAGACGGAAAACATTAAGCTGCTGGGGATCACCTACCAGAAAGATGGAGGAGCCTCCGGCAGCTGGAAGGAGACCATCCGCCAGGTCCAAAAGAAGATCTGTGAGTGGAGTGCACGGCCTCTCACAATGACAGGCAAGATCCTGGTCCTGAAGGCTATTGTTCTTCCCATTCTCCTTTACCTGGGCAGGGTGTTTCCCCCAGACAGAGCAGTATCCAAAACCATCGAAAGGATCATGTTTACCTTTGTCTGGGGGAGCCAGATGGAAAAACTAAAACGCACCACCCTGTACAAAACAGTGGAGAATGGGGGGAAAGGGGTCCCAGACATCCTAAACATCATTAGGGCACAGGGACTCTCCAACCTCATCAACAACATCAACAACAAAGATAGGAAAGCCAGGTTCTTTGAAATATACTATGCCACACCCATCCTCCGGACACTCAGGGTGACCGCATCAATAAATCACACTGTGCCCTACAGCTGGGACCCCCCTCCAGTCTACAAGATATGGAGGGACTTTGCCTTCAAGACAGGATTGTCCGCGGCTGGGCTGGCCTCATGGAAATACAAAGACATTATGACCTTCATAAGGTCGAAGGAAACCATTGCTCACCCCAAGGCCAGCACAGCCGTGGACTCCAAACAGGTATGGAAAAACATTAATCATAAATGTACTAACAATAAACAAAAAGACATTGCCTGGATGGCTGCTCATGGTTGTCTCCCCACTAGGGAATTCTTGCATAGGCGGCACATCGCAACGACTGATAAATGCCCCCACGGATGCACGGACACAGAACACATTAACCACCTGTTCTGTGAGTGCTCCGTGGCCAGGCGGGTCTGGGCCCTGTTTGTTCCCTCTGTCTCCCTAAACAGCCTGCTGACCCTGCCCCGCTTGACGAGCGAGAACATCCTGTATGGTCCTCCCGGGGGGTGCACAACCCCCCAACTACAACAACAGTGGAGGATCATCAGCGCCGTCAAGCAGGTACTCTGGGAGACGAGGAACATCAGGGTCTATCAGAAACAGAGCGTCCACCTGACAACCCTGAGGAGGAGAATCACCCTCTGCCTCAGGGACCATGCTATTGTTGACTTTAAAAATAACCCGGATCAAGCAAGAGCGGTGTGGGGGGTGGAGAGATGGAAGGACGTCATCCTCTAAACCCCCCCCCCATGCCGCGCCGCATCGCCCAACCCCCCCCCACCCCGGGCCTACCTCACTACACCACCAGTTCCTGCACTATCACCTTCACCACCGTTCCAGCACAAGCCCTGGTCAGCAGTATCACCATCACAAGGACCAGGAGAGGAGCAGCGCACAACACCAACAGGGAAGTTTACTGCACCTTCCACCACCTACACATGTACACAGCACTGACCCACTTCCTACCCTCACCAGAATATCACCACACACAACCCACAGCCGAACCAGCCGTCTCTGCCAGCACCACCAGCACCAGGATGACCAACACCACTGGGTCACAGGGAAGTACTGATCACCCGCCTGACACCAAAATGCACACTACACAAACCATGCACACCTCCCTTCTCTCACTCCTGTATCTTTTCAGGCACATGTCATATCCAGCTCTGACACCTACCCAGGCTTCCAGACCCAGGAGCAGAGACCGGCGGGAACCACCACGTCACCCCAGCACCAACCCCAGGTTCCAACTCAGCGACCCCAAACCCCCTGTTCCGGGCCCCCCCCCCCCAACTCCAGGCCCCCAGCTACAGGCCCAGTCCCCTACCCGCCAACCCCCAACCCCCAGCCCGGAACAAGCTGAGAAGAGCCAGGGAGCTTTTTCCCTGGATAAGCTGTGTACAGGTTTTTCGCCTCTGCTTGCCTGCCATGCGCCGAGCTCTCTGGGCCTCTCCTCAGGGGCCTCCGGTCGGCCTGCGTGCTCGATCTGCTCCGCCGCTGGGGCGCCTGGTCCGGCTAGCCTCGTGAAGGGCTACAGGAGTCTGAGCCTGGTGGGCTGGGCCGGATGCGCCGGTGGTGGGGCGGGTCGGGTGAGTCGGGTGTGTGGGGTCCCTCGGGGGAGGGAGGTGGGGGAGCCACGGCTTTGCACTGGTGGGCAAACTGGATAGTAGTCGCTCTACAACTAGAGGGCTGCAGGGGAATTTTTTTCCCGGATGCACAGCGAACAGGTTTTTTACCCCTGCCTCCTACCGACACTGGAACCTGGACACTGAACACTGAACACTGAACATTACACTACACTGGACAATACACTGAACACTGAGCACTTTAGTTAGTTTAATGTTGGTTGTTGTTGAATGTAATGTCTTAAATGTCTGATTGTTTGATTAATTGATTGTATATACGGTGTTGTGTTTTTATAAAAACCAATAAAAAACACCTATAAAATGTTTTGAAACTGTTGTGCATAATAATTTGGAACAGTGCATTTTGAGTTTTTTATTTAAAAAAAAAATACTGTTATCATTGGGAGGTTTGTTCAATAAAATTTGAATTATACTCTAACGGTTGATGACTTGAAAATTATACTGATTGTCATTTGCATCGACTATTTAGGAAAATCTGAGAAAAATATAATTTGCATAATAATTTGGAACGAGGTACAAAGATGCCACTTGAAATGCATGAAATCCAAGTTTATTCGTGTCCTCACACGTTCGCCTAGTATTTGACTGCCTGTAGCCCAGTCACGAATGATCCCAGTATTGTAGCTTCAGAGGGACAAGTTGGTGGTTATTGTGCTTGCTGCAGCAAGCCCACGATATGTTATTGCTCATAAATATTTATTTTAATCCTGTTCTTTTACCAACTGCTAAGACAACAATATAGTAAGCTAGTTACTTGAGCTAGCTAAAGATATTGTCCCCCCAAATCATTTTACAACTTGTTGTAATTATGTTACAATGTTTCTGTCGAAATCCGAAGTGAAGGTATGGAAGCAACGCAGGGTGCGTTCGTAAATTCGCTCTGAGAGCGCCGGAGCGCACACTGGGTTCAACGTCAGAAAGGCACCAGGTAATTTGATTGGACGAGTCATTCCATGAGTGCTGATCAGATTTCCAGGGCGAATTTACGAACGCAGCCGTAATGTAGCTAGCGAACAGAAGACGGAAAAAAACGTCAGATCAGATATATAAACGGGTTATTGTTTATTATGGTAAACTGGACACATTTTGGGAATATATTTGGTTACTTTCTCACCTGAAAACATATTAAAACTTCATAAAATGAAATTGTAAAGCCAAAATTACAGCTTTTAGCCAATGGAGATTTAAAATGGATGATTTAAATTCCCCGCTCCCGGCCGGTGCGAAATGCATTCTGGGAGGCAGTATGCATACTACAGTGTAAACGGTCGGCTGGTTTTCGCATACTTATTATGAATCTAGTAGTATGAATGAATTAATGAATGAATGGTCTTTATTGTCATTGATATAGTACAGGTACCAAACAACGAAATTTGGGAGGGGGGGCTCCCCTGGTGCTACAAAAAAAACAACTAAAAACAAGAAGGGAAAAGAGCTGGTTTACATAAATAAAGGCTATGTACACTATCCACTATACTATACTATACAAATAAAACACTGTGCTGTACTCTATGCTATGCTATACCTATTCTAACATTTCCTATTCTCTGAACCTTATGTACCCTAGGGTTGTCATATTGCACATAGTGTTATTGCACATTCATTTAAAGTGTCGCAGTTTGCAGGTTTGAAATGTACACAGTTGTGTTTCAGTATTACACTTGATTTCAATCTAGTAGCCGTCATCAATTTGTCTAGATTGTCCAGGGCCTAGAACCTAGGTATTTGCTGTGTTCAGGGCCTGAATGGCCCTGGGGTAGAAGCTGAGCTTCAGTCTGTTTGTCCTTGCGAACATGGTCCTGAACCGCCTGTTCGAGGGCAGCCGAGCAAAGTGTTCGTACCCAGGGTGGGATGGGTCTCTGGAGATCTTGGAGGCCTTCCTGAGGCAGCGTGTGTTGTACAGCTCTTCCAGAGAGGGGAGGGGGGCGCCGGTGATCTTCTGGGCCGATCTCACGACTCTCTGTAGCGCATTCCTCTCTGCGGCTGTGCAGCTGGAGAACCAGATGCAGATGCAGTAGGTGAGGATGCTCTCCACTGCGCAGCGGTAGAAGGTCACCAGCATCTCCTGTCCGATGTGGTCTTTCCTGAGGACTCTCGGGAAGAACAGCCGCTGTTGTGCCTTCTTGATGATGGCTGCTGTGTTGATCTTCCAGGACAGGTCATCCTGTATGTGCACCCCCAGGAATCGGAGGGTTAATAATAATAATAATAATTCATTAAATTTATATAGCGCTTTTCCGAGGCTCAAAGACGCTGACAATATAGGGGATATGGGAAACACAAAAACAACAAGTAACATGGAACACAGAGTCAGCGAACGGGGAGGGGGGGGGGGGGGGGTGGTGGGGACAGGGCAGGTGGTTAGGGGTAGGGGAGACTGTATGCATATCAGGGGGGTGGCAGGGTTAGGGGAGATGGGTAGGGGTAGGGGAGGTTGTATGGGTGTCAAGGGGGGGGGGGCGGGGGCACCGGGATGGGGGAGATGGCTAGGGGTAGGGGAGGCTGTAGGCATGGGAGAACAGGTAGGTTTTGAGGTGGGATTTAAAAGTGAGAAGTGAGGGTGAGTCTCTGAGTGGTTGGGGGAGAGAGTTCCAGAGGCGGGGTGCAGCTCGTGAAAAGGCACGGTGACCGAAGCCTTTGAGTTTTGAGGGTGGGACAGTGAGGGGAACAATGGATGAGACTCTCTCCACGCTCCCTCCATCGACGAGCAGGGGCTGGACCTCAGATGTTTTCCTCCTGAAGTCCACGATGATTTCCTGGGTCTTTGACTGGTTCAGCAGCAGGTTGTTAACCTTGCACAGCTTGCTCAGCTGCTCTACCTCATCCCTGTACGCCGCCTCGTCCCCCCCCGAGATGCAGCCCACCACGGTGGTGTCGTCTGCAAACTTTACGATGGAGTTGCTGGGGTGGACGGGGGTGAAGTCGTAGGTGTAGAGGTTGTAGAGGATGGGGCTTAGCACGCAGCCCTGGGGGGACCCAGTGCTGAGTCTGAGGGCTGTGGAGGTGTGGGAGCCCACCCGCACCCTCTGGGGGCGGTCAGACAGGAAGTCCTTGATCCATGCACATATAGAGTGTGATAGTCCCAGGTCTAGTAGTTTGGTCACTAGCCTGTCTGGAAGGATGGTGTTGAAGGCAGAGCTGAAGTCCACAAAGAGCAGTCTCGCGTAGCTGTTTCCCCTCTCCAGGTGGGATAGAGTGGAGTGGAGAGTCGTCGCGATGGCGTCCTCTGTGGACCTGTGGGCTCTGTAGGCGAACTGGTATGGATCCAGGTTGGGCGGGAGGCGTGTGACTATGTGGGCCCGGACTAGTTTCTCGAAGCACTTCATGATGATTGGTGTGAGTGCCACCGGGCGGTAGTCGTTTAGGCAGCTCACCGTGCTTTTCTTCGGGACTGGGATGATAGTTGAGGTTTTCAGGCAGGGTGGGATGGTGGCCTGGGACAGGGACTGGTTGAAGATGTTGGTGAAAACCCCGGCCAGCTGGTCGGTGCAGTCCCTCAGCACCCGTCCCAGGACGCCATCTGGCCCTGAGGCTTTCCTGGGGTCCACCGCCTTCAGCACGCGTCTCACTTCATGCTCTGTGAGGGTGAGGCTGCTGAGAGCTGGAGAGAGTGGTGTTTGTGTTGTGGTTACCTCCGTTCGCCCCTCGTCGAACCGGGCGTAGAAGGAGTTCAGCTTTGAACGGCTGTGAGCCTGTTGGCTCTGAAGTTTGTCATGTGCTGAACCCCCTGCCACACCCGCCTGGAGTCGTTGCTCAGGAAGCATTCCTCAATCTTCTCTCTGTGGTCTGCCTTGGCCTCCCAGATGCCGCGCTTTAGGTTAGCCCTGGTGGTGCTGTACAGCAGTGTGTCCTTCGCTGAGAAGGCGTTGTCCCTCTCCTTGAGCAGTTTTTGGACCTTCCCAGTCATCCATGGCTTCGTGTTGGGGTAGACTCGGACCCGTTTGTCCACGGTGGCTGAGTTGGTGCAGTTCACTATGTGGTTCAGAACCGACGACGTGAACTGTTCCAGGTCCTCATGCTCATATTCCTGCCATGAGGTGTCATTCAGGCAGATCTGCAGTGGAGCGGACCCTGCTGGCCAGGTTCTGACAGTCTTAGTGGTGATGGGAGCACTTTTCCTCATGGGAGTGTAGGCTGGGATCAGGAGGATTGACACATGGTCAGACATGCCTAGATGAGCTAGCGGTCTAGCCTTGTAAGCAAGCTTGATGTTGGTGTATACCTTATCCAGTGTTTTTTCTCCTCTTGTTGCACATTTAACATGCTGATAGAACTTCGGTAGTACTACCTTCAGGTCAGCATGATTGAAATCCCCCGCGATGATGTGTACGGCTTGAGGATCCGCGCTCAGTCCACTACTGATGACGTCACGTAGCCGCGCCAATGCTAAGCTACCAACCGCGCTAGGCGGTATGTAAACACATGTAATGTACACTGCGTTGAATTCCCTCGGGAGGTATGTGGGTCGGCATTTAACAGTCAAGTATTCCAGGTCTGGGGAGCAGTGGCTACTTACAGTTTTTGTGTTTAAGCACCAGCTGTCCTTCGTAGATATAATGAGGCCACCTCCGCGCATCTTCTCACTAAGCAGCGTCCTGTCCGCACGGTGTAAAGTCCTTCCTTCTAGCCCGACCGCGGAGTCCAAGATGGTGTCATTGAGCCAGGTCTCTGTGAGAATAATCACACAGCTGTCCCCCACGGTGTTGTTGGTGGCTACCTGCAGTCTCAGTTCGTCCATCTTGTTAGCCAGAGACCTGACGTTGGATAGGAATATACTCGGCAAAGCAGGCTTATCCGGGCTCCTCTTTAGCCTAGCTAGCAGGCCTCCCCTTCGTCCTCGGCGTTGCTTACGGTCTCGACGCCGACGTTTGCGCCTGAGTGTTGGGACCGTGTACCATTGTTCTCCCGGCGACCGAGCGATCTCGAGTGGAATCTTTTGTTGTTTCAAGAATTCCGTTGTTACAGTCCTCTCGTTTTGCGCACCAACTTCTAGTAAGTCTAGTCTGCTGTAGGTAGCCTACTATTTACACAGCCGTTCCCTATGAGTATTAAAATAAAAATGTACATACAAATGTACTTAGAAACACTTTTTATCAAAGTTCATTGATAAAATGAAAGGGATGGAAAGGGGGGATTGCAGTTTTAGACGGGGGATGATTTGAACTGTTTTTATTTCAGGGGGGGGGGTGCCATTCCCTCTCATCCCGACTCAACTCGAAATCCAGTATCATTTAGCGCGTGGCCGGGCAAGGTCCGTTCTGGAGCGTGTATATATAGGCATGTTGAAGGGGAGATAGACAGCTCCGGAGTCCGAAGGGATATAAAGAAAGACTGAAATACAATCATAAACATTAGTTCCCTTTCAATCTTGAATTAAACTAATTTTCTCGGCTGATAACAACATCGTTAATTTTATTACGAGCCACTTGCATGAATTACAGTAGGCAACGTTTTTCCAGTGCGGCTCACATGCCTGTAATAACTCTGCATAACCAGTAGGTAATGTGCGTAAGCAAGTTGAATACTCGACGTCGAGCTACGATCGTTTCCACGGTCAAATTGACTCACGTTGAAATTGTATAAATCACTACGTTGACGTGGTTTTCTACGTACGACACGGGTAAGATCAAAATTTGATCTAAGCACGTTCTATGAATGAGGCCCCTGATCTTTACTTTGTACAATTTATCAGGGGAGAGCGCGAACGCAGTCCCCCACTACCAGAAATTATGCAATCGAGATTTCTACATTTGAGAAATTCGACTAGAAGCCGAGTCTATCGTCGTGCAAAGTCCATAGTCAGTCCAAGTCCATAGTCAGTCCATAGTCAGTCCATAGTCAGTCCATAGTCAGTCTATAGTCAGTCCATAGTCAGTCCATAGTCACTACGCCTTGTGATTGGCGGAGCGACCTTAGACTCTCCAATCAGATACCGGTTTGACTGTTTGAATGAAGACAGTCACGCCTTCAGCACAGAGCGAGCTGAGCAGCAGAGCGATCAGACTCTAGCCTTCAAAACGAGTGAGTAACTAAGTCATTTTGATATAAATATTTAATATTTTAATAAGTCAAAGTATTTCTGTGTAAATGAAGCAATGTCCTTCATGAAGCATGCTAGTTAGCGCGTTAGCTAGTTATTTTCACTCCGAGCAGTGTCGACATCGATGGGGGTCTCCAATCGACTCCATTCAAAGTTATTTACATTCCCTTTCCTCTCCCCTGTCCGGACACATTTGAATTTTCTTTCATTTTTTTTGAAATATTTATTATACAAGTTCTCAAATCAAATCTGCAAGTGCAACTTTCAAGATACAAGTGCAAATATTTATTTTACAAGTGCAAATTTCAAGATACAAGTGCACAAAACGAACCTACAACCTCACGATTAAAGCCCCATATCTAACTTCATATCCATAGACCTAATAGACAACAGGTTACATCTCTATTAGACACTATGCTTAAAATAACATTTGAAATGCTTAATTATTATGTTTAACGTATCAAATGTAGAAATTAATTTAAAATATATATAATGCTGTTATAAAAGTTCCTTACTACGAAGACTCTGTGGTTCTGCTCTGCTGCTGCCATGCTTCACTTCAGAGTGATGTCACTTTTTCAAATGTCAACCAGTTGGGCCATACTTCCATCTGATTGTTTTATTAGCGTCTACTAAATAATAAATTAGAAGACCATCATGTAAATCATTCGTGAAGCATTTTTACATTCTGTAGGGCTACAATCTTTCATCAAAATAAATACTTTTATATTTGTCAATAGGTTCTGCGTAAATGTACCATTCTGTGACTCAGTGGACTTTCACAACTTTTATTTTTTTATTTTTTTTACAATTTATCAGGGGAGAGCGCGAACGCAGTCCCCCACTACCAGAAATTATGCAATCGAGATTTCTACATTTGAGAAATTCGATGGGGTCAGTACAGCCGAATGTGCAATGGCTGAGCCTCGCCCATGGTGAACCACCTTCTTGATCATGGTGTCTCCTTTGCCAGGTAAGTATGAGTTGTACACGTTGGTCGTGGGCACCTGACTGTGGTGCACAAACTAACGGTCCACGGTGTGGCTCAGTCATTTCCCCATCATGCATTGCGGCATATATAACATGTACAGCTACAGCATATTTTACAGTCCATCTGAGATCTTAAACTAAGCAAGAACACTGTATATCCGCCAGTATAACGAATAGAGTTCAGACGCATCGGCCAAATGGATTCAATGTGTTTTCTTTAACGTGTCGTTCCTTGTTTGTGAGTGAGAGTCGAGAGGACCGTGAGACGCCCGGCTGCAATGCCGACATTGACCACAGGGAGAGCGGCGGCGCTGTTCCACACTCATTGGGCTGGTTGTGATAGAGAGAACGAGACTAGTCGTCTCCCAGGGCAACAGAGAAATGTCTACCAGCTCGATACGATGTAAACCACGCTAATACAAGTCCCGAGGGACCAACACAGTTCGTGACGTTAGAATTATAAGGTTCTATCTCCATTTTTGTCTACCGTGGTGCAAAGTCCATAGTCACTACGCCTTGTGATTGCAAAGTCCATAGTCACTACTCCTTGTGATTGCAAAGTCCATAGTCAGTCCATAGTCACTACGCCTTGTGATTGCAAAGTCCATAGTCAGTCCATAGTCAGTCCATAGTCAGTCCATAGTCAGTCCATAGTCAGTCCATAGTCAGTCCATAGTCAGTCCATAGTCAGTCCATAGTCAGTCCATAGTCACTACGCCTTGTGATTGGCGGAGCGACCTTAGACTCCCCAATCAGATTGAATGAAGACAGTCACGCCTTCAGCACAGAGCGAGCTGAGCAGCAGAGCGATCAGACTCTAGCCTTCAAAACGAGTGAGTAACTAAGTCATTTTGATATAAATATTTAATATTTTAATAAGTCAAAGTATTTCTGTTTAAATGAAGCAATGTCCTTCACGAAGCATGCTAGTTAGCGCGTTAGCTAGTTATTTTCACTCCGAGCAGTGTCGACATCGATGGGGGTCTCCAATCGACTCCATTCAAAGTTATGGCAGAAGGTTGGCGTGGTGCAACCGAAATTAGTAGTGATGGCGAGATGAAGCCGACGCTTCGGAGCGTGTGTCGAGTAACAGAGGGAGATTTTTGTGAAGCGCGTAACGAGGCGTGTGTTGATGACGTATATGGTAAGAGCGAAGCTTCGCCTTCCGGCCGTACCACGTGACCGATTCGGGAAGTGGCTCGGATTTGACTCCGCCTCCGCCTCCGCCTCCTCCTCCTCGTCATCACAACCCCCCATATCAGAAGCTTCGCAGCCTGTGACTCAAGGTAATGTATACTGGATACATTCTAATTGTCTTATTGTATATATTCACTGACACTGACAGCCTGTTTGTCTGTTTTAGGTAACAAACTGTGGCGTCGTTTAGACACCACAGTCCTGCAGGCGAGGACCCAAAATGTAACTGCAGACGCAACAGTGGAGGTCCATACCTACCTGGCTGAACCAAACAACGAAAGGATGCAGAACCCTATTGGGAAGAACACAAACATGTGTATCCTAATTTGTATAAACTTGCCGTTAATTATCTATGTACCCCAGCTTCATCTGTGCCCTGTGAAAGGATCTTTTCAAAAGCAGGTGAAATCGTCTAAAAAAAAAAGAAACCGCCTGAAGCCCAGCACTGTGGGGAAATTGGTATTTTTAAATAAAAATGAATAAATGAATAAAATGTTGTTGTTCCTAGTAACAATCTGGACGGATTGATGGCAGCTGCTGGACTGAAAAAATCAGGTGTAGTGCTGAGGCACAAATATGTACATTTCAAGCCTGCAAACTGCGACACTTCAAATGAATGTGCAATAACACTATGTGCAATATGACAACCCTAGTCGTCTATCTGTACAGTATAGTATAGTGGATAGTGTACATAGCCTTTATTTATGTAAACCAGCTCCTTCCCTTCTTGTGTTTTTTTTTGTTTTTTTTTCTTTCCTAGCACCAGGGGAGACAACTAATTTCGTTGTTTGGTACCTGTACTATAGCAATGACAATAAAGACCATTCATTCATTCATTCATTCATTCATTCATAACACAAGCACATTTATTCAATTCAAAGCTTCACACACCAAAGCCACGGTGTCATCATCACTCTGCCTGCTAGACATTTATTGTCCACTTGATGGCGCAGTAGAGCAAATGAAGCAACATGAAGCTTCGGTCCATGTGTGACGCAATTTGATGGAAAGCTTCAACAGTTCAAGAAGCTTCATCTCGCCATCACTAGAAATTAGTAAACAACTAGTTTGAAACTAGCTAGTAACTAACTAGGGGTTTAGTAACTACTAAATGCCTACATTTAGTAATGACTTACGCCAAATTGGTGCAACCCAGGGCAGAGCTTTACTTTGTACAATTTATCAGGGGAGAGCGCGAACGCAGTCCCCCACTACCAGAAATTATGCAATCGAGATTTCTACATTTGAGAAATTCGATGGGGTCAGTACAGCCGAATGTGCAATGGCTGAGCCTCGCCCATGGTGAACCACCTTCTTGATCATGGTGTCTCCCTTGCCAGGTAAGTATGAGTTGTACACGTCGGTCGTGGGGCAGGGCCTGTGGTGCACAAGCTTCCAGTCGACGGTGTGGCTCAGTCATTTCCCCATCATGCATTGCGGCATATATAACATGTACAGCTACAGCATCTTTTACAGTCCATCTGAGATCTTAAACTAAGCAAGAACACTGTATATCCGCCAGTATAACGAATAGAGTTCAGACGCATCGGCCAAATGGATTCAATGTGTTTTCTTTAACGTGTCGTTCCTTGTTTGTGAGTGAGAGTCGAGAGGACCGTGAGACGCCCGGCTGCAATGCCGACATTGACCACAGGGAGAGCGGCGGCGCTGTTCCACACTCATTGGGCTGGTTGTGATAGAGAGAACGAGACTAGTCGTCTCCCAGGGCAACAGAGAAATGTCTACCAGCTCGATACGATGTAAACCACGCTAATACAAGTCCCGAGGGACCAACACAGTTCGTGACGTTAGAATTATAAGGTTCTATCTCCATTTTTGTCTACCGTGGTGCAAAGTCCATAGTCACTACGCCTTGTGATTGCAAAGTCCATAGTCACTACTCCTTGTGATTGCAAAGTCCATAGTCAGTCCATAGTCACTACGCCTTGTGATTGCAAAGTCCATAGTCAGTCCATAGTCAGTCCATAGTCAGTCCATAGTCAGTCCATAGTCAGTCCATAGTCAGTCCATAGTCAGTCCATAGTCAGTCCATAGTCAGTCCATAGTCAGTCCATAGTCAGTCCATAGTCAGTCCATAGTCAGTCCATAGTCACTACGCCTTGTGATTGGCGGAGCGACCTTAGACTCCCCAATCAGATTGAATGAAGACAGTCACGCCTTCAGCACAGAGCGAGCTGAGCAGCAGAGCGATCAGACTCTAGCCTTCAAAACGAGTGAGTAACTAAGTCATTTTGATATAAATATTTAATATTTTAATAAGTCAAAGTATTTCTGTTTAAATGAAGCAATGTCCTTCACGAAGCATGCTAGTTAGCGCGTTAGCTAGTTATTTTCACTCCGAGCAGTGTCGACATCGATGGGGGTCTCCAATCGACTCCATTCAAAGTTATGGCAGAAGGTTGGCGTGGTGCAACCGAAATTAGTAGTGATGGCGAGATGAAGCCGACGCTTCGGAGCGTGTGTCGAGTAACAGAGGGAGATTTTTGTGAAGCGCGTAACGAGGCGTGTGTTGATGACGTATATGGTAAGAGCGAAGCTTCGCCTTCCGGCCGTACCACGTGACCGATTCGGGAAGTGGCTCGGATTTGACTCCGCCTCCGCCTCCGCCTCCTCCTCCTCCTCCTCCTCGTCATCACAACCCCCCATATCAGAAGCTTCGCAGCCTGTGACTCAAGGTAATGTATACTGGATACATTCTAATTGTCTTATTGTATATATTCACTGACACTGACAGCCTGTTTGTCTGTTTTAGGTAACAAACTGTGGCGTCGTTTAGACACCACAGTCCTGCAGGCGAGGACCCAAAATGTAACTGCAGACGCAACAGTGGAGGTCCATACCTACCTGGCTGAACCAAACAACGAAAGGATGCAGAACCCTATTGGGAAGAACACAAACATGTGTATCCTAATTTGTATAAACTTGCCGTTAATTATCTATGTACCCCAGCTTCATCTGTGCCCTGTGAAAGGATCTTTTCAAAAGCAGGTGAAATCGTCTAAAAAAAAAAGAAACCGCCTGAAGCCCAGCACTGTGGAGAAATTGTTATTTTTAAATAAAAATGAATAAATGAATAAAATGTTGTTGTTCCTAGTAACAATCTGGACGGATTGATGGCAGCTGCTGGACTGAAAAAATCAGGTGTAGTGCTGAGGCACAAATATGTACATTTCAAGCCTGCAAACTGCGACACTTCAAATGAATGTGCAATAACACTATGTGCAATATGACAACCCTAGTCGTCTATCTGTACAGTATAGTATAGTGGATAGTGTACATAGCCTTTATTTATGTAAACCAGCTCCTTCCCTTCTTGTGTTTTTTTTTGTATTTTTTTCTTTTCTAGCACCAGGGGAGACAACTAATTTCGTTGTTTGGTACCTGTACTATAGCAATGACAATAAAGACCATTCATTCATTCATTCATTCATTCATTCATAACACAAGCACATTTATTCAATTCAAAGCTTCACACACCAAAGCCACGGTGTCATCATCACTCTGCCTGCTAGACATTTATTGTCCACTTGATGGCGCAGTAGAGCAAATGAAGCAACATGAAGCTTCGGTCCATGTGTGACGCAATTTGATGGAAAGCTTCAACAGTTCAAGAAGCTTCATCTCGCCATCACTAGAAATTAGTAAACAACTAGTTTGAAACTAGCTAGTAACTAACTAGGGGTTTAGTAACTACTAAATGCCTACATTTAGTAATGACTTACGCCAAATTGGTGCAACCCAGGGCAGATCTTTACTTTGTACAATTTATCAGGGGAGAGCGCGAACGCAGTCCCCCACTACCAGAAATTATGCAATCGAGATTTCTACATTTGAGAAATTCGATGGGGTCAGTACAGCCGAATGTGCAATGGCTGAGCCTCGCCCATGGTGAACCACCTTCTTGATCATGGTGTCTCCCTTGCCAGGTAAGTATGAGTTGTACACGTCGGTCGTGGGCACGGGCCTGTGGTGCACAAACTAACGGTCCACGGTGTGGCTCAGTCATTTCCCCATCATGCATTGCGGCATATATAACATGTACAGCTACAGCATCTTTTACAGTCCATCTGAGATCTTAAACTAAGCAAGAACACTGTATATCCGCCAGTATAACGAATAGAGTTCAGACGCATCGGCCAAATGGATTCAATGTGTTTTCTTTAACGTGTCGTTCCTTGTTTGTGAGTGAGAGTCGAGAGGACCGTGAGACGCCCGGCTGCAATGCCGACATTGACCACAGGGAGAGCGGCGGCGCTGTTCCACACTCATTGGGCTGGTTGTGATAGAGAGAACGAGACTAGTCGTCTCCCAGGGCAACAGAGAAATGTCTACCAGCTCGATACGATGTAAACCACGCTAATACAAGTCCCGAGGGACCAACACAGTTCGTGACGTTAGAATTATAAGGTTCTATCTCCATTTTTGTCTACCGTGGTGCAAAGTCCATAGTCACTACGCCTTGTGATTGCAAAGTCCATAGTCACTACTCCTTGTGATTGCAAAGTCCATAGTCAGTCCATAGTCACTACGCCTTGTGATTGCAAAGTCCATAGTCAGTCCATAGTCAGTCCATAGTCAGTCCATAGTCAGTCCATAGTCAGTCCATAGTCAGTCCATAGTCAGTCCATAGTCAGTCCATAGTCAGTCCATAGTCAGTCCATAGTCAGTCCATAGTCACTACGCCTTGTGATTGGCGGAGCGGCCTTAGACTCCCCAATCAGATTGAATGAAGACAGTCACGCCTTCAGCACAGAGCGAGCTGAGCAGCAGAGCGATCAGACTCTAGCCTTCAAAACGAGTGAGTAACTAAGTCATTTTGATATAAATATTTAATATTTTAATAAGTCAAAGTATTTCTGTTTAAATGAAGCAATGTCCTTCACGAAGCATGCTAGTTAGCGCGTTAGCTAGTTATTTTCACTCCGAGCAGTGTCGACATCGATGGGGGTCTCCAATCGACTCCATTCAAAGTTATGGCAGAAGGTTGGCGTGGTGCAACCGAAATTAGTAAACAACTAGTTTGAAACTAGCTAGTAACTAACTAGGGGTTTAGTAACTACTAAATGCCTACATTTAGTAATGACTTACGCCAAATTGGTGCAACCCAGGGCAGATCTTTACTTTGTACAATTTATCAGGGGAGAGCGCGAACGCAGTCCCCCACTACCAGAAATTATGCAATCGAGATTTCTACATTTGAGAAATTCGATGGGGTCAGTACAGCCGAATGTGCAATGGCTGAGCCTCGCCCATGGTGAACCACCTTCTTGATCATGGTGTCTCCCTTGCCAGGTAAGTATGAGTTGTACACGTCGGTCGTGGGCACGGGCCTGTGGTGCACAAACTAACGGTCCACGGTGTGGCTCAGTCATTTCCCCATCATGCATTGCGGCATATATAACATGTACAGCTACAGCATCTTTTACAGTCCATCTGAGATCTTAAACTAAGCAAGAACACTGTATATCCGCCAGTATAACGAATAGAGTTCAGACGCATCGGCCAAATGGATTCAATGTGTTTTCTTTAACGTGTCGTTCCTTCTTTGTGAGTGAGAGTCGAGAGGACCGTGAGACGCCCGGCTGCAATGCCGACATTGACCACAAGGAGAGTGGCGGCGCTGTTCCACACTCATTGGGCTGGTTGTGATAGAGAGAACGAGACTAGTCGTCTCCCAGGGCAACAGAGAAATGTCTACCAGCTCGATACGATGTAAACCACGCTAATACAAGTCCCGAGGGACCAACACAGTTCGTGACGTTAGAATTATAAGGTTCTATCTCCATTTTTGTCTACCGTGGTGCAAAGTCCATAGTCACTACGCCTTGTGATTGCAAAGTCCATAGTCACTACTCCTTGTGATTGCAAAGTCCATAGTCAGTCCATAGTCACTACGCCTTGTGATTGCAAAGTCCATAGTCAGTCCATAGTCAGTCCATAGTCAGTCCATAGTCAGTCCATAGTCAGTCCATAGTCAGTCCATAGTCAGTCCATAGTCAGTCCATAGTTTGAACACGGACATGCTCAGAAATGAAGCATCCGTTTTCAAATCCTTCACTAGGTTTTCTGAATTACACGGTCTCCGTCAACAAATTACCAAACCCACTAGGGTGTGTATTTCTACTCAAACCACCATAGATCTCATTCTAACATCGGATGAGTCCAAAATCTCCAAGAGTGGGGTTATTGTATGTGGGCTAAGTGATCATTACATGATCTTTTGCACTCGTAAAAAACAAAAACCCAAGGCTGGCGGTCATAAAACTATAACCACTAGATCCCTTAAATCCTATTCTAGTGAGGCCTTAAACCATAAACTGGAGAATCAAGACTGGTTTGATGAACTAAAATGCACACAGGTTAAAGAGGCATGGCTAGGTTTCAAAACCAAATTCCTAAATATTATTGACAGTATAGCCCCCATGAGAACCACCAGGGTTAAAACCCGATCGGAACCATGGATGAATTCGGACATTCTAAATGCTATGAAAGTCAGAGACCTAAAATGCTCTGAAGTTCAAAAATGCAAATCAAAATTAGTGAAACACTTAAACGAAGATCACAAAACCCACTTTGAGAAAATTAAAAAACAATGCAACAAACTATGCAATCAGGTAATTACCATGACCAAATCTGCTAAGAAAGAATACCTCGATAACAAAATCGAAGAAAACTTAAACAAACCACGTGACCTTTGGAAGCTACTTAATAGCCAACTAGGTTGCAGTCAAAAACTCAAAACCAGGTCTACAAACATCAGCATCAAATCTGGTGATTCTCTCCTTACAGACAAGCTGGATGTGGCTAAGTGCTTAAACACTTTCTTTACAACCATAGCCACTAAATTAGTTAACAATCTACCACCCCACTCAGGGCGTTATGGTGTAGAGCACATCCGTGAGTTCTACAATAAACTGGGTGTACGCAATGATGATTTTAAACTCTCCATGGTGTCAAACGATGAGGTGTTTAAAAAGCTAGGCGCTCTACACTCAGAAAAGGCCACGGGCCATGACAATATTCCAGCCAGATTTCTAAAAGACTCAGCTGCCTCCATTACCCCAATCATCACCCACATAATAAACCTCTCCATCAAACAGGGACACGTCCCCCTTGACTTTAAAATAGCAAGGGTAACCCCACTGTATAAAAAAGGAAGCAAATTAGACCCAGGCAACTACCGACCTGTTTCTATTCTTAATTCCATCTCGAAACTTATGGAAAAAATAGTTTATGAACAGGTCGATAGGTACCTTACCGAAAAAAAGCTGATGTATGAATTTCAATCAGGATTCAGAACATCCCATTCCACTGACACATGCCTTCTCTATTTGAACGACCACATCAACCATGAGGTGGACTCGGGCAAGTACTGCGGCATGGTCATGCTGGACCTCCAGAAGGCCTTCGACACAGTAGATCACCACATATTGTTAGATAAACTGAAAGCAATTGGGTTCGATAGAACATCGGTGAGCTGGATGCAATCCTACTTAGAGGGGAGGGAACAGGTGGTTAGTGTGAACGGAACACTGTCCCCCCCCCTCCCAGTGACCTGCGGCGTTCCACAAGGAAGCATTTTGGGACCTTTACTGTTCCTAATATATGTGAATGACATGTCATCAGCATGTGATTGCAATTTGTTCCTGTTCGCGGATGACTCGGCTCTGCTGGTCTCTGACAGGGACATATTGCAGGTGGAAAAAGCGCTAAGCACTGAACTGAGTAGAATCTGCATCTGGCTAGCTGACAATAAACTATCAATACACCTAGGTAAAACTGAAACCATCCTATACGGATCCCCATCTAAACTCAGAAAGGCTGAAATTTTTAAAATAAAAGTGGGTAACATTAATATCACAAGAAAAGAGGATATTACTTACCTGGGCTCCATCTTAGAGGCAAATCTTTCCGGAGATAAAATGGCAGCAAAAGTAATCAAAAAAGTGAACCATAGAACTAGATTCTTGTACAGGATATCCTCACTTGTCAGTAAAAACACACTGAGGACCCTATCAGGAGCTCTCATTCAATGTCACTTCGACTATGCCGTAACATCATGGTACTATAGAACCACAAAGGCCCATAAAACAAGACTCCAGACAGCCCAAAATAAACTGGTTAGGCTTCTGCTAGGCCTCAACCCTAGGACACATCTAACCGCTGCTCATTTTTTGAGCCTTGATTGGCTACGAGTAGTTGACAGAGTGCAGCAGCTTGCACTGGGCCTGGTCTTCAAGATACGCTACACCACAAAGACACCCAAGTACCTGTCAACATACTTCCAAAAAGTGAACAACGTCCACACATACAACACCAGAGGAAGCTCCACGAACCACGTTCAACCGCGTTGCACCACAAACAAGGGGTTAAACTCGTTTGCAAACTATGCAGTAAAAATGTGGAACGCCCTTCCTATAATCTTAAAGGAGTGCAAAACACTGCCCACCTTCAAAACCACTCTCAAAAAACATTTACAGGAGGCTGCAATCCGTAACTGGACCCTCTAAATCAAAAATCAGATTAAAAGACCCGAACTACCCACTGTACATACTTTGTGTTTTGTCCCCCGCCCCCACCTGTGGTGTATGTCCCCACCTGTCCTACCCGCTGTACATACCTTATGTTTTGTTGTATTGTTCTTCCCATGATGGATGTGTGTTTATCTTGTAGATAGTAATAGTTATTTGTCTGTATTATCTTGTAGATAGTACTAGCTTTTTTGTCTGTCTTACATGTAACGATGAATTGAGAATCAAGGACCCCAATTGAAATAAGCCAGTGGCTTTCTTGGGTTTTTATCCTGTTAGTTGACCTTGTATGTAATATGTACTTTCATGTACCTACTTCTGCAAATCTTCTAATAAAGTTTTCAATCAATCAAAAAAGTCAGTCCATAGTCAGTCCATAGTCACTACGCCTTGTGATTGGCGGAGCGACCTTAGACTCCCCAATCAGATTGAATGAAGACAGTCACGCCTTCAGCACAGAGCGAGCTGAGCAGCAGAGCGATCAGACTCTAGCCTTCAAAACGAGTGAGTAACTAAGTCATTTTGATATAAATATTTAATATTTTAATAAGTCAAAGTATTTCTGTTTAAATGAAGCAATGTCCTTCACGAAGCATGCTAGTTAGCGCGTTAGCTAGTTATTTTCACTCCGAGCAGTGTCGACATCGATGGGGGTCTCCAATCGACTCCATTCAAAGTTATGGCAGAAGGTTGGCGTGGTGCAACCGAAATTAGTAAACAACTAGTTTGAAACTAGCTAGTAACTAACTAGGGGTTTAGTAACTACTAAATGCCTACATTTAGTAATGACTTACGCCAAATTGGTGCAACCCAGGGCAGATCTTTACTTTGTACAATTTATCAGGGGAGAGCGCGAACGCAGTCCCCCACTACCAGAAATTATGCAATCGAGATTTCTACATTTGAGAAATTCGATGGGGTCAGTACAGCCGAATGTGCAATGGCTGAGCCTCGCCCATGGTGAACCACCTTCTTGATCATGGTGTCTCCCTTGCCAGGTAAGTATGAGTTGTACACGTCGGTCGTGGGCACGGGCCTGTGGTGCACAAACTAACGGTCCACGGTGTGGCTCAGTCATTTCCCCATCATGCATTGCGGCATATATAACATGTACAGCTACAGCATCTTTTACAGTCCATCTGAGATCTTAAACTAAGCAAGAACACTGTATATCCGCCAGTATAACGAATAGAGTTCAGACGCATCAGCCAAATGGATTCAATGTGTTTTCTTTAATGTGTCGTTCCTTGTTTGTGAGTGAGAGTCGAGAGGACCGTGAGACACCCGGCTGCAATGCCGACATTGACCACAGGGAGAGTGGCGGCGCTGTTCCACACTCATTGGGCTGGTTGTGATAGAGAGAACGAGACTAGTCGTCTCCCAGGCGCAGTGGTTCTCAAACTTTTTCTGTCAAGCCCCCCTTGGGAGGACAAACAATGTGTGAGCCCCACCTCACCCCCAAAAAACTGTCACAACATGGGGCAATTTTACATTTATTGAACTGAACCACATAACACTGTCTCCCAACAAAAAACCTAAAAATACAAATAACACAATATAATAAATAAACACAATAACAATATTTTTCGATTACAATTCTCAAGAAAATGAACACTAACAATCAAGAACATCATAACATTACAGCATTAGTGGCTGTTTGGCACTGCAGATCTTTTCAAAACGGGGTAGCAGGCCTGACACTGCCACTCTCAAGTCCTGCTCAATGTTGAGCCTAGATCTGTACTTTGTTTTCAGTGAAGCAACAGCTGAAAAGCCAGCCTCACAGAGATAGGATGTGGCGAAGGGAAGAAGGATGCCTACAGCCCTCTGCCCTATGAGTGGATACTCCTTCTCCACACCAAGCCAGAATTCACTCAGTGTCTGACCATTGAACCTCAGCCTCAGGGTGGACTCAGAGGTCAGCTCGATGAGTTGGTCCTCTTCAGCAGAGCTGAAATCAGCAGGTGCTACAGATAGAGATACCTTATTTGTAATTAATTGCATATTAAACACAACACGATTCAATTTTACAACAATCCATTCCAGGTAGTTAGTTAGTAACATACATACAACATTAATAAAATATAGGCCTACAGCACAAAATAGTCACAGTTATATTTAGTCATCAAAATTGCCTACCAACCTGCTGCATTGAATGGATCCACCACCCAGTCACACTCAGCAGTGTTGTGTGGGAAGTATTTCTGGAACAATGCTCCCAGGGAAGAGATGTGTTGCTTCAGGCAGGGGATCACTGTGGTGGCATCACAATCACTGCTTTCTACAAACGTGGTCAGGTTCTGAAAAGGATCAGTATTTCCTTCATCAAGGCGCCTGCCCCACACCTCCAGCTTTCTGGTGAATGCGCTGACCTTATCTGCCAGGTGGGGTAGGTGTTTGTCTTTTCCTTGAAGCTGAAGATTCAGCTCGTTGAGCTTTCCAAACACATCACTGAGATAGGCCAGTTTCATCAGGAATTCTAAATTACTGAACTTGCTTGCAGATTCGTGCATTCCCACCTCCTCCTCAGGCTGTCTGCTGCTGTCTGCTGCTAATGTTCTGAGACACAGCACGTTGCACCACAAACAAGGGGTTAAACTCGTTTGCAAACTATGCAGTAAAAATGTGGAACGCCCTTCCTATAATCTTAAAGGAGTGCAAAACACTGCCCACCTTCAAAACCACTCTCAAAAAACATTTACAGGAGGCTGCAATCCGTAACTGGACCCTCTAAATCAAAAATCAGATTAAAAGACCCGACCTACCCACTGTACATACTTTGTGTTTTGTCCCCCGCCCCCACCTGTGGTGTATGTCCCCACCTGTCCTACCCGCTGTACATACCTTATGTTTTGTTGTATTGTTCTTCCCATGATGGATGTATTTTTATCTTGTAGATAGTAATAGTTATTTGGCTGTATTATCTTGTAGATAGTACTAGTTTTTTTTGTCTGTCTTACATGTAACGATGAATTGAGAATCAAGGACCCCAATTGAAATAAGCCAGTGGCTTTCTTGGGTTTTTATCCTTTTAGTTGACCTTGTATGTAATATGTACTTTCATGTACCTACTTCTGCAAATCTTCTAATAAAGTTTTCAATCAATCAATCAATCACTCCATAAACACCCGAATCTCCTCTCTGAGCTCAAAGACTCGGGACAACACTTTCCCTCGGGAGAGCCACCTTGCTTCACTGTGAAACAGCAAAGCAGAGTGTTCACTGTGAAACAGCAAAGCAGAGTGTTCAGCTCCCATTTCCTCACACAGTGCAGAGAACACACGTGCTTTCAGCGGGCGGGTTTTGATGACATTTACAACACCGATCACTTCGGTCAAAAGTTACCTTATTTAGCTCAGGGCGAAGCTGCCTGGATGCGAGCGCCTCTCTGTGAATGACACAGTGTGTCCATTGCGCGTTTGGTGCGACACGATTTTAATAGCGCCTGCAGTCTTCATTCATTGACTCCGAATCTACATAGCGGACATAAGAAATAAACAAGCAGTCCTTATTACTGTGTTGTGTATTTCTTATTGGTTATGAATCAAAGAACAATTATTGAGTTTAAGACGATTTAATCAGAGTTACAAAAACAGGGTATACGTATACCAGCAGCTGAAGCCTTGTGTCTCTCCTCCTCCGCTGGGATCCGCTGGCAAAGAGGCCCCCCCTTGGGTCTCAACCCTATTCATCAACAATATGCAAATACAGTCACAGGCCATAGCCTATCACCTTATCCAGATGGCCATGAGGGCCGTCCCCTGTGATGTCACTGTGATGTCACCCTTCCGGGTGCCCGCTGGTGCAAACATGAAGGCTACAGAATAGCATGACCCCCTATCATACTATCTATGCATGTGTGTGGAAATATACGACACATCCCCCCTCGGACCACCCAGAGGGTGTTCCGAAACTAAACGACCACAAAACAAAAACAAAAACACAAAACCCCACATAAGAAACCAAAGAAAAAAAAAAAATAAACAACAACAAACAGAAAAACTACACCAACACACAACACAAGAAGCACAATAACACAGATCAACCCAGGACCAGTATTAGGACCCAAAGATATCATAAACAAAAAATAGAAAACAACCAATAATAAAAAGAATCTTGAAAATAACAATCACAATTAAACTAAACACAGTTCATCATGCACAAATCAATACAGAAACTTCCAACGACCGATGTTTTCTTTGTCCTTGAAGCGTCAGGGTCAGAGGTTGCTAGCACTTGAACCCAGTTGGAGAACAGCCTTTACCGCTGTCTCAGATTGATAACACTTTCATAGTCAGGAGCTTCCATTTTCGTTGCGCTAGGAACAGAACCTCTTTCCTATCTTTGCATAACCACCACATCACTTCTCAACTGACATCAATCACACAAATACACAAACAATACACAAATAATGACATTCAGTTATCATAACACATAATTCCCCAACAGTAAGCACAGGACAAAGGGAATGCATTAATGCATAGATCTTCACCTCAGATGAGGACTAGTCTTCTGAAAAGTTCATTAACGTGGACTGAGTGACTGATTTTCCAAAAACAGTCAATGAGGCCCTGCCTCCTAAGAAAGTCAAAAATCATGTCTGCTATAATAGGTGCTCCTATCTTAGCAAAATAAGTTTCCCATGCCCCTAAGACCGTTTCCAGCCATGCTATCATCTGCTGTCCATTCCCGTCGTTCCCTTTGATCTGCTGCTTCACTACCCTATTCATAGTCTTTAATCTTTTCCTAACTGGTCGTCGTCCGTCAGTGTCATTGAGGTTCAGGCAGCCGCCTGGTCCCCTCCCACGCTGATCAAGGTCTGGGAAGTCTCCCTCAGCATCATCTGAAGCATGATGCAGGCACTCGCCAGCATCCCCAGTAGCACAGGTGTCCAGGCTTTGGACACCCCCAGGCTGGACCTCCAGACTGTCAACACTCTCTGCTTCGTTGGTTTCTGGTTCATTGGCATCTGGACAGCTTTCCACTGTCCCCTCGGTTTCAGGCATTGCCGGTAATATCACTGGCTGTAACACTGGCATTGCCACTGGCTCAGGCAACACCACAGCATCTCGTCGTAGCTCCTCCTTCTCAGGTTCTCTGGGGACCTCGGCACCTGTTGGCACAACATCCTGCCTACTCTGTACATCCACCCCCCTGTCCACCACCCGTGGCCCTATTGGGGTAGGGATATGCCCAGACACCACTGGTGTACCCACTCTGATGTTGTTTCTCCAGCAGACCCCACATTGACCTAAAGCATGGTCAATCTGTTCCATCAAATATGGACTCCAAAACCCATATTCCTTGGTGATCTTGCGTCTTACCTCCCCCCTAGCCACGTGTGCTAATCCATGAGCTTCCCGTATTAACATGCCTATTAAATCTGAGGGTGCTACAACCAACCCCTCATGATTCCTCCATAGACCTGTGTCATCCTGACTTGCCCCCCTTGCTAGCCAAACGTTCTTGTCTAACGTAGTTACTCTACTCCAGGGGTCGGCAACCTATGGCACGCGTGCCAGCAGTGGCACGCAACAGCTTAAACAGTGGCACGCAAGCAATAAGTGCGAGAATGGGAGAATGTTTTAGTTTTTTTTTTTTTGGGCCGCGTTCGTAAATTCGCGCACACTGGGTTCAACGTCACAATGGTACCAAGTAATTTGATTGGACTAGAGGCAGTCTCAGGGACGCTCCGGCGCTCTCAGGGCGAATTTACGAATGCAGCCCTAGTCTCTCATCCACTCCACGAGAGTCGTATTCTGGCGCCAATTTTCAAAGTAAAATTCTGAATTCGATTCGATACAAGTGTTACTGTTAAGGAGGCTTTCCTCTGTAGCTCAGATGTTTTGTTTGAAGGCTTATCAAACAAAGACACAATAAAATCAAGAATAAAAGACATCCCAGTGTCAGCCAGAAGTGTGGAACGAAGAATAGGAGAAATGGCAGAAAACGTGAAAGCGCAGCAGACCGGTGGTTTGAAAGATGCGACGGTGTTTAGCCTCGCACTTGATGAGAGCGTAGATGTGAATGACATGCCACGTCTGGCTGTCATAGCAAGATACTGTGATTCTGCTGTAAGGGAGGAGCTCTGCTGCCTAAAACCAATGCCAGAAACAACAAAAGGTGAGGACATCGCCAAAGTTCCTATCGAGCATTTTGTGGAGCGAGGGATTGACATTAGCAGGATTGTTGCGGTGACAACAGATGGTGCCCCTGCCATGGTCGGGAAACAGAGGGGAGCGGTTGCATTAATTGAGGAACGAGTTGGTCACCCCATTATGAAACTCCACTGCATCATACACCAAGAAAACTTATGTGCAAAGATGTCAAAGTCTGATCTTAATGAGGTTATGGCTACAGTGGTGAAGGTTGTTAACTTCATAGTTAAGCGATCTGCACTGACACACTGTGTGAGCAGATATTCTCACACATGAAGAGCGTGCTGAGCCTCTCACGCAGCCGTCTGACAACTGACCACTCTGAAGCTTGTCTGTTACTTAAAGTGACCAAGTACCACCCCCAGATAATGGAGTTGAGCAAAGGAAAACAGGGCCAGGGATCACATTGATTGTTAGGACTGTTTACATGGCTTTGCATACATAGCTCTTTGCTAACAAATTTTTTTTTTTTGTTGTGGTTGGAATAAAAGAATAAAATGTAAGTAACAACCAAATCATTATATAAATATAAATTATAATTCATACAAGTAAGACCCTTGTATAATCACCATCCAGTTAGGCCTACTTATTAAAATGATAACCATAGGGAGCGCAGTTAGCAACTTTGTTAGAAATTGAGCGCACCAATTTGCTTAAAGTTGTGCTACGCATCACAACGTTTTAGTTGTCTTAGATGTTATGTTGGTAATTTTGTTCAAGTTTCAGTTAGTTGACTGTTAGGCCTGTTTATTTAGCATACATGGCTTTGCATACATAGCTCTTTGCTGAAAATTGTTGTTCATGTTGTGGAATAAAATTGCAGATCTGTTGGTCTGTTTGGTTTGGTTTGATGTCGAGTCATAATTAATGTTGATATTGTGGTTGGCACACTGACTAACAAGAACATTTAAAAATGGCACTTCATATAAAAAAGGTTGCCTACCCCTGCTCTACTCTGTAACATCAATAAATCCTCAAGTGTGACCATGCCCTGTAATTGCTTTTCATGTGTGACCAGAAGACCTTTACCTGCCTTGTCTGCTCCTGTAATGGCTTTGGCTGCATCGTCTGCAGCCCTGTTACCTTGTGTGACATGTGATGAGTCAGACCTGTGTGTGGCACACTTCACTATGGCTAATTCCTTTGGCTTCATCATGGCTTGTAACAGCTTCATGATCTGTGCGTGATGCTGTATAGGCGTACCATCAGTTCTCTTAAAACCCCGCCCCCTCCATACAGCTCCATTAAAATGACAAACATTATGTGCATAGGCAGAGTCGGTGTACACTGTCACTCTCCGTCCGGTTCCCAAGTTGCATGCTTCTGTGAGGGCAATCAATTCAGCCAACTGAGCTGAGCAAGGCTGAGGAACTGCCTCAGCCTGTTCTACAATAAACTTTGAATTCTGTGCTTTAACTAAGGAATACCCAGCGCACAAAGTTTCTCCTACCCCGTAACAAGACCCATCAACCCAATATTCTATATCAGCTCCCTTTAAAGGCAAAGCTTGTAGGTCTGTTCTATGCTTAATCACTCTGGCTGTCGATGGAATCTGAACACCGGATGGCACCGTCACCTGACAGCCGTCAGGTGTGCATTTTACTGTACAGTTCAATTGGCATAGAGCATCTCTCCCTAGCAGCCCTGTTGGCGTGTGTTCTGACACAAATGTTGACAGAGTTGCTCTCTGTCCCTTGTACTCTAAGTCTACAAGCTCAGTTGTAGGAATCAGCTGTTTAATTCCCTCAAATCCGATTGTCTTCACATATTCTCTAGACATAGGAAGGTGCGTGGCGCCTTCAGGCTTCTTTGTCACCACCAGCTGGCACCTCCCACTCGGATCTTCCGGGCACCCCTATAGGCCAGCTGCTGGGCCTCCGTAAGGGTTCATCACTCCTGGAGCAGGTGTAGTAGGGGGCCAATATCCTCCTCCTTGGCTCCCCCCTGCGCCCCCCTGGGGCCTGTTGCAGCAGGTACAGGCTAGATGTCCATTCTGGTCGCATTGGTAACATGGTTCTAGCATCTCCTTTCCTGCTGCTGTCCATCCCCCTGGTGGTGGTCCTTGGCCAGCCTGTGTGTACATCTGGTATGGAACCGCTTGCACCCCTGGTGGCCCTTGTGGGTATGGATACCCCCCTTGTGGCCCCTGTGGGTAGGACTGGTAAGTAGCAGGATACCCCCCTTGTGGCCCCTGTGAGTAGGACTGGTAAGTAGCAGTCTGCACTCCAGGTGGCTGTTGCTGTGGGGCTAAAGCCTGCACTCCCTCTATGTTCCTCTCGCTTTCAGTCAATTGCACATGAGTCAATATTCTGAGTGATTCTTCGTCTTCTGCCTTCTGTATCTGAATATTCTTTCGATATAACTCAACTTGATGAGCTACGTGGTCTATATAAACAGCTTTGTTCATGTGTCGTAGCCCCACCACTTCTGCTAGCTTATCCTTAACTGGGGTAGGAAGCCCTTCTTGTATTTTTTCCCTGATTATGGATTTTTCTAAGGGGTTATCTTCAGCGTCTTTCCCTGTCACACTTCTCCATTGAGAGTACACACGGGCAACAAACCCCCGGGGATTCTCATCTCCCCCCAGTGGCTTCACAATGATATTGTCTGGGTGAATGTGAGTAGGGTAGATCTCCCTGATTGCTTTCCACAGTTTGCCTCTGTTTGCTGCGAAGAGCTCTGGATCATAAACTGATGTATTGATATATCTATGAAGTCCTGCCTTCATCAATATTTCCTGCATTGTATCCAATCCTGCAATAAGAGCTAAGAGTCTTTTCAGGTCTCCCATTGCGGCCTGCGTTCCTGTCAGTCTCACGTCGACCTCTCGCGTCCACGAATGTCCTCCCTCCTCCAGAACTGGGAGTTTCTCGATCACTTCAGACAGATCTGTATGATGCCACGGATGATATTCCATCTTGTTACCCCGAATCAGCACTGGACAGTTCTTTAATGTATTTGATGACATTCGGTGACAGTCTTCCTCTCTTTCCGCTTTCTCCGGGCGTCTTCTCCCACCTTTCCTTTCGGCTGTGGCTATCATCTTCCTGACCTGCGCGTTGTAGCCTCCATCTGCATTGTCGTCATCACTTGAGTCTTCACTGCCATCTTCGCTGTCATCTTCCTCGTCACTCCTGTCGTCCCCTTTTCCCCTTGGCTCCTTCTTCTTCTTCTGGGAATGGTCCTCCAGTGCCTTAGCATATGGAGGGGGACTGGAGACAGGACACATGTCTGGGGATGGAATGTTCAATTTCTGTTCCAGTGTTCTGGCCAATTCTTTTTTCTTTTCCGGTTCCATCTGAGCTATTTTCTGTCCCTCTACCTTAAATAGATCTAAAATAGCTAACTCTAACTTGCGTTTCTCTGATCTAATCTTTCCTCTTTGATGTGCTTTGTGCCCATTGATAAGTATTTCCAATGTTGCAATTATTTGTAAATTAAGGCTGCCCTCTTTCGGCCACGGCTGTTCAATGTATGCCCAACGGCTATTCCATTTCGTAGACATTTTGCTAATTTCCCTAACAAGAGGATTCATTTTTTCCACTACAGCCATAGGGGATAACGTAGCCAACATTCCACGATGTTCACTAATATCTTTTAACAGCTTCGTTGAGTTTGACCCCATTCTACTTGCTCAATATGCTGACAATATTCTATATTAGATAAGGTGTACGCTTCTTACAACCCACCTTATTTTGCCTTGTTTGCTAAACAAATGCTAGTCCAATATAACTGTATTAACCATCCCCACAAAACCCTGCAACTCAGAATAACAGATTTGCCTCTTGTGTATGTCAGTGCAGTATTAACTTAAATCTAATATCTGTGTAAGTACTTTATACTTAAATGTGTTTCCTAATTGTTTATGAATATGTGTCACTTAATTACTCATTCAATACTAATTACAGTTCTGGTCAACACAATTATTAAATCACAAAGGCTGGTCAACACCTAAGTATTCACTGATTTACAAAAACCCTTTTACTGCTTAATTATCAATACAATCTATTCTGCTATTCCTAATCAAAAGCTGTGGACATGACCTAACTTGAAATAAAAGATGTAAATTACAAATATTAATTATAACCTGTAAAGAAATCGACTTGTTAAGTGAAAGGAATGAATGATTAGTTAGAATTATTCATTGACACTTCATTGATGTAAACCTGTGAAGTCAATTAGCTATTATCAACATATCATTAGATTGTCACAAAACAATTGATCAAAGTTTTGTGAAAACAGAAAATGAAATGATCTGAATAATTAATTCAATCAATTTGTAATTAATTAAATTAATTGAATTAAGGTAATATATTACAATCATTTACAACCATCCATTTATTATTGTATAGGACTATTTCATCGACCTCAGATGGATCACTGAGGATTAGTGTTTTAAAATGTCTTGTCGTATTTTGTCCAGCAGGCGGAGCTGTGCTCCGGCTAACGCGCATGCGCCTGCTCTTCCGTGTAAAATGGCGTCTATGAATGTTCCAACCGTAACTCTAAACTATTAAAAAATACCCCGCTGATCAATTCACTTTATCTCTATCTCTAAAATACTATAGTCTATGTAATGCAACAATCACACGCAACGTGTCTGTATGTTTGAACAACAGGAGAGAAAGGAGGAGGGGGAGGGGCTAGTCTTTGTCCTTCTGGGGGAAAAACCGCTCCTGCGTAAAGATTAGTCTCACAACATCCACGACACAACAATTTCACGATTATCTTTCAATCCAGTTAAACTATTATTTCCCAAATTAAATCTCATTCAAATATTCAATGCATTCACGTTTTCCACTTTTCATAAAGAGGGGTCAATGAATGCTTTTCATGTTCTCTTCATAGAGATATCTAGGCCTGTGTGTCCGCGTGTCTGCGCGCGTGCCCGAGCGTGCGTGTTCTTGCTCCGTTTACACAATGGCAAAGGACACTGCAAATGGCGTCTAAGCTCCGCTGACAAAGGACAAAGCAAATGGCGTCTAAGCTCCGCTGACAAAGGACAAAGCAAATGGCGTCTAAGCCACACTTCTGCTACAGTTCTACAATAATGACTTATTACGCTTTATTAAAACACAATTTTACACACACACTCACGATATTCCGTAATACCGTCCAAACAATATCTATTAGTTACACAACTAATATCTTAACACAATATTACACCAAAAAACGAATTACCAAATTCGGCCCTTATCACCAACCCAGGCTTATTAAAGATTATGAAAAGTTTGTTTCTATTCCAACAAGATTACCGTTACACAAGATTCTTTTGACTATAACTTATCTGAGATTTACAGTCTATTTTGAACACACCAATCGACTAGAGAGAGAGGTCTCTGCAGAAAACCTACCTTCTTCGTTGAATTGAAGAGTTTGCAAAATACTGTAAATTAAGCTATATTATCTCCGTTGCTAGGCTCGCCATGTGTTGTGTATTTCTTATTGGTTATGAATCAAAGAACAATTATTGAGTTTAAGACGATTTAATCAGAGTTACAAAAACAGGGTATACGTATACCAGCAGCTGAAGCCTTGTGTCTCTCCTCCTCCGCTGGGATCCGCTGGCAAAGAGGCCCCCCCTTGGGTCTCAACCCTATTCATCAACAATATGCAAATACAGTCACAGGCCATAGCCTATCACCTTATCCAGATGGCCATGAGGGCCGTCCCCTGTGATGTCACTGTGATGTCACCCTTCCGGGTGCCCGCTGGTGCAAACATGAAGGCTACAGAATAGCATGACCCCCTATCATACTATCTATGCATGTGTGTGGAAATATACGACAACTGTCAGTAGCCTCATCAACTTGCAATGCCAAACGTTTGTGTAGTTTCTCTGCGAGTCGTTCCTCAAGGTCCTCTGACATCTCACCAATGCGTCTTGCAATGGTGTCGTTGGACAGGGGAATGGTCTTCCATGTTGCAGCGGTTGTCTCATCAATCAAAGTTGACAGCATATCCAGTGCAGCTGGGAGTATGAGCTCCTCAGCTATGGTGTGCGGTTTCTTGCACTTCGCAATTCTGTATGCAACCTTGAATGACGCTATTTGCGCTTTGGTACTTACGGATGCCGCTTTTGTCATATGAGTTTCTTGCTTTCTGTACTCTGTAAGTTTTCTTTTAAAGAAGGCCAGTGGCTTCTTTGCATCATTGGGGTGTGTTGTCTCAAGGTGCCTTTTTAACTTGTTTGGCTTCAGGCTGTCTGCTGCTAATGTTCTGAGACATAGCACGCACAATGGTCTCTCCTCACCTCCCACCACATTCACGGTGAAGCCCGTAAGCCTCGTCATACTTTCGAACGTTTTTTATTTTATTTTTTACCCATGTTTGTCGCATTTTCCGTTTTTGTTTTCGCTGTCCCTGTCAGAAATGACTCCATTCCGAAGATTATGAAGCTACAATTAGAACAAGTCAAAGAGTTCACCTGAGTGTTAATTGTTGACCTCCCCAGTCTCTCACGCCCCACCAGTATTGCTATTCGCCCCACACTTTGAGAACCACTGAGTTAAGGCAACGTATTTAGAAGTGTGCCCCACCTTGAAGGAAGTCAGAGAGCAAGCTCAACCGCGCCTGAATGGGCTGGTCCAGGCAGGACTGAGGGGTCTCCACTTTTCTCTCCTGTTAGGGAGAAAGCTATCAATAAAGACAAGCACAACACACAAGATCATCTGCACAAAAAGACCCAGATACATGGCTGACTGCTGTGCAGATACATCAGAGAGAATGGAAGCCCCACACATCCCCCCCAAAACACACATACGGTACAGTGGGGTGCAGAAACTTGGGCACCCCTGGTTTTAATGTCTGTTACAATTAATCTCCAAGTGATTGAAAGCAAACCTGAAAGTTAAACATGACACCTTTCCGCACATTTTAAAGAAAGGTTTCTTTTTATTTCAATGTTTTGTTTTTCTCATTTCTAATTTTTTAAAAAAGGAAAAGGGCCCTGTGCAAAGGTTTGGGAACCCTTTTGGATTATTCTTTGTTACCTTTTGAGAAGATGATTACTAAGGCCCAGACCAAGGTGATTCAGTCGTTAGGGCTTCAATGAGTCAGGTGAATATAATTCCAGGGTTGAACTATATATTCTGAAGTAACTCCATGCCTTCTAAAGCCTGACTGTGGTGGCTGTTGTGTCTGGAGTTAAAAACCATGGGTTCCTCTAAACAGTTGTCCAAGGATATCAGAATGAAGACAGTTCACTTCCACCATCAAGGAGAAGGCTACAAAAAAACTCTCGCAACGTTTCAAACTACCCATTTCCACTGTCAGAAACATCATGAGAAAATGGAAAATAAATGGAACAATTGAAGTCACGGCAAGATTTGGAAGACCAAGAAAAATGTCAAATAGAATGGCCCGAGATCTGGTGAGAAATGCTCAGAAGAGCCCACACATCACTGCAAAAGAGCTGCAAAAAACAGTAGCAGACACCGGTCTAGTTGTTCACAGGACAACAATACAGCGTACCTTAAACAACAAAGACCTACATGGCAGAGTTGACAGAAAGAAGCCTTTCCTACGACCTCAACACAAAATGAAGCGTCTGAAGTATGCAAAAGAAAACCTTGAGAAACCTGAAGCCTATTGGAACAATGTGCTTTGAATTGACAAAACCAAAATTGAACTTTTTGGCCACAACCAAAGAAGGTATGTTTGGAGAAAAGGGTGAAGCATTTGTAGAGAAGAACAGAAAGACTCTTAGCTGGCTACAGGAAGCGTTTGCAAGCTGTTATAGTTGCCCGAGGAGGAGTTACAAAGTACTAGCTGACAGGGTTCCCAAACTTTTGCACACAGCCTTTTTCCTTGTTTTATTATTTTGAAATTGTAAAAAGAAAAATCTAAATTAATCTTGCTTCAAAATGTGATGAAATGTGTCATGTTTAACTTTGTACCATTTAGAGCTTAGGTTTGCTTCTTTTCACTTAGATATTAATTGTAAAAGGCATGTTGACTAGGGGTGGCCACATTTTTGCACCCCACTGTAGGAATTTAATGTAAAATATAACCAAGCACATTCGCTTTACTCATAAGTTATGCATTAATCTCAGCAACAACAAGCCATCTTGTAACTGATTGATTTGTAGCAATGGTTGGTCCAATTTCAAGCTGTTGATCTGGAGATGAGAAAAAGGTTTGAGTCTGCATGAACAATTATCAACTACTAACTAGAGCTTGCTAGCTATGGCCTGTGCCATGTCATATCAAATAGTAAGCTACAGAATTTAGCCTAACTTCTTACTTACCCACTCCAACAGGACCAACACTTTGTCTTCGTCTAGTTCCATTTTCACGACTATCGTCCACTACCAGTTTGCCAGACAAAGAGCTTTTGGCTCCACTAGATGGTTGTTGCTCTGCCTCTACCAGGTACCCAGGATTTGCTTGGAACTTGGCAGAGCAGCTTCATGGAATAACCTCCAGAACACACTACAGTTTAATAATCTGGTCATGGAATAACCTCCAGAACACACTACAGTTTAATAATCTGGTCATGGAATAACCTCCAGAACACACTACAGTTTAATAACCTGGTCATGGAATAACCTCCAGAACACACTACAGATTAATAATCTGGTCATGGAATAACCTCCAGAACACACTACACTACAGTTTAATAATCTGGTCATGGAATAACCTCCAGAACACACTACAGTTTAATAATCTGGTCATGGAATAACCTCCAGAACACACTACAGTTTAATAACCTGGTCATGGAATAACCTCCGGAACACACTACAGTTTAATAATCTGGTCATGGAATAACCTCCAGAACACACTACAGTTTAATAATCTGGTCATGGAATAACCTCCAGAACACACTACAGTTTAATAACCTGGTCATGGAATAACCTCCATAACACACTACAGTTTAATAATCTGGTCATGGAATAACCTCCAGAACACACTACAGTTTAATAACCTGGTCATGGAATAACCTCCATAACACACTACAGTTTAATAATCTGGTCATGGAATAACCTCCAGAACCCACTACAGTTTAATAACCTGGTCAGGGTAGAAACACAAGGTTTTCATATTTAAGTTCATTAGGTCTACACGGTCATTTGAAGCCTAACCCCAGCCCTCTACGACCCCGGGAAGTCATGTTAAACTGAAGTTAAAACACAACGCGATTCCACACTGGCCAGTAGAAGTTTTAAACAGTGGAATTTGTCAGTTCCTCCGTGGCGCAGCGCGTTTGTTCTTGCGCGACTCATTCATAGGTACAGGGTTCGAATCCCAGGTCTGGCGGATGGCCCCCCGAGTGCGCGCGGAGAGAAATGGTACTGATGAGCATTTTCGTTAATGGCCAAAAAAACATCTCTATGCCCTGGGACTTGAAGAAGAAGAAGAAGAAGAAGAAGAAGAAGAAGAAGAAGAAGAAGAAGAAGAAGAAGAAGAAGAAGAAGAAGAAGAAGAAGAAGAAGAAGAAGAAGAAGAAGAAGAAGAAGAAGAAGAAGAAGAAGAAGAAGAAGAAGAAGAAGAAGAAGAAGAAGAAGAAGAAGAAGAAGAAGAAGAAGAAGAAGAAGAAGAAGAAGAAGAAGAAGAAGAAGAAGAAGAAGAAGAAGAAGAAGAAGAAGAAGAAGAAGAAGAAGAAGAAGAAGAAGAAGAAGAAGAAGAAGAAGAAGAAGAAGAAGAAGAAGAAGAAGAAGAAGAAGAAGAAGAAGAAGAAGAAGAAGAAGAAGAAGAAGAAGAAGAAGAAGAAGAAGAAGAAGAAGAAGAAGAAGAAGAAGAAGAAGAAGAAGAAGTCCAGACACACTAAAATAAAATAGTGTCACACTACGGGGCGTATAACTCTGGCTATGAATGTTGTCATGTTAAACTGAAGTTACAGACGACAAGAAGTCCAAAATAGATAGGGAAATAGAGTCACACTACGGGGCGTATAACTCTGGCTATGAATGTGATAGAAACACGCGGTTTTCATATTTAAGTTCATTAGGTCTACACGGTCATTTTAAGCCTAACCCTGGGTCTCTACGACCCCGGGAAGTCATGTTAAACTGAAGTTACAGACGACAGATCTGTCAAAAAAACAAAAAAATGCTAATGCTAAATAAACATGCTAATTAGCTGTATGTTAATGAGATGTATGTTAATTAGCTGTGTGTATGTTAATGAGCTGTATGCTAATGAGATTCATGCTAATGAGATTCATGCTAATGAGCTGTATGTTAATGAGCTGTATGTTAATGAGCTGTGTGTGTATGTTAATGAGCTGTATGTTAATGAGCTTCATGCTAATGAGCTGTATGTTAATGAGATGTATGTTAATGAGCTGTGTGTGTATGTTAATGAGCTGTATGTTAATGAGCTTCATGCTAATGAGCTGTATGTTAATGAGATGTATGTTAATGAGCTGTGTGTGTATGTTAATGAGCTGTATGTTAATGAGCTTCATGCTAATGAGCTGTATGTTAATGAGATGTATGTTAATGAGCTGTGTGTGTGTATGTTAATGAGCTGTATGTTAATGAGCTTCATGCTAATGAGCTGTATGTTAATGAGATGTATGTTAATTAGCTGTGTGTGTATGTTAATGAGCTGTATGCTAATGAGATTCATGCTAATGAGATTCATGCTAATGAGCTGTATGTTAATGAGCTGTATGTTAATGAGCTGTGTGTGTATGTTAATGAGCTGTATGTTAATGAGCTTCATGCTAATGAGCTGTATGTTAATGAGCTGTATGTTAATTAGCTGTGTGTGTATGTTAATGAGCTTCATGCTAATGAGCTGTATGTTAATGAGATGTATGTTAATGAGCTGTGTGTGTATGTTAATGAGCTGTATGCTAATGAGATTCATGCTAATGAGATTCATGCTAATGAGCTGTATGTTAATGAGCTGTATGTTAATGAGCTGTGTGTGTATGTTAATGAGCTGTATGTTAATGAGCTTCATGCTAATGAGCTGTATGTTAATGAGATGTATGTTAATTAGCTGTGTGTGTATGTTAATGAGCTGTATGTTAATGAGCTTCATGCTAATGAGCTGTATGTTAATGAGATGTATGTTAATGAGCTGTGTGTGTATGTTAATGAGCTGTATGTTAATGAGCTTCATGCTAATGAGCTGTATGTTAATGAGATGTATGTTAATGAGCTGTGTGTGTGTATGTTAATGAGCTGTATGTTAATGAGCTTCATGCTAATGAGCTGTATGTTAATGAGATGTATGTTAATTAGCTGTGTGTGTATGTTAATGAGCTGTATGCTAATGAGATTCATGCTAATGAGATTCATGCTAATGAGCTGTATGTTAATGAGCTGTATGTTAATGAGCTGTGTGTGTATGTTAATGAGCTGTATGTTAATGAGCTTCATGCTAATGAGCTGTATGTTAATGAGCTGTATGTTAATTAGCTGTGTGTGTATGTTAATGAGCTTCATGCTAATGAGCTGTATGTTAATGAGATGTATGTTAATGAGCTGTGTGTGTATGTTAATGAGCTGTATGCTAATGAGATTCATGCTAATGAGATTCATGCTAATGAGCTGTATGTTAATGAGCTGTATGTTAATGAGCTGTGTGTGTATGTTAATGAGCTGTATGTTAATGAGCTTCATGCTAATGAGCTGTATGTTAATGAGATGTATGTTAATTAGCTGTGTGTGTATGTTAATGAGCTGTATGTTAATGAGCTTCATGCTAATGAGCTGTATGTTAATGAGATGTATGTTAATGAGCTGTGTGTGTATGTTAATGAGCTGTATGTTAATGAGCTTCATGCTAATGAGCTGTATGTTAATGAGATGTATGTTAATGAGCTGTGTGTGTGTATGTTAATGAGCTGTATGTTAATGAGCTTCATGCTAATGAGCTGTATGTTAATGAGATGTATGTTAATTAGCTGTGTGTGTATGTTAATGAGCTGTATGCTAATGAGATTCATGCTAATGAGATTCATGCTAATGAGCTGTATGTTAATGAGCTGTATGTTAATGAGCTGTGTGTGTATGTTAATGAGCTGTATGTTAATGAGCTTCATGCTAATGAGCTGTATGTTAATGAGCTGTATGTTAATTAGCTGTGTGTGTATGTTAATGAGCTTCATGCTAATGAGCTGTATGTTAATGAGATGTATGTTAATGAGCTGTGTGTGTATGTTAATGAGCTGTATGCTAATGAGATTCATGCTAATGAGATTCATGCTAATGAGCTGTATGTTAATGAGCTGTATGTTAATGAGCTGTGTGTGTATGTTAATGAGCTGTATGTTAATGAGCTTCATGCTAATGAGCTGTATGTTAATGAGATGTATGTTAATGAGCTGTGTGTGTATGTTAATGAGCTGTATGTTAATGAGCTTCATGCTAATGAGCTGTATGTTAATGAGATGTATGTTAATGAGCTGTGTGTATGTTAATGAGCTGTATGTTAATGAGCTTCATGCTAATTAGCTGTATGTTAATGAGATGTATGTTAATTAGCTGTGTGTGTATGTTAATGAGCTGTATGTTAATGAGCTTCATGCTAATGAGATTCATGCTAATGAGCTGTATGTTAATGAGCTGTGTAAAAGTGGGCGGAGCTTGTGTAAAAGTGGGCGGAGCTTAAATCAAAGTGGGAGGAGCTTAAATCAAAGTGGGAGGAGCTTAAGTCAAAGTGGGAGGAGCTTAAATCAAAGTGGGCGGAGCTTAAGTCAAAGTGGGAGGAGCTTAAGTCAAAGTGGGCGGAGCTTAAATCAAAGTGGGAGGAGCTTAAATCAAAGTGGGAGGAGCTTAAATCAAAGTGGGAGGAGCTTAAGTCAAAGTGGGAGGAGCTTAAATCAAAGTGGGCGGAGCTTAAGTCAAAGTGGGAGGAGCTTAAGTCAAAGTGGGCGGAGCTTAAATCAAAGTGGGAGGAGCTTAAATCAAAGTGGGAGGAGCTTAAATCAAAGTGGGAGGAGCTTAAGTCAAAGTGGGAGGAGCTTAAGTCAAAGTGGGCGGAGCTTAAATCAAAGTGGGAGGAGCTTAAGTCAAAGTGGGAGGAGCTTAAATCAAAGTGGGAGGAGCTTAAATCAAAGTGGGAGGAGCTTAAATCAAAGTGTCATGTTTAACTTTGTACCATTTAGAGCTTAGGTTTGCTTCTTTTCACTTAGATATTAATTGTAAAAGGCATTTTGACTAGGGGTGGCCACATTTTTGCACCCCACTGTAGGAATTTAATGTAAAATATAACCAAGCACATTCGCTTTACTCATAAATTATGCATTAATTTCAGCAACAACAAGCCATCTTGTAACTGATTGATTTGTAGCAATGGTTGGTCCAATTTCAAGCTGTTGATCTGGAGATGAGAAAAAGGTTTGAGTCTGCATGAACAATTATCAACTACTAGAGCTTGCTAGCTATGGCCTGTGCCATGTCATATCAAATAGTAAGCTACAGAATTTAGCCTAACTTCTTACTTACCCACTCCAACAGGACCAACACTTTGTCTTCGTCTAGTTCCATTTTCACGACTATCGTCCACTACCAGTTTGCCAGACAAAGAGCTTTTGGCTCCACTAGATGGTTGTTGCTCTGCCTCTACCAGGTACCCAGGATTTGCTTGGAACTTGGCAGAGCAGCTTCATGGAATAACCTCCAGAACACACTACAGTTTAATAATCTGGTCATGGAATAACCTCCAGAACACACTACAGATTAATAATCTGGTCATGGAATAACCTCCAGAACACACTACAGTTTAATAATCTGGTCATGGAATAACCTCCAGAACACACTACAGTTTAATAATCTGGTCATGGAATAACCTCCAGAACACACTACAGATTAATAACCTGGTCATGGAATAACCTCCAGAACACACTACAGATTAATAATCTGGTCATGGAATAACCTCCAGAACACACTACAGTTTAATAATCTGGTCATGGAATAACCTCCAGAACACACTACAGATTAATAATCTGGTCATGGAATAACCTCCAGAACACACTACAGTTTAATAATCTGGTCATGGAATAACCTCCAGAACACACTACAGTTTAATAATCTGGTCATGGAATAACCTCCAGAACACACTACAGTTTAATAATCTGGTCATGGAATAACCTCCAGAACCCACTACAGTTTAATAACCTGGTCATGGAATAACCTCCAGAACACACTACAGTTTAATAACCTGGTCAGGGTAGAAACACAAGGTTTTCATATTTAAGTTCATTAGGTCTACACGGTCATTTTAAGCCTAACCCCAGCCCTCTACGACCCCGGGAAGTCATGTTAAACTGAAGTTAAAACACAACGCGATTCCACACTGGCCAGTAGAAGTTTGAAACAGTCGAATTTGTCAGTTCCTCCGTGGCGCAGCTCGTTTGTTCTTGCGCGACTCATTCATAGGTACAGGGTTCGAATCCCAGGTCTGGCGGATGGCCCCCCGAGTGCGCGCGGAGAGAAATGGTACTGATGAGCATTTTCGTTAATGGCCAAAAAAACATCTCTATGCCCTGGGACTTGAAGAAGAAGAAGAAGAAGAAGAAGAAGAAGAAGAAGAAGAAGAAGAAGAAGAAGAAGAAGAAGAAGAAGAAGAAGAAGAAGAAGAAGAAGAAGAAGAAGAAGAAGAAGAAGAAGAAGAAGAAGAAGAAGAAGAAGAAGAAGAAGAAGAAGAAGAAGAAGAAGAAGAAGAAGAAGAAGAAGAAGAAGAAGAAGAAGAAGAAGAAGAAGAAGAAGAAGAAGAAGAAGAAGAAGAAGAAGAAGAAGAAGAAGAAGAAGAAGAAGAAGAAGAAGAAGAAGAAGAAGAAGAAGAAGAAGAAGAAGAAGAAGAAGAAGAAGAAGAAGAAGAAGAAGAAGAAGAAGAAGAAGAAGAAGAAGAAGAAGAAGAAGAAGAAGAAGAAGAAGAAGAAGAAGAAGAAGAAGAAGAAGAAGAAGAAGAAGAAGAAGAAGAAGAAGAAGAAGAAGAAGAAGAAGAAGAAGAAGAAGAAGAAGAAGAAGAAGAAGAAGAAGAAGAAGAAGAAGAAGAAGAAGAAGAAGAAGAAGAAGAAGAAGAAGAAGAAGAAGAAGAAGAAGAAGAAAAAGAAGAAGAAGAAGAAGAAGAAGAAGAAGAAGAAGAAGTCCAGACACACTAAAATAAAATAGTGTCACACTACGGGGCGTATAACTCTGGCTATGAATGTGATATAAACACGCGGTTTTCATATTTAAGTTCATTAGGTCTACACGGTCATTTTAAGCCTAACCCCAGCCCTCTACGACCCCGGGAAGTCATGTTAAACTGAAGTTACAGACGACAAGAAGTCCAAAATAGATAGGGAAATAGAGTCACACTACGGGGCGTATAACTCTGGCTATGAATGTGATAGAAACACGCGGTTTTCATATTTAAGTTCATTAGGTCTACACGGTCATTTTAAGCCTAACCCTGGGTCTCTACGACCCCGGGAAGTCATGTTAAACTGAAGTTACAGACGACAGATCTGTCAAAAAAACAAAAAAATGCTAATGCTAAATAAACATGCTAATTAGCTGTATGTTAATGAGATGTATGTTAATTAGCTGTGTGTATGTTAATGAGCTGTATGCTAATGAGATTCATGCTAATGAGATTCATGCTAATGAGCTGTATGTTAATGAGCTGTATGTTAATGAGCTGTGTGTGTATGTTAATGAGCTGTATGTTAATGAGCTTCATGCTAATGAGCTGTATGTTAATGAGATGTATGTTAATGAGCTGTGTGTGTATGTTAATGAGCTGTATGTTAATGAGCTTCATGCTAATGAGCTGTATGTTAATGAGATGTATGTTAATGAGCTGTGTGTGTATGTTAATGAGCTGTATGTTAATGAGCTTCATGCTAATGAGCTGTATGTTAATGAGATGTATGTTAATGAGCTGTGTGTGTGTATGTTAATGAGCTGTATGTTAATGAGCTTCATGCTAATGAGCTGTATGTTAATGAGATGTATGTTAATTAGCTGTGTGTGTATGTTAATGAGCTGTATGCTAATGAGATTCATGCTAATGAGATTCATGCTAATGAGCTGTATGTTAATGAGCTGTATGTTAATGAGCTGTGTGTGTATGTTAATGAGCTGTATGTTAATGAGCTTCATGCTAATGAGCTGTATGTTAATGAGCTGTATGTTAATTAGCTGTGTGTGTATGTTAATGAGCTTCATGCTAATGAGCTGTATGTTAATGAGATGTATGTTAATGAGCTGTGTGTGTATGTTAATGAGCTGTATGCTAATGAGATTCATGCTAATGAGATTCATGCTAATGAGCTGTATGTTAATGAGCTGTATGTTAATGAGCTGTGTGTGTATGTTAATGAGCTGTATGTTAATGAGCTTCATGCTAATGAGCTGTATGTTAATGAGATGTATGTTAATTAGCTGTGTGTGTATGTTAATGAGCTGTATGTTAATGAGCTTCATGCTAATGAGCTGTATGTTAATGAGATGTATGTTAATGAGCTGTGTGTGTATGTTAATGAGCTGTATGTTAATGAGCTTCATGCTAATGAGCTGTATGTTAATGAGATGTATGTTAATGAGCTGTGTGTGTGTATGTTAATGAGCTGTATGTTAATGAGCTTCATGCTAATGAGCTGTATGTTAATGAGATGTATGTTAATTAGCTGTGTGTGTATGTTAATGAGCTGTATGCTAATGAGATTCATGCTAATGAGATTCATGCTAATGAGCTGTATGTTAATGAGCTGTATGTTAATGAGCTGTGTGTGTATGTTAATGAGCTGTATGTTAATGAGCTTCATGCTAATGAGCTGTATGTTAATGAGCTGTATGTTAATTAGCTGTGTGTGTATGTTAATGAGCTTCATGCTAATGAGCTGTATGTTAATGAGATGTATGTTAATGAGCTGTGTGTGTATGTTAATGAGCTGTATGCTAATGAGATTCATGCTAATGAGATTCATGCTAATGAGCTGTATGTTAATGAGCTGTATGTTAATGAGCTGTGTGTGTATGTTAATGAGCTGTATGTTAATGAGCTTCATGCTAATGAGCTGTATGTTAATGAGATGTATGTTAATTAGCTGTGTGTGTATGTTAATGAGCTGTATGTTAATGAGCTTCATGCTAATGAGCTGTATGTTAATGAGATGTATGTTAATGAGCTGTGTGTGTATGTTAATGAGCTGTATGTTAATGAGCTTCATGCTAATGAGCTGTATGTTAATGAGATGTATGTTAATGAGCTGTGTGTGTGTATGTTAATGAGCTGTATGTTAATGAGCTTCATGCTAATGAGCTGTATGTTAATGAGATGTATGTTAATTAGCTGTGTGTGTATGTTAATGAGCTGTATGCTAATGAGATTCATGCTAATGAGATTCATGCTAATGAGCTGTATGTTAATGAGCTGTATGTTAATGAGCTGTGTGTGTATGTTAATGAGCTGTATGTTAATGAGCTTCATGCTAATGAGCTGTATGTTAATGAGCTGTATGTTAATTAGCTGTGTGTGTATGTTAATGAGCTTCATGCTAATGAGCTGTATGTTAATGAGATGTATGTTAATGAGCTGTGTGTGTATGTTAATGAGCTGTATGCTAATGAGATTCATGCTAATGAGATTCATGCTAATGAGCTGTATGTTAATGAGCTGTATGTTAATGAGCTGTGTGTGTATGTTAATGAGCTGTATGTTAATGAGCTTCATGCTAATGAGCTGTATGTTAATGAGATGTATGTTAATGAGCTGTGTGTGTATGTTAATGAGCTGTATGTTAATGAGCTTCATGCTAATGAGCTGTATGTTAATGAGATGTATGTTAATGAGCTGTGTGTATGTTAATGAGCTGTATGTTAATGAGCTTCATGCTAATTAGCTGTATGTTAATGAGATGTATGTTAATTAGCTGTGTGTGTATGTTAATGAGCTGTATGTTAATGAGCTTCATGCTAATGAGATTCATGCTAATGAGCTGTATGTTAATGAGCTGTGTAAAAGTGGGCGGAGCTTGTGTAAAAGTGGGCGGAGCTTAAATCAAAGTGGGAGGAGCTTAAATCAAAGTGGGAGGAGCTTAAGTCAAAGTGGGAGGAGCTTAAATCAAAGTGGGCGGAGCTTAAGTCAAAGTGGGAGGAGCTTAAGTCAAAGTGGGCGGAGCTTAAATCAAAGTGGGAGGAGCTTAAATCAAAGTGGGAGGAGCTTAAATCAAAGTGGGAGGAGCTTAAGTCAAAGTGGGAGGAGCTTAAATCAAAGTGGGCGGAGCTTAAGTCAAAGTGGGAGGAGCTTAAGTCAAAGTGGGCGGAGCTTAAATCAAAGTGGGAGGAGCTTAAATCAAAGTGGGAGGAGCTTAAATCAAAGTGGGAGGAGCTTAAGTCAAAGTGGGAGGAGCTTAAGTCAAAGTGGGCGGAGCTTAAATCAAAGTGGGAGGAGCTTAAGTCAAAGTGGGAGGAGCTTAAATCAAAGTGGGAGGAGCTTAAATCAAAGTGGGAGGAGCTTAAATCAAAGTGTCATGTTTAACTTTGTACCATTTAGAGCTTAGGTTTGCTTCTTTTCACTTAGATATTAATTGTAAAAGGCATTTTGACTAGGGGTGGCCACATTTTTGCACCCCACTGTAGGAATTTAATGTAAAATATAACCAAGCACATTCGCTTTACTCATAAATTATGCATTAATTTCAGCAACAACAAGCCATCTTGTAACTGATTGATTTGTAGCAATGGTTGGTCCAATTTCAAGCTGTTGATCTGGAGATGAGAAAAAGGTTTGAGTCTGCATGAACAATTATCAACTACTAGAGCTTGCTAGCTATGGCCTGTGCCATGTCATATCAAATAGTAAGCTACAGAATTTAGCCTAACTTCTTACTTACCCACTCCAACAGGACCAACACTTTGTCTTCGTCTAGTTCCATTTTCACGACTATCGTCCACTACCAGTTTGCCAGACAAAGAGCTTTTGGCTCCACTAGATGGTTGTTGCTCTGCCTCTACCAGGTACCCAGGATTTGCTTGGAACTTGGCAGAGCAGCTTCATGGAATAACCTCCAGAACACACTACAGTTTAATAATCTGGTCATGGAATAACCTCCAGAACACACTACAGTTTAATAATCTGGTCATGGAATAACCTCCAGAACACACTACAGATTAATAACCTGGTCATGGAATAACCTCCAGAACACACTACAGATTAATAATCTGGTCATGGAATAACCTCCAGAACACACTACAGTTTAATAATCTGGTCATGGAATAACCTCCAGAACACACTACAGATTAATAATCTGGTCATGGAATAACCTCCAGAACACACTACAGTTTAATAATCTGGTCATGGAATAACCTCCAGAACACACTACAGTTTAATAACCTGGTCATGGAATAACCTCCATAACACACTACAGTTTAATAACCTGGTCATGGAATAACCTCCAGAACACACTACAGTTTAATAACCTGGTCATGGAATAACCTCCAGAACACACTACAGTTTAATAATCTGGTCATGGAATAACCTCCAGAACACACTACAGTTTAATAACCTGGTCATGGAATAACCTCCAGAACACACTACAGTTTAATAACCTGGTCATGGAATAACCTCCAGAACCCACTACAGATTAATAATCTGGTCATGGAATAACCTCCAGAACACACTACAGTTTAATAATCTGGTCATGGAATAACCTCCAGAATATACTACAGTTTAATAACCTGGTCATGGAATAACCTCCAGAACCCACTACAGTTTAATAACCTGGTCATGGAATAACCTCCATAACACACTACAGTTTAATAATCTGGTCATGGAATAACCTCCAGAACCCACTACAGTTTAATAACCTGGTCAGGGTAGAAACACAAGGTTTTCATATTTAAGTTCATTAGGTGTACACGGTCATTTTAAGCCTAACCCCAGCCCTCTACGACCCCGGGAAGTCATGTTATTGAGCTTCATGCAGATTAGCCACATGCTAATAACGCGATTCCACACTGGCCAGTAGAAGTTTGAAACAGTGGAATTTGTCAGTTCCTCCGTGGCGCAGCGCGTTTGTTCTTGCGCGACTCATTCATAGGTACAGGGTTCGAATCCCAGGTCTGGCGGATGGCCCCCCGAGTGCGCGCGGAGAGAAATGTTACTGATGAGCATTTTCGTTAATGGCCGAAAAAACATCTCTATGCCCTGGGACAAGAAGAAGAAGAAGAAGAAGAAGAAGAAGAAGAAGAAGAAGAAGAAGAAGAAGAAGAAGAAGTCCAGACACACTAAAATAAAATAGTGTCACACTACGGGGCGTATAACTCTGGCTATGAATGTGATATAAACACGCGGTTTTCATATTTAAGTTCATTAGGTCTACACGGTCATTTTAAGCCTAACCCCAGCCCTCTACGACCCCGGGAAGTCATGTTAAACTGAAGTTACAGACGACAAGAAGTCCAAAATAGATAGGGAAATAGAGTCACACTACGGGGCGTATAACTCTGGCTATGAATGTGATAGAAACACGCGGTTTTCATATTTAAGTTCATTAGGTCTACACGGTCATTTTAAGCCTAACCCTGGGTCTCTACGACCCCGGGAAGTCATGTTAAACTGAAGTTACAGACGACAGATCTGTCAAAAAAACAAAAAAATGCTAATGCTAAATAAACATGCTAATTAGCTGTATGTTAATGAGATGTATGTTAATTAGCTGTGTGTATGTTAATGAGCTGTATGCTAATGAGATTCATGCTAATGAGATTCATGCTAATGAGCTGTATGTTAATGAGCTGTATGTTAATGAGCTGTGTGTGTATGTTAATGAGCTGTATGTTAATGAGCTTCATGCTAATGAGCTGTATGTTAATGAGATGTATGTTAATGAGCTGTGTGTGTATGTTAATGAGCTGTATGTTAATGAGCTTCATGCTAATGAGCTGTATGTTAATGAGATGTATGTTAATGAGCTGTGTGTGTATGTTAATGAGCTGTATGTTAATGAGCTTCATGCTAATGAGCTGTATGTTAATGAGATGTATGTTAATGAGCTGTGTGTGTGTATGTTAATGAGCTGTATGTTAATGAGCTTCATGCTAATGAGCTGTATGTTAATGAGATGTATGTTAATTAGCTGTGTGTGTATGTTAATGAGCTGTATGCTAATGAGATTCATGCTAATGAGATTCATGCTAATGAGCTGTATGTTAATGAGCTGTATGTTAATGAGCTGTGTGTGTATGTTAATGAGCTGTATGTTAATGAGCTTCATGCTAATGAGCTGTATGTTAATGAGCTGTATGTTAATTAGCTGTGTGTGTATGTTAATGAGCTTCATGCTAATGAGCTGTATGTTAATGAGATGTATGTTAATGAGCTGTGTGTGTATGTTAATGAGCTGTATGCTAATGAGATTCATGCTAATGAGATTCATGCTAATGAGCTGTATGTTAATGAGCTGTATGTTAATGAGCTGTGTGTGTATGTTAATGAGCTGTATGTTAATGAGCTTCATGCTAATGAGCTGTATGTTAATGAGATGTATGTTAATTAGCTGTGTGTGTATGTTAATGAGCTGTATGTTAATGAGCTTCATGCTAATGAGCTGTATGTTAATGAGATGTATGTTAATGAGCTGTGTGTGTATGTTAATGAGCTGTATGTTAATGAGCTTCATGCTAATGAGCTGTATGTTAATGAGATGTATGTTAATGAGCTGTGTGTGTGTATGTTAATGAGCTGTATGTTAATGAGCTTCATGCTAATGAGCTGTATGTTAATGAGATGTATGTTAATTAGCTGTGTGTGTATGTTAATGAGCTGTATGCTAATGAGATTCATGCTAATGAGATTCATGCTAATGAGCTGTATGTTAATGAGCTGTATGTTAATGAGCTGTGTGTGTATGTTAATGAGCTGTATGTTAATGAGCTTCATGCTAATGAGCTGTATGTTAATGAGCTGTATGTTAATTAGCTGTGTGTGTATGTTAATGAGCTTCATGCTAATGAGCTGTATGTTAATGAGATGTATGTTAATGAGCTGTGTGTGTATGTTAATGAGCTGTATGCTAATGAGATTCATGCTAATGAGATTCATGCTAATGAGCTGTATGTTAATGAGCTGTATGTTAATGAGCTGTGTGTGTATGTTAATGAGCTGTATGTTAATGAGCTTCATGCTAATGAGCTGTATGTTAATGAGATGTATGTTAATTAGCTGTGTGTGTATGTTAATGAGCTGTATGTTAATGAGCTTCATGCTAATGAGCTGTATGTTAATGAGATGTATGTTAATGAGCTGTGTGTGTATGTTAATGAGCTGTATGTTAATGAGCTTCATGCTAATGAGCTGTATGTTAATGAGATGTATGTTAATGAGCTGTGTGTGTGTATGTTAATGAGCTGTATGTTAATGAGCTTCATGCTAATGAGCTGTATGTTAATGAGATGTATGTTAATTAGCTGTGTGTGTATGTTAATGAGCTGTATGCTAATGAGATTCATGCTAATGAGATTCATGCTAATGAGCTGTATGTTAATGAGCTGTATGTTAATGAGCTGTGTGTGTATGTTAATGAGCTGTATGTTAATGAGCTTCATGCTAATGAGCTGTATGTTAATGAGCTGTATGTTAATTAGCTGTGTGTGTATGTTAATGAGCTTCATGCTAATGAGCTGTATGTTAATGAGATGTATGTTAATGAGCTGTGTGTGTATGTTAATGAGCTGTATGCTAATGAGATTCATGCTAATGAGATTCATGCTAATGAGCTGTATGTTAATGAGCTGTATGTTAATGAGCTGTGTGTGTATGTTAATGAGCTGTATGTTAATGAGCTTCATGCTAATGAGCTGTATGTTAATGAGATGTATGTTAATGAGCTGTGTGTGTATGTTAATGAGCTGTATGTTAATGAGCTTCATGCTAATGAGCTGTATGTTAATGAGATGTATGTTAATGAGCTGTGTGTATGTTAATGAGCTGTATGTTAATGAGCTTCATGCTAATTAGCTGTATGTTAATGAGATGTATGTTAATTAGCTGTGTGTGTATGTTAATGAGCTGTATGTTAATGAGCTTCATGCTAATGAGATTCATGCTAATGAGCTGTATGTTAATGAGCTGTGTAAAAGTGGGCGGAGCTTGTGTAAAAGTGGGCGGAGCTTAAATCAAAGTGGGAGGAGCTTAAATCAAAGTGGGAGGAGCTTAAGTCAAAGTGGGAGGAGCTTAAATCAAAGTGGGCGGAGCTTAAGTCAAAGTGGGAGGAGCTTAAGTCAAAGTGGGCGGAGCTTAAATCAAAGTGGGAGGAGCTTAAATCAAAGTGGGAGGAGCTTAAATCAAAGTGGGAGGAGCTTAAGTCAAAGTGGGAGGAGCTTAAATCAAAGTGGGCGGAGCTTAAGTCAAAGTGGGAGGAGCTTAAGTCAAAGTGGGCGGAGCTTAAATCAAAGTGGGAGGAGCTTAAATCAAAGTGGGAGGAGCTTAAATCAAAGTGGGAGGAGCTTAAGTCAAAGTGGGAGGAGCTTAAGTCAAAGTGGGCGGAGCTTAAATCAAAGTGGGAGGAGCTTAAGTCAAAGTGGGAGGAGCTTAAATCAAAGTGGGAGGAGCTTAAATCAAAGTGGGAGGAGCTTAAATCAAAGTGTCATGTTTAACTTTGTACCATTTAGAGCTTAGGTTTGCTTCTTTTCACTTAGATATTAATTGTAAAAGGCATTTTGACTAGGGGTGGCCACATTTTTGCACCCCACTGTAGGAATTTAATGTAAAATATAACCAAGCACATTCGCTTTACTCATAAATTATGCATTAATTTCAGCAACAACAAGCCATCTTGTAACTGATTGATTTGTAGCAATGGTTGGTCCAATTTCAAGCTGTTGATCTGGAGATGAGAAAAAGGTTTGAGTCTGCATGAACAATTATCAACTACTAGAGCTTGCTAGCTATGGCCTGTGCCATGTCATATCAAATAGTAAGCTACAGAATTTAGCCTAACTTCTTACTTACCCACTCCAACAGGACCAACACTTTGTCTTCGTCTAGTTCCATTTTCACGACTATCGTCCACTACCAGTTTGCCAGACAAAGAGCTTTTGGCTCCACTAGATGGTTGTTGCTCTGCCTCTACCAGGTACCCAGGATTTGCTTGGAACTTGGCAGAGCAGCTTCATGGAATAACCTCCAGAACACACTACAGATTAATAATCTGGTCATGGAATAACCTCCAGAACACACTACAGATTAATAACCTGGTCATGGAATAACCTCCAGAACACACTACAGATTAATAATCTGGTCATGGAATAACCTCCAGAACACACTACAGTTTAATAATCTGGTCATGGAATAACCTCCAGAACACACTACAGATTAATAATCTGGTCATGGAATAACCTCCAGAACACACTACAGTTTAATAATCTGGTCATGGAATAACCTCCAGAACACACTACAGTTTAATAACCTGGTCATGGAATAACCTCCATAACACACTACAGTTTAATAACCTGGTCATGGAATAACCTCCAGAACACACTACAGTTTAATAACCTGGTCATGGAATAACCTCCAGAACACACTACAGTTTAATAATCTGGTCATGGAATAACCTCCAGAACACACTACAGTTTAATAACCTGGTCATGGAATAACCTCCAGAACACACTACAGTTTAATAACCTGGTCATGGAATAACCTCCAGAACCCACTACAGATTAATAATCTGGTCATGGAATAACCTCCAGAACACACTACAGTTTAATAATCTGGTCATGGAATAACCTCCAGAATATACTACAGTTTAATAACCTGGTCATGGAATAACCTCCAGAACCCACTACAGTTTAATAACCTGGTCATGGAATAACCTCCATAACACACTACAGTTTAATAATCTGGTCATGGAATAACCTCCAGAACCCACTACAGTTTAATAACCTGGTCAGGGTAGAAACACAAGGTTTTCATATTTAAGTTCATTAGGTGTACACGGTCATTTTAAGCCTAACCCCAGCCCTCTACGACCCCGGGAAGTCATGTTATTGAGCTTCATGCAGATTAGCCACATGCTAATAACGCGATTCCACACTGGCCAGTAGAAGTTTGAAACAGTGGAATTTGTCAGTTCCTCCGTGGCGCAGCGCGTTTGTTCTTGCGCGACTCATTCATAGGTACAGGGTTCGAATCCCAGGTCTGGCGGATGGCCCCCCGAGTGCGCGCGGAGAGAAATGTTACTGATGAGCATTTTCGTTAATGGCCGAAAAAACATCTCTATGCCCTGGGACAAGAAGAAGAAGAAGAAGAAGAAGAAGAAGAAGAAGAAGAAGAAGAAGAAGAAGAAGAAGAAGTCCAGACACACTAAAATAAAATAGTGTCACACTACGGGGCGTATAACTCTGGCTATGAATGTGATATAAACACGCGGTTTTCATATTTAAGTTCATTAGGTCTACACGGTCATTTTAAGCCTAACCCCAGCCCTCTACGACCCCGGGAAGTCATGTTAAACTGAAGTTACAGACGACAAGAAGTCCAAAATAGATAGGGAAATAGAGTCACACTACGGGGCGTATAACTCTGGCTATGAATGTGATAGAAACACGCGGTTTTCATATTTAAGTTCATTAGGTCTACACGGTCATTTTAAGCCTAACCCTGGGTCTCTACGACCCCGGGAAGTCATGTTAAACTGAAGTTACAGACGACAGATCTGTCAAAAAAACAAAAAAATGCTAATGCTAAATAAACATGCTAATTAGCTGTATGTTAATGAGATGTATGTTAATTAGCTGTGTGTATGTTAATGAGCTGTATGCTAATGAGATTCATGCTAATGAGATTCATGCTAATGAGCTGTATGTTAATGAGCTGTATGTTAATGAGCTGTGTGTGTATGTTAATGAGCTGTATGTTAATGAGCTTCATGCTAATGAGCTGTATGTTAATGAGATGTATGTTAATGAGCTGTGTGTGTATGTTAATGAGCTGTATGTTAATGAGCTTCATGCTAATGAGCTGTATGTTAATGAGATGTATGTTAATGAGCTGTGTGTGTATGTTAATGAGCTGTATGTTAATGAGCTTCATGCTAATGAGCTGTATGTTAATGAGATGTATGTTAATGAGCTGTGTGTGTGTATGTTAATGAGCTGTATGTTAATGAGCTTCATGCTAATGAGCTGTATGTTAATGAGATGTATGTTAATTAGCTGTGTGTGTATGTTAATGAGCTGTATGCTAATGAGATTCATGCTAATGAGATTCATGCTAATGAGCTGTATGTTAATGAGCTGTATGTTAATGAGCTGTGTGTGTATGTTAATGAGCTGTATGTTAATGAGCTTCATGCTAATGAGCTGTATGTTAATGAGCTGTATGTTAATTAGCTGTGTGTGTATGTTAATGAGCTTCATGCTAATGAGCTGTATGTTAATGAGATGTATGTTAATGAGCTGTGTGTGTATGTTAATGAGCTGTATGCTAATGAGATTCATGCTAATGAGATTCATGCTAATGAGCTGTATGTTAATGAGCTGTATGTTAATGAGCTGTGTGTGTATGTTAATGAGCTGTATGTTAATGAGCTTCATGCTAATGAGCTGTATGTTAATGAGATGTATGTTAATTAGCTGTGTGTGTATGTTAATGAGCTGTATGTTAATGAGCTTCATGCTAATGAGCTGTATGTTAATGAGATGTATGTTAATGAGCTGTGTGTGTATGTTAATGAGCTGTATGTTAATGAGCTTCATGCTAATGAGCTGTATGTTAATGAGATGTATGTTAATGAGCTGTGTGTGTGTATGTTAATGAGCTGTATGTTAATGAGCTTCATGCTAATGAGCTGTATGTTAATGAGATGTATGTTAATTAGCTGTGTGTGTATGTTAATGAGCTGTATGCTAATGAGATTCATGCTAATGAGATTCATGCTAATGAGCTGTATGTTAATGAGCTGTATGTTAATGAGCTGTGTGTGTATGTTAATGAGCTGTATGTTAATGAGCTTCATGCTAATGAGCTGTATGTTAATGAGCTGTATGTTAATTAGCTGTGTGTGTATGTTAATGAGCTTCATGCTAATGAGCTGTATGTTAATGAGATGTATGTTAATGAGCTGTGTGTGTATGTTAATGAGCTGTATGCTAATGAGATTCATGCTAATGAGATTCATGCTAATGAGCTGTATGTTAATGAGCTGTATGTTAATGAGCTGTGTGTGTATGTTAATGAGCTGTATGTTAATGAGCTTCATGCTAATGAGCTGTATGTTAATGAGATGTATGTTAATTAGCTGTGTGTGTATGTTAATGAGCTGTATGTTAATGAGCTTCATGCTAATGAGCTGTATGTTAATGAGATGTATGTTAATGAGCTGTGTGTGTATGTTAATGAGCTGTATGTTAATGAGCTTCATGCTAATGAGCTGTATGTTAATGAGATGTATGTTAATGAGCTGTGTGTGTGTATGTTAATGAGCTGTATGTTAATGAGCTTCATGCTAATGAGCTGTATGTTAATGAGATGTATGTTAATTAGCTGTGTGTGTATGTTAATGAGCTGTATGCTAATGAGATTCATGCTAATGAGATTCATGCTAATGAGCTGTATGTTAATGAGCTGTATGTTAATGAGCTGTGTGTGTATGTTAATGAGCTGTATGTTAATGAGCTTCATGCTAATGAGCTGTATGTTAATGAGCTGTATGTTAATTAGCTGTGTGTGTATGTTAATGAGCTTCATGCTAATGAGCTGTATGTTAATGAGATGTATGTTAATGAGCTGTGTGTGTATGTTAATGAGCTGTATGCTAATGAGATTCATGCTAATGAGATTCATGCTAATGAGCTGTATGTTAATGAGCTGTATGTTAATGAGCTGTGTGTGTATGTTAATGAGCTGTATGTTAATGAGCTTCATGCTAATGAGCTGTATGTTAATGAGATGTATGTTAATGAGCTGTGTGTGTATGTTAATGAGCTGTATGTTAATGAGCTTCATGCTAATGAGCTGTATGTTAATGAGATGTATGTTAATGAGCTGTGTGTATGTTAATGAGCTGTATGTTAATGAGCTTCATGCTAATTAGCTGTATGTTAATGAGATGTATGTTAATTAGCTGTGTGTGTATGTTAATGAGCTGTATGTTAATGAGCTTCATGCTAATGAGATTCATGCTAATGAGCTGTATGTTAATGAGCTGTGTAAAAGTGGGCGGAGCTTGTGTAAAAGTGGGCGGAGCTTAAATCAAAGTGGGAGGAGCTTAAATCAAAGTGGGAGGAGCTTAAGTCAAAGTGGGAGGAGCTTAAATCAAAGTGGGCGGAGCTTAAGTCAAAGTGGGAGGAGCTTAAGTCAAAGTGGGCGGAGCTTAAATCAAAGTGGGAGGAGCTTAAATCAAAGTGGGAGGAGCTTAAATCAAAGTGGGAGGAGCTTAAGTCAAAGTGGGAGGAGCTTAAATCAAAGTGGGCGGAGCTTAAGTCAAAGTGGGAGGAGCTTAAGTCAAAGTGGGCGGAGCTTAAATCAAAGTGGGAGGAGCTTAAATCAAAGTGGGAGGAGCTTAAATCAAAGTGGGAGGAGCTTAAGTCAAAGTGGGAGGAGCTTAAGTCAAAGTGGGCGGAGCTTAAATCAAAGTGGGAGGAGCTTAAGTCAAAGTGGGAGGAGCTTAAATCAAAGTGGGAGGAGCTTAAATCAAAGTGGGAGGAGCTTAAATCAAAGTGTCATGTTTAACTTTGTACCATTTAGAGCTTAGGTTTGCTTCTTTTCACTTAGATATTAATTGTAAAAGGCATTTTGACTAGGGGTGGCCACATTTTTGCACCCCACTGTAGGAATTTAATGTAAAATATAACCAAGCACATTCGCTTTACTCATAAATTATGCATTAATTTCAGCAACAACAAGCCATCTTGTAACTGATTGATTTGTAGCAATGGTTGGTCCAATTTCAAGCTGTTGATCTGGAGATGAGAAAAAGGTTTGAGTCTGCATGAACAATTATCAACTACTAGAGCTTGCTAGCTATGGCCTGTGCCATGTCATATCAAATAGTAAGCTACAGAATTTAGCCTAACTTCTTACTTACCCACTCCAACAGGACCAACACTTTGTCTTCGTCTAGTTCCATTTTCACGACTATCGTCCACTACCAGTTTGCCAGACAAAGAGCTTTTGGCTCCACTAGATGGTTGTTGCTCTGCCTCTACCAGGTACCCAGGATTTGCTTGGAACTTGGCAGAGCAGCTTCATGGAATAACCTCCAGAACACACTACAGATTAATAATCTGGTCATGGAATAACCTCCAGAACACACTACAGATTAATAACCTGGTCATGGAATAACCTCCAGAACACACTACAGATTAATAATCTGGTCATGGAATAACCTCCAGAACACACTACAGTTTAATAATCTGGTCATGGAATAACCTCCAGAACACACTACAGATTAATAATCTGGTCATGGAATAACCTCCAGAACACACTACAGTTTAATAATCTGGTCATGGAATAACCTCCAGAACACACTACAGTTTAATAACCTGGTCATGGAATAACCTCCATAACACACTACAGTTTAATAACCTGGTCATGGAATAACCTCCAGAACACACTACAGTTTAATAACCTGGTCATGGAATAACCTCCAGAACACACTACAGTTTAATAATCTGGTCATGGAATAACCTCCAGAACACACTACAGTTTAATAACCTGGTCATGGAATAACCTCCAGAACACACTACAGTTTAATAACCTGGTCATGGAATAACCTCCAGAACCCACTACAGATTAATAATCTGGTCATGGAATAACCTCCAGAACACACTACAGTTTAATAATCTGGTCATGGAATAACCTCCAGAATATACTACAGTTTAATAACCTGGTCATGGAATAACCTCCAGAACCCACTACAGTTTAATAACCTGGTCATGGAATAACCTCCATAACACACTACAGTTTAATAATCTGGTCATGGAATAACCTCCAGAACCCACTACAGTTTAATAACCTGGTCAGGGTAGAAACACAAGGTTTTCATATTTAAGTTCATTAGGTGTACACGGTCATTTTAAGCCTAACCCCAGCCCTCTACGACCCCGGGAAGTCATGTTATTGAGCTTCATGCAGATTAGCCACATGCTAATAACGCGATTCCACACTGGCCAGTAGAAGTTTGAAACAGTGGAATTTGTCAGTTCCTCCGTGGCGCAGCGCGTTTGTTCTTGCGCGACTCATTCATAGGTACAGGGTTCGAATCCCAGGTCTGGCGGATGGCCCCCCGAGTGCGCGCGGAGAGAAATGTTACTGATGAGCATTTTCGTTAATGGCCGAAAAAACATCTCTATGCCCTGGGACAAGAAGAAGAAGAAGAAGAAGAAGAAGAAGAAGAAGAAGAAGAAGAAGAAGAAGAAGAAGAAGTCCAGACACACTAAAATAAAATAGTGTCACACTACGGGGCGTATAACTCTGGCTATGAATGTGATATAAACACGCGGTTTTCATATTTAAGTTCATTAGGTCTACACGGTCATTTTAAGCCTAACCCCAGCCCTCTACGACCCCGGGAAGTCATGTTAAACTGAAGTTACAGACGACAAGAAGTCCAAAATAGATAGGGAAATAGAGTCACACTACGGGGCGTATAACTCTGGCTATGAATGTGATAGAAACACGCGGTTTTCATATTTAAGTTCATTAGGTCTACACGGTCATTTTAAGCCTAACCCTGGGTCTCTACGACCCCGGGAAGTCATGTTAAACTGAAGTTACAGACGACAGATCTGTCAAAAAAACAAAAAAATGCTAATGCTAAATAAACATGCTAATTAGCTGTATGTTAATGAGATGTATGTTAATTAGCTGTGTGTATGTTAATGAGCTGTATGCTAATGAGATTCATGCTAATGAGATTCATGCTAATGAGCTGTATGTTAATGAGCTGTATGTTAATGAGCTGTGTGTGTATGTTAATGAGCTGTATGTTAATGAGCTTCATGCTAATGAGCTGTATGTTAATGAGATGTATGTTAATGAGCTGTGTGTGTATGTTAATGAGCTGTATGTTAATGAGCTTCATGCTAATGAGCTGTATGTTAATGAGATGTATGTTAATGAGCTGTGTGTGTATGTTAATGAGCTGTATGTTAATGAGCTTCATGCTAATGAGCTGTATGTTAATGAGATGTATGTTAATGAGCTGTGTGTGTGTATGTTAATGAGCTGTATGTTAATGAGCTTCATGCTAATGAGCTGTATGTTAATGAGATGTATGTTAATTAGCTGTGTGTGTATGTTAATGAGCTGTATGCTAATGAGATTCATGCTAATGAGATTCATGCTAATGAGCTGTATGTTAATGAGCTGTATGTTAATGAGCTGTGTGTGTATGTTAATGAGCTGTATGTTAATGAGCTTCATGCTAATGAGCTGTATGTTAATGAGCTGTATGTTAATTAGCTGTGTGTGTATGTTAATGAGCTTCATGCTAATGAGCTGTATGTTAATGAGATGTATGTTAATGAGCTGTGTGTGTATGTTAATGAGCTGTATGCTAATGAGATTCATGCTAATGAGATTCATGCTAATGAGCTGTATGTTAATGAGCTGTATGTTAATGAGCTGTGTGTGTATGTTAATGAGCTGTATGTTAATGAGCTTCATGCTAATGAGCTGTATGTTAATGAGATGTATGTTAATTAGCTGTGTGTGTATGTTAATGAGCTGTATGTTAATGAGCTTCATGCTAATGAGCTGTATGTTAATGAGATGTATGTTAATGAGCTGTGTGTGTATGTTAATGAGCTGTATGTTAATGAGCTTCATGCTAATGAGCTGTATGTTAATGAGATGTATGTTAATGAGCTGTGTGTGTGTATGTTAATGAGCTGTATGTTAATGAGCTTCATGCTAATGAGCTGTATGTTAATGAGATGTATGTTAATTAGCTGTGTGTGTATGTTAATGAGCTGTATGCTAATGAGATTCATGCTAATGAGATTCATGCTAATGAGCTGTATGTTAATGAGCTGTATGTTAATGAGCTGTGTGTGTATGTTAATGAGCTGTATGTTAATGAGCTTCATGCTAATGAGCTGTATGTTAATGAGCTGTATGTTAATTAGCTGTGTGTGTATGTTAATGAGCTTCATGCTAATGAGCTGTATGTTAATGAGATGTATGTTAATGAGCTGTGTGTGTATGTTAATGAGCTGTATGCTAATGAGATTCATGCTAATGAGATTCATGCTAATGAGCTGTATGTTAATGAGCTGTATGTTAATGAGCTGTGTGTGTATGTTAATGAGCTGTATGTTAATGAGCTTCATGCTAATGAGCTGTATGTTAATGAGATGTATGTTAATTAGCTGTGTGTGTATGTTAATGAGCTGTATGTTAATGAGCTTCATGCTAATGAGCTGTATGTTAATGAGATGTATGTTAATGAGCTGTGTGTGTATGTTAATGAGCTGTATGTTAATGAGCTTCATGCTAATGAGCTGTATGTTAATGAGATGTATGTTAATGAGCTGTGTGTGTGTATGTTAATGAGCTGTATGTTAATGAGCTTCATGCTAATGAGCTGTATGTTAATGAGATGTATGTTAATTAGCTGTGTGTGTATGTTAATGAGCTGTATGCTAATGAGATTCATGCTAATGAGATTCATGCTAATGAGCTGTATGTTAATGAGCTGTATGTTAATGAGCTGTGTGTGTATGTTAATGAGCTGTATGTTAATGAGCTTCATGCTAATGAGCTGTATGTTAATGAGCTGTATGTTAATTAGCTGTGTGTGTATGTTAATGAGCTTCATGCTAATGAGCTGTATGTTAATGAGATGTATGTTAATGAGCTGTGTGTGTATGTTAATGAGCTGTATGCTAATGAGATTCATGCTAATGAGATTCATGCTAATGAGCTGTATGTTAATGAGCTGTATGTTAATGAGCTGTGTGTGTATGTTAATGAGCTGTATGTTAATGAGCTTCATGCTAATGAGCTGTATGTTAATGAGATGTATGTTAATGAGCTGTGTGTGTATGTTAATGAGCTGTATGTTAATGAGCTTCATGCTAATGAGCTGTATGTTAATGAGATGTATGTTAATGAGCTGTGTGTATGTTAATGAGCTGTATGTTAATGAGCTTCATGCTAATTAGCTGTATGTTAATGAGATGTATGTTAATTAGCTGTGTGTGTATGTTAATGAGCTGTATGTTAATGAGCTTCATGCTAATGAGATTCATGCTAATGAGCTGTATGTTAATGAGCTGTGTAAAAGTGGGCGGAGCTTGTGTAAAAGTGGGCGGAGCTTAAATCAAAGTGGGAGGAGCTTAAATCAAAGTGGGAGGAGCTTAAGTCAAAGTGGGAGGAGCTTAAATCAAAGTGGGCGGAGCTTAAGTCAAAGTGGGAGGAGCTTAAGTCAAAGTGGGCGGAGCTTAAATCAAAGTGGGAGGAGCTTAAATCAAAGTGGGAGGAGCTTAAATCAAAGTGGGAGGAGCTTAAGTCAAAGTGGGAGGAGCTTAAATCAAAGTGGGCGGAGCTTAAGTCAAAGTGGGAGGAGCTTAAGTCAAAGTGGGCGGAGCTTAAATCAAAGTGGGAGGAGCTTAAATCAAAGTGGGAGGAGCTTAAATCAAAGTGGGAGGAGCTTAAGTCAAAGTGGGAGGAGCTTAAGTCAAAGTGGGCGGAGCTTAAATCAAAGTGGGAGGAGCTTAAGTCAAAGTGGGAGGAGCTTAAATCAAAGTGGGAGGAGCTTAAATCAAAGTGGGAGGAGCTTAAATCAAAGTGTCATGTTTAACTTTGTACCATTTAGAGCTTAGGTTTGCTTCTTTTCACTTAGATATTAATTGTAAAAGGCATTTTGACTAGGGGTGGCCACATTTTTGCACCCCACTGTAGGAATTTAATGTAAAATATAACCAAGCACATTCGCTTTACTCATAAATTATGCATTAATTTCAGCAACAACAAGCCATCTTGTAACTGATTGATTTGTAGCAATGGTTGGTCCAATTTCAAGCTGTTGATCTGGAGATGAGAAAAAGGTTTGAGTCTGCATGAACAATTATCAACTACTAGAGCTTGCTAGCTATGGCCTGTGCCATGTCATATCAAATAGTAAGCTACAGAATTTAGCCTAACTTCTTACTTACCCACTCCAACAGGACCAACACTTTGTCTTCGTCTAGTTCCATTTTCACGACTATCGTCCACTACCAGTTTGCCAGACAAAGAGCTTTTGGCTCCACTAGATGGTTGTTGCTCTGCCTCTACCAGGTACCCAGGATTTGCTTGGAACTTGGCAGAGCAGCTTCATGGAATAACCTCCAGAACACACTACAGATTAATAATCTGGTCATGGAATAACCTCCAGAACACACTACAGATTAATAACCTGGTCATGGAATAACCTCCAGAACACACTACAGATTAATAATCTGGTCATGGAATAACCTCCAGAACACACTACAGTTTAATAATCTGGTCATGGAATAACCTCCAGAACACACTACAGATTAATAATCTGGTCATGGAATAACCTCCAGAACACACTACAGTTTAATAATCTGGTCATGGAATAACCTCCAGAACACACTACAGTTTAATAACCTGGTCATGGAATAACCTCCATAACACACTACAGTTTAATAACCTGGTCATGGAATAACCTCCAGAACACACTACAGTTTAATAACCTGGTCATGGAATAACCTCCAGAACACACTACAGTTTAATAATCTGGTCATGGAATAACCTCCAGAACACACTACAGTTTAATAACCTGGTCATGGAATAACCTCCAGAACACACTACAGTTTAATAACCTGGTCATGGAATAACCTCCAGAACCCACTACAGATTAATAATCTGGTCATGGAATAACCTCCAGAACACACTACAGTTTAATAATCTGGTCATGGAATAACCTCCAGAATATACTACAGTTTAATAACCTGGTCATGGAATAACCTCCAGAACCCACTACAGTTTAATAACCTGGTCATGGAATAACCTCCATAACACACTACAGTTTAATAATCTGGTCATGGAATAACCTCCAGAACCCACTACAGTTTAATAACCTGGTCAGGGTAGAAACACAAGGTTTTCATATTTAAGTTCATTAGGTGTACACGGTCATTTTAAGCCTAACCCCAGCCCTCTACGACCCCGGGAAGTCATGTTATTGAGCTTCATGCAGATTAGCCACATGCTAATAACGCGATTCCACACTGGCCAGTAGAAGTTTGAAACAGTGGAATTTGTCAGTTCCTCCGTGGCGCAGCGCGTTTGTTCTTGCGCGACTCATTCATAGGTACAGGGTTCGAATCCCAGGTCTGGCGGATGGCCCCCCGAGTGCGCGCGGAGAGAAATGTTACTGATGAGCATTTTCGTTAATGGCCGAAAAAACATCTCTATGCCCTGGGACAAGAAGAAGAAGAAGAAGAAGAAGAAGAAGAAGAAGAAGAAGAAGAAGAAGAAGAAGAAGAAGTCCAGACACACTAAAATAAAATAGTGTCACACTACGGGGCGTATAACTCTGGCTATGAATGTGATATAAACACGCGGTTTTCATATTTAAGTTCATTAGGTCTACACGGTCATTTTAAGCCTAACCCCAGCCCTCTACGACCCCGGGAAGTCATGTTAAACTGAAGTTACAGACGACAAGAAGTCCAAAATAGATAGGGAAATAGAGTCACACTACGGGGCGTATAACTCTGGCTATGAATGTGATAGAAACACGCGGTTTTCATATTTAAGTTCATTAGGTCTACACGGTCATTTTAAGCCTAACCCTGGGTCTCTACGACCCCGGGAAGTCATGTTAAACTGAAGTTACAGACGACAGATCTGTCAAAAAAACAAAAAAATGCTAATGCTAAATAAACATGCTAATTAGCTGTATGTTAATGAGATGTATGTTAATTAGCTGTGTGTATGTTAATGAGCTGTATGCTAATGAGATTCATGCTAATGAGATTCATGCTAATGAGCTGTATGTTAATGAGCTGTATGTTAATGAGCTGTGTGTGTATGTTAATGAGCTGTATGTTAATGAGCTTCATGCTAATGAGCTGTATGTTAATGAGATGTATGTTAATGAGCTGTGTGTGTATGTTAATGAGCTGTATGTTAATGAGCTTCATGCTAATGAGCTGTATGTTAATGAGATGTATGTTAATGAGCTGTGTGTGTATGTTAATGAGCTGTATGTTAATGAGCTTCATGCTAATGAGCTGTATGTTAATGAGATGTATGTTAATGAGCTGTGTGTGTGTATGTTAATGAGCTGTATGTTAATGAGCTTCATGCTAATGAGCTGTATGTTAATGAGATGTATGTTAATTAGCTGTGTGTGTATGTTAATGAGCTGTATGCTAATGAGATTCATGCTAATGAGATTCATGCTAATGAGCTGTATGTTAATGAGCTGTATGTTAATGAGCTGTGTGTGTATGTTAATGAGCTGTATGTTAATGAGCTTCATGCTAATGAGCTGTATGTTAATGAGCTGTATGTTAATTAGCTGTGTGTGTATGTTAATGAGCTTCATGCTAATGAGCTGTATGTTAATGAGATGTATGTTAATGAGCTGTGTGTGTATGTTAATGAGCTGTATGCTAATGAGATTCATGCTAATGAGATTCATGCTAATGAGCTGTATGTTAATGAGCTGTATGTTAATGAGCTGTGTGTGTATGTTAATGAGCTGTATGTTAATGAGCTTCATGCTAATGAGCTGTATGTTAATGAGATGTATGTTAATTAGCTGTGTGTGTATGTTAATGAGCTGTATGTTAATGAGCTTCATGCTAATGAGCTGTATGTTAATGAGATGTATGTTAATGAGCTGTGTGTGTATGTTAATGAGCTGTATGTTAATGAGCTTCATGCTAATGAGCTGTATGTTAATGAGATGTATGTTAATGAGCTGTGTGTGTGTATGTTAATGAGCTGTATGTTAATGAGCTTCATGCTAATGAGCTGTATGTTAATGAGATGTATGTTAATTAGCTGTGTGTGTATGTTAATGAGCTGTATGCTAATGAGATTCATGCTAATGAGATTCATGCTAATGAGCTGTATGTTAATGAGCTGTATGTTAATGAGCTGTGTGTGTATGTTAATGAGCTGTATGTTAATGAGCTTCATGCTAATGAGCTGTATGTTAATGAGCTGTATGTTAATTAGCTGTGTGTGTATGTTAATGAGCTTCATGCTAATGAGCTGTATGTTAATGAGATGTATGTTAATGAGCTGTGTGTGTATGTTAATGAGCTGTATGCTAATGAGATTCATGCTAATGAGATTCATGCTAATGAGCTGTATGTTAATGAGCTGTATGTTAATGAGCTGTGTGTGTATGTTAATGAGCTGTATGTTAATGAGCTTCATGCTAATGAGCTGTATGTTAATGAGATGTATGTTAATTAGCTGTGTGTGTATGTTAATGAGCTGTATGTTAATGAGCTTCATGCTAATGAGCTGTATGTTAATGAGATGTATGTTAATGAGCTGTGTGTGTATGTTAATGAGCTGTATGTTAATGAGCTTCATGCTAATGAGCTGTATGTTAATGAGATGTATGTTAATGAGCTGTGTGTGTGTATGTTAATGAGCTGTATGTTAATGAGCTTCATGCTAATGAGCTGTATGTTAATGAGATGTATGTTAATTAGCTGTGTGTGTATGTTAATGAGCTGTATGCTAATGAGATTCATGCTAATGAGATTCATGCTAATGAGCTGTATGTTAATGAGCTGTATGTTAATGAGCTGTGTGTGTATGTTAATGAGCTGTATGTTAATGAGCTTCATGCTAATGAGCTGTATGTTAATGAGCTGTATGTTAATTAGCTGTGTGTGTATGTTAATGAGCTTCATGCTAATGAGCTGTATGTTAATGAGATGTATGTTAATGAGCTGTGTGTGTATGTTAATGAGCTGTATGCTAATGAGATTCATGCTAATGAGATTCATGCTAATGAGCTGTATGTTAATGAGCTGTATGTTAATGAGCTGTGTGTGTATGTTAATGAGCTGTATGTTAATGAGCTTCATGCTAATGAGCTGTATGTTAATGAGATGTATGTTAATGAGCTGTGTGTGTATGTTAATGAGCTGTATGTTAATGAGCTTCATGCTAATGAGCTGTATGTTAATGAGATGTATGTTAATGAGCTGTGTGTATGTTAATGAGCTGTATGTTAATGAGCTTCATGCTAATTAGCTGTATGTTAATGAGATGTATGTTAATTAGCTGTGTGTGTATGTTAATGAGCTGTATGTTAATGAGCTTCATGCTAATGAGATTCATGCTAATGAGCTGTATGTTAATGAGCTGTGTAAAAGTGGGCGGAGCTTGTGTAAAAGTGGGCGGAGCTTAAATCAAAGTGGGAGGAGCTTAAATCAAAGTGGGAGGAGCTTAAGTCAAAGTGGGAGGAGCTTAAATCAAAGTGGGCGGAGCTTAAGTCAAAGTGGGAGGAGCTTAAGTCAAAGTGGGCGGAGCTTAAATCAAAGTGGGAGGAGCTTAAATCAAAGTGGGAGGAGCTTAAATCAAAGTGGGAGGAGCTTAAGTCAAAGTGGGAGGAGCTTAAATCAAAGTGGGCGGAGCTTAAGTCAAAGTGGGAGGAGCTTAAGTCAAAGTGGGCGGAGCTTAAATCAAAGTGGGAGGAGCTTAAATCAAAGTGGGAGGAGCTTAAATCAAAGTGGGAGGAGCTTAAGTCAAAGTGGGAGGAGCTTAAGTCAAAGTGGGCGGAGCTTAAATCAAAGTGGGAGGAGCTTAAGTCAAAGTGGGAGGAGCTTAAATCAAAGTGGGAGGAGCTTAAATCAAAGTGGGAGGAGCTTAAATCAAAGTGTCATGTTTAACTTTGTACCATTTAGAGCTTAGGTTTGCTTCTTTTCACTTAGATATTAATTGTAAAAGGCATTTTGACTAGGGGTGGCCACATTTTTGCACCCCACTGTAGGAATTTAATGTAAAATATAACCAAGCACATTCGCTTTACTCATAAATTATGCATTAATTTCAGCAACAACAAGCCATCTTGTAACTGATTGATTTGTAGCAATGGTTGGTCCAATTTCAAGCTGTTGATCTGGAGATGAGAAAAAGGTTTGAGTCTGCATGAACAATTATCAACTACTAGAGCTTGCTAGCTATGGCCTGTGCCATGTCATATCAAATAGTAAGCTACAGAATTTAGCCTAACTTCTTACTTACCCACTCCAACAGGACCAACACTTTGTCTTCGTCTAGTTCCATTTTCACGACTATCGTCCACTACCAGTTTGCCAGACAAAGAGCTTTTGGCTCCACTAGATGGTTGTTGCTCTGCCTCTACCAGGTACCCAGGATTTGCTTGGAACTTGGCAGAGCAGCTTCATGGAATAACCTCCAGAACACACTACAGATTAATAATCTGGTCATGGAATAACCTCCAGAACACACTACAGATTAATAACCTGGTCATGGAATAACCTCCAGAACACACTACAGATTAATAATCTGGTCATGGAATAACCTCCAGAACACACTACAGTTTAATAATCTGGTCATGGAATAACCTCCAGAACACACTACAGATTAATAATCTGGTCATGGAATAACCTCCAGAACACACTACAGTTTAATAATCTGGTCATGGAATAACCTCCAGAACACACTACAGTTTAATAACCTGGTCATGGAATAACCTCCATAACACACTACAGTTTAATAACCTGGTCATGGAATAACCTCCAGAACACACTACAGTTTAATAACCTGGTCATGGAATAACCTCCAGAACACACTACAGTTTAATAATCTGGTCATGGAATAACCTCCAGAACACACTACAGTTTAATAACCTGGTCATGGAATAACCTCCAGAACACACTACAGTTTAATAACCTGGTCATGGAATAACCTCCAGAACCCACTACAGATTAATAATCTGGTCATGGAATAACCTCCAGAACACACTACAGTTTAATAATCTGGTCATGGAATAACCTCCAGAATATACTACAGTTTAATAACCTGGTCATGGAATAACCTCCAGAACCCACTACAGTTTAATAACCTGGTCATGGAATAACCTCCATAACACACTACAGTTTAATAATCTGGTCATGGAATAACCTCCAGAACCCACTACAGTTTAATAACCTGGTCAGGGTAGAAACACAAGGTTTTCATATTTAAGTTCATTAGGTGTACACGGTCATTTTAAGCCTAACCCCAGCCCTCTACGACCCCGGGAAGTCATGTTATTGAGCTTCATGCAGATTAGCCACATGCTAATAACGCGATTCCACACTGGCCAGTAGAAGTTTGAAACAGTGGAATTTGTCAGTTCCTCCGTGGCGCAGCGCGTTTGTTCTTGCGCGACTCATTCATAGGTACAGGGTTCGAATCCCAGGTCTGGCGGATGGCCCCCCGAGTGCGCGCGGAGAGAAATGTTACTGATGAGCATTTTCGTTAATGGCCGAAAAAACATCTCTATGCCCTGGGACAAGAAGAAGAAGAAGAAGAAGAAGAAGAAGAAGAAGAAGAAGAAGAAGAAGAAGAAGAAGAAGTCCAGACACACTAAAATAAAATAGTGTCACACTACGGGGCGTATAACTCTGGCTATGAATGTGATATAAACACGCGGTTTTCATATTTAAGTTCATTAGGTCTACACGGTCATTTTAAGCCTAACTCCAGCCCTCTACGACCCCGGGAAGTCATGTTAAACTGAAGTTACAGACGACAAGAAGTCCAAAATAGATAGGGAAATAGAGTCACACTACGGGGCGTATAACTCTGGCTATGAATGTGATAGAAACACGCGGTTTTCATATTTAAGTTCATTAGGTCTACACGGTCATTTTAAGCCTAACCCCGGGTCTCTACGACCCCGGGAAGTCATGTTAAACTGAAGTTACAGACGACAGATCTGTCAAAAAAACAAAAAAATGCTAATGCTAAATAAACATGCTAATTAGCTGTATGTTAATGAGATGTATGTTAATTAGCTGTGTGTATGTTAATGAGCTGTATGCTAATGAGATTCATGCTAATGAGCTTCATGCTAATGAGCTGTATGTTAATGAGCTGTATGTTAATTAGCTGTGTGTGTATGTTAATGAGCTGTATGTTAATGAGCTTCATGCTAATGAGCTGTATGTTAATGAGATGTATGTTAATGAGCTGTGTGTGTATGTTAATGAGCTGTATGTTAATGAGCTTCATGCTAATGAGCTGTATGTTAATGAGATGTATGTTAATGAGCTGTGTGTGTATGTTAATGAGCTGTATGTTAATGAGCTGTATGTTAATGAGCTTCATGCTAATGAGCTGTATGTTAATGAGATGTATGTTAATTAGCTGTGTGTGTATGTTAATGAGCTGTATGCTAATGAGATTCATGCTAATGAGATTCATGCTAATGAGCTGTATGTTAATGAGCTGTATGTTAATGAGCTGTGTGTGTATGTTAATGAGCTGTATGTTAATGAGCTTCATGCTAATGAGCTGTATGTTAATGAGCTGTATGTTAATTAGCTGTGTGTGTGTATGTTAATGAGCTTCATGCTAATGAGCTGTATGTTAATGAGATGTATGTTAATGAGCTGTGTGTGTATGTTAATGAGCTGTATGCTAATGAGATTCATGCTAATGAGATTCATGCTAATGAGCTGTATGTTAATGAGCTGTATGTTAATGAGCTGTGTGTGTATGTTAATGAGCTGTATGTTAATGAGCTTCATGCTAATGAGCTGTATGTTAATGAGATGTATGTTAATGAGCTGTGTGTGTATGTTAATGAGCTGTATGTTAATGAGCTTCATGCTAATGAGCTGTATGTTAACGAGATGTATGTTAATGAGCTGTGTGTATGTTAATGAGCTGTATGTTAATGAGCTTCATGCTAATTAGCTGTATGTTAATGAGATGTATGTTAATTAGCTGTGTGTGTATGTTAATGAGCTGTATGTTAATGAGCTTCATGCTAATGAGATTCATGCTAATGAGCTGTATGTTAATGAGCTGTGTAAAAGTGGGCGGAGCTTGTGTAAAAGTGGGCGGAGCTTAAATCAAAGTGGGAGGAGCTTAAATCAAAGTGGGCGGAGCTTAAATCAAAGTGGGAGGAGCTTAAATCAAAGTGGGAGGAGCTTAAATCAAAGTGGGAGGAGCTTAAATCAAAGTGGGAGGAGCTTAAGTCAAAGTGGGCGGAGCTTAAATCAAAGTGGGAGGAGCTTAAGTCAAAGTGGGAGGAGCTTAAATCAAAGTGGGAGGAGCTTAAGTCAAAGTGGGAGGAGCTTAAATCAAAGTGGGCGGAGCTTAAGTCAAAGTGGGAGGAGCTTAAGTCAAAGTGGGCGGAGCTTAAATCAAAGTGGGAGGAGCTTAAATCAAAGTGGGAGGAGCTTAAATCAAAGTGGGAGGAGCTTAAGTCAAAGTGGGAGGAGCTTAAATCAAAGTGGGCGGAGCTTAAGTCAAAGTGGGAGGAGCTTAAGTCAAAGTGGGCGGAGCTTAAATCAAAGTGGGAGGAGCTTAAATCAAAGTGGGAGGAGCTTAAATCAAAGTGGGAGGAGCTTAAGTCAAAGTGGGAGGAGCTTAAGTCAAAGTGGGCGGAGCTTAAATCAAAGTGGGAGGAGCTTAAGTCAAAGTGGGCGGAGCTTAAATCAAAGTGGGAGGAGCTTAAATCAAAGTGGGAGGAGCTTAAATCAAAGTGTCATGTTTAACTTTGTACCATTTAGAGCTTAGGTTTGCTTCTTTTCACTTAGATATTAATTGTAAAAGGCATTTTGACTAGGGGTGGCCACATTTTTGCACCCCACTGTAGGAATTTAATGTAAAATATAACCAAGCACATTCGCTTTACTCATAAATTATGCATTAATTTCAGCAACAACAAGCCATCTTGTAACTGATTGATTTGTAGCAATGGTTGGTCCAATTTCAAGCTGTTGATCTGGAGATGAGAAAAAGGTTTGAGTCTGCATGAACAATTATCAACTACTAGAGCTTGCTAGCTATGGCCTGTGCCATGTCATATCAAATAGTAAGCTACAGAATTTAGCCTAACTTCTTACTTACCCACTCCAACAGGACCAACACTTTGTCTTCGTCTAGTTCCATTTTCACGACTATCGTCCACTACCAGTTTGCCAGACAAAGAGCTTTTGGCTCCACTAGATGGTTGTTGCTCTGCCTCTACCAGGTACCCAGGATGCACTTGGAACTTGGCAGAGCAGCTTTCTCTTATTTTGTGCCCTGGTCATGGAATAACCTCCAGAACACACTACAGTTTAATAACCTGGTCATGGAATAACCTCCAGAACACACTACAGTTTAATAACCTGGTCATGGAATAACCTCCAGAACACACTACAGTTTAATAATCTGGTCATGGAATAACCTCCAGAACACACTACAGTTTAATAACCTGGTCATGGAATAACCTCCAGAACACACTACAGTTTAATAATCTGGTCATGGAATAACCTCCAGAACACACTACAGTTTAATAACCTGGTCATGGAATAACCTCCAGAACACACTACAGTTTAATAACCTGGTCATGGAATAACCTCCAGAACACACTACAGTTTAATAATCTGGTCATGGAATAACCTCCAGAACACACTACAGTTTAATAACCTGGTCATGGAATAACCTCCAGAACCCACTACAGATTAATAATCTGGTCATGGAATAACCTCCAGAACACACTACAGTTTAATAATCTGGTCATGGAATAACCTCCAGAATATACTACAGTTTAATAACCTGGTCATGGAATAACCTCCAGAACCCACTACAGTTTAATAACCTGGTCATGGAATAACCTCCATAACACACTACAGTTTAATAATCTGGTCATGGAATAACCTCCAGAACCCACTACAGTTTAATAACCTGGTCAGGGTAGAAACACAAGGTTTTCATATTTAAGTTCATTAGGTGTACACGGTCATTTTAAGCCTAACCCCAGCCCTCTACGACCCCGGGAAGTCATGTTATTGAGCTTCATGCAGATTAGCCACATGCTAATAACGCGATTCCACACTGGCCAGTAGAAGTTTGAAACAGTGGAATTTGTCAGTTCCTCCGTGGCGCAGCGCGTTTTTTCTTGCGCGACTCATTCATAGGTACAGGGTTCGAATCCCAGGTCTGGCGGATGGCCCCCCGAGTGCGCGCGGAGAGAAATGTTACTGATGAGCATTTTCGTTAATGGCCGAAAAAACATCTCTATGCCCTGGGACTTGAAGAAGAAGAAGAAGAAGAAGAAGAAGAAGAAGAAGAAGAAGAAGAAGAAGAAGAAGAAGAAGAAGAAGAAGAAGAAGAAGAAGAAGAAGAAGAAGAAGAAGAAGAAGAAGAAGAAGAAGAAGAAGAAGAAGAAGAAGAAGAAGAAGAAGAAGAAGAAGAAGAAGAAGAAGAAGAAGAAGAAGAAGAAGAAGAAGAAGAAGAAGAAGAAGAAGAAGAAGAAGAAGAAGAAGAAGAAGAAGAAGAAGAAGAAGAAGAAGAAGAAGAAGAAGAAGAAGAAGAAGAAGAAGAAGAAGAAGAAGAAGAAGAAGAAGAAGAAGAAGAAGAAGAAGAAGAAGAAGAAGAAGAAGAAGAAGAAGAAGAAGAAGAAGAAGAAGAAGAAGAAGAAGAAGAAGAAGAAGAAGAAGAAGAAGAAGAAGAAGAAGAAGAAGAAGAAGAAGAAGAAGAAGAAGAAGAAGAAGAAGAAGAAGAAGAAGAAGAAGAAGAAGAAGAAGAAGAAGAAGAAGAAGAAGAAGAAGAAGAAGAAGAAGAAGAAGAAGAAGAAGAAGAAGAAGAAGAAGAAGAAGAAGAAGAAGAAGAAGAAGAAGAAGAAGAAGAAGAAGAAGAAGAAGAAGAAGAAGAAGAAGAAGAAGAAGAAGAAGAAGAAGAAGAAGAAGAAGTCCAGACACACTAAAATAAAATAGTGTCACACTACGGGGCGTATAACTTTGGCTATGAATGTGATAGAAACACGCGGTTTTCATATTTAAGTTCATTAGGTCTACACGGTCATTTTAAGCCTAACCCCAGCCCTCTACGACCCCGGGAAGTCATGTTAAACTGAAGTTACAGACGACAAGAAGTCCAAAATAGATAGGGAAATAGAGTCACACTACGGGGCGTATAACTCTGGCTATGAATGTGATAGAAACACGCGGTTTTCATATTTAAGTTCATTAGGTCTACACGGTCATTTTAAGCCTAACCCCGGGTCTCTACGACCCCGGGAAGTCATGTTAAACTGAAGTTACAGACGACAGATCTGTCAAAAAAACAAAAAAATGCTAATGCTAAATAAACATGCTAATTAGCTGTATGTTAATGAGATGTATGTTAATTAGCTGTGTGTATGTTAATGAGCTGTATGCTAATGAGATTCATGCTAATGAGATTCATGCTAATGAGCTGTATGTTAATGAGCTGTATGTTAATGAGCTGTGTGTGTATGTTAATGAGCTGTATGTTAATGAGCTTCATGCTAATGAGCTGTATGTTAATGAGATGTATGTTAATGAGCTGTGTGTGTATGTTAATGAGCTGTATGTTAATGAGCTTCATGCTAATGAGCTGTATGTTAATGAGATGTATGTTAATGAGCTGTGTGTGTATGTTAATGAGCTGTATGTTAATGAGCTTCATGCTAATGAGCTGTATGTTAATGAGATGTATGTTAATGAGCTGTGTGTGTGTATGTTAATGAGCTGTATGTTAATGAGCTTCATGCTAATGAGCTGTATGTTAATGAGATGTATGTTAATTAGCTGTGTGTGTATGTTAATGAGCTGTATGCTAATGAGATTCATGCTAATGAGATTCATGCTAATGAGCTGTATGTTAATGAGCTGTATGTTAATGAGCTGTGTGTGTATGTTAATGAGCTGTATGTTAATGAGCTTCATGCTAATGAGCTGTATGTTAATGAGCTGTATGTTAATTAGCTGTGTGTGTATGTTAATGAGCTTCATGCTAATGAGCTGTATGTTAATGAGATGTATGTTAATGAGCTGTGTGTGTATGTTAATGAGCTGTATGCTAATGAGATTCATGCTAATGAGATTCATGCTAATGAGCTGTATGTTAATGAGCTGTATGTTAATGAGCTGTGTGTGTATGTTAATGAGCTGTATGTTAATGAGCTTCATGCTAATGAGCTGTATGTTAATGAGATGTATGTTAATTAGCTGTGTGTGTATGTTAATGAGCTGTATGTTAATGAGCTTCATGCTAATGAGCTGTATGTTAATGAGATGTATGTTAATGAGCTGTGTGTGTATGTTAATGAGCTGTATGTTAATGAGCTTCATGCTAATGAGCTGTATGTTAATGAGATGTATGTTAATGAGCTGTGTGTGTGTATGTTAATGAGCTGTATGTTAATGAGCTTCATGCTAATGAGCTGTATGTTAATGAGATGTATGTTAATTAGCTGTGTGTGTATGTTAATGAGCTGTATGCTAATGAGATTCATGCTAATGAGATTCATGCTAATGAGCTGTATGTTAATGAGCTGTATGTTAATGAGCTGTGTGTGTATGTTAATGAGCTGTATGTTAATGAGCTTCATGCTAATGAGCTGTATGTTAATGAGCTGTATGTTAATTAGCTGTGTGTGTATGTTAATGAGCTTCATGCTAATGAGCTGTATGTTAATGAGATGTATGTTAATGAGCTGTGTGTGTATGTTAATGAGCTGTATGCTAATGAGATTCATGCTAATGAGATTCATGCTAATGAGCTGTATGTTAATGAGCTGTATGTTAATGAGCTGTGTGTGTATGTTAATGAGCTGTATGTTAATGAGCTTCATGCTAATGAGCTGTATGTTAATGAGATGTATGTTAATTAGCTGTGTGTGTATGTTAATGAGCTGTATGTTAATGAGCTTCATGCTAATGAGCTGTATGTTAATGAGATGTATGTTAATGAGCTGTGTGTGTATGTTAATGAGCTGTATGTTAATGAGCTTCATGCTAATGAGCTGTATGTTAATGAGATGTATGTTAATGAGCTGTGTGTGTGTATGTTAATGAGCTGTATGTTAATGAGCTTCATGCTAATGAGCTGTATGTTAATGAGATGTATGTTAATTAGCTGTGTGTGTATGTTAATGAGCTGTATGCTAATGAGATTCATGCTAATGAGATTCATGCTAATGAGCTGTATGTTAATGAGCTGTATGTTAATGAGCTGTGTGTGTATGTTAATGAGCTGTATGTTAATGAGCTTCATGCTAATGAGCTGTATGTTAATGAGCTGTATGTTAATTAGCTGTGTGTGTATGTTAATGAGCTTCATGCTAATGAGCTGTATGTTAATGAGATGTATGTTAATGAGCTGTGTGTGTATGTTAATGAGCTGTATGCTAATGAGATTCATGCTAATGAGATTCATGCTAATGAGCTGTATGTTAATGAGCTGTATGTTAATGAGCTGTGTGTGTATGTTAATGAGCTGTATGTTAATGAGCTTCATGCTAATGAGCTGTAT
>NC_137674.1:111750103-111755103 GCF_963989245.1 Nansenia antarctica
GGGGAAACTAACTGGCTCTAAATTGTGGGCCTTCATAACAGCCTGTGTGGTGTTTTTTTTTTTTTAATGTTGACATTTTTGAGTTAGTAATTAATAAAATACAAAGGTTCCATCTTACAAAACATAATGGAATGTAAAAACGTTGACGCTCAATATCTCTGAACGACCCTAAACGGAGATAGAACCTTATCATTCTAAACTCACGATTTGATTTCAACTTACTACCTTGTGCGATCCCATTACAGTTTATTTGAAATTCAACAACCAGAAACATATGTCCTCCTAAACACTAACACCTGTGTAACGTTTGCAGGAAAAGCGCTATACATACAAATAAAAGTTATTATCATTATTATTATTATTCTGCGGCCACAACAAACATGGCGCCTTTCGCAAAACGTTGTTATGACAAACCCCGTGATGATGACGCCGTAACCTCGCAACATCTCGCGAGAACAGAACAGAAATCAATCAAGGCGTGTCTGGCGGCGCCTGCTACGTTTAACCGCGCCAGCCAGTCAGTCAGTACACTACGGTAGCCGCGGACGGACAAAAAGGCAGCAGCGCACCGTGTTTCCCCGGGACATGTCAGGTAGTTGCAGCCGTGAAGAAGACGCGTGTGTGCGATATACTTGACTAAAACCAGCCAGTGGTGGGAACCCCAGGTGGAATGGCAGCTCCCAGGCCGATCAAAGGCATCCTGAAGAACAAGAACAGTAAACTACTGGGCCCCGAGGTGCCGCTGGAGACGCCGGAGCAGCTCGGACCGCTGGAGGACCAGGAGCAGTGAGTCTGTTAGTTAGACATCCTGTTAGCCGCTTTAGCTTCGCGTTTTAGCAGCCAGCGAGGTAGTGGTGGTGTTGCCTGGGTGGTACAACACTGGCATTAGAACACTGGCGTTAGAACACTGGCATTAGAACACTGGCGTTAGAACACTGGCATTAGAACACTGGCATTAGAACATTGGTATTAGAACACTGGCATTAGAACATTGGTATTAGAACACTGGTATTAGAACACTGGCATTAGAACATTGGTATTAGAACACTGGTATTAGAACACTGGTGTTAGAACACTGGCATTAGAACACTGGCATTAGAACATTGGTATTAGAACACTGGCATTAGAACACTGGTATTAGAACACTGGCATTAGAACATTGGTATTAGAACACTGGCATTAGAACATTGGTATTAGAACACTGGCATTAGAACACTGGCATTAGAACATTGGAACACTGGCATTAGAACACTGGTGTTAGAACACTGGCATTAGAACACTGGCATTAGAACACTGGTGTTAGAACACTGGCGTTAGAACACTGGCATTAGAACATTGGCATTAGAACATTGGAACACTGGCATTAGAACACTGGTGTTAGAACACTGGCATTAGAACACTGGCATTAGAACATTGGAACACTGGCATTAGAACACTGGCATTAGAACACTCAGACTGGCATTAGAACACTGGCATTAGAACACTGGCATTAGAACACTGGCATTAGAACACTGGTGTTAGAACACTGGCATTAGAACACTGGCATTAGAACACTGGCATTAGAACACTGGCATTAGAACACTGGCATTAGAACATTGGTATTAGAACACTGGTGTTAGAACACTGGCATTAGAACACTGGCGTTAGAACACTGGCGTTAGAACACTGGTGTTAGAACACTGGCATTAGAACACATACCATAGTGGTGGTGGTGGTGGTGGTGGTGGTGGTGGTGGTGCCTGGGTGACAACTTTATGGGCTAGTAGTAGTAGCAAGGCAAGGTAGCTAGCTAATGTGAGGCTAGCAATGTGTCACGCACACACACACACACACACGCACACACGCACACACACGCACACACGCACACACACACACTGTCAACGTACAGTAACACGCCACGGCTAGCTTGGCTTGCTCTCCTTCAGATTGTGTTAGTTAGCTGCCTTATGTCATCATGTAAGGAGGGAGAGGAGCCTAGACCTCCTCCTGGTCATGTTGAACAGGACGGGAGTGGTGGAGAGACTGCGAGGAGAGGAGTCGTGTTTCTAACAGTTGAGAAAAGAAGGCTATTGACAGACAAGTGGTAAACCATGTTAAAGACCACAGAACACATCACTGCGTTGTGCTTTACCCAGCTCGGACACGACTCGAGGCAACTACAGACAGTCATTTATCTAAATGCCGATTGATGCGCTTGACTTTTACTCTGCACAGAGATAGTGAGATATTCACACTTTTACCACCAATCAAACACCTGGGAAACATAGGAACATAGGAACATAGAAACATAGACACATAGAAACATAGAAATATAGGAACTCCACCCCTTACACAGCGTGACAGGCAGTTCGAATCTTTAAGTGAGTTTAGGCTAATAACTGTTTAGTGGATTGGCCAAGCCAGGGTTGTTCTGAAAATATTGGGCTCGCTTCCGGGACCTAAGATTATCCTTGACCAAAAATCTTTTCCTTTGAGAGAGAGTTCCTGTTGAAAGTGTGATTTAGTGCATTAGTGTGATTTAGTGATTTAGTGCTGGATTAGGCGTAATCTGTCCCAGGAAACCAACCCGTGATTAATGATATCTGGCAACGCTGCCCCCCCCCTCTACACTTGAACCTGTCTTACCTTACTTGAATTAGTCTTAATCATGGACATGGGGGGGGGGGGGGGGGGAGTTTTAACACTCAGTGGATTGTGTGCAAAATAACAGCATCCGCAGTCCGCACACTCAAACACTGTACAAAAAAAATCCCTTGTTTATTGCGAGCTTTTGATCATAGAACATCATCAGGACAGGCAGTAGCAGTCAGTGGATAGAAGTGGAACCTGGATGGTAGCCTACCTTCTCCCTGCAGGAGAGAGAGTACCATCATTAGAGAAGGTATCGCACAGACAGTTATCTTCCCTCCAACTAGCATCACTGTACTGTACTGCAGACCTCCCCATCCCACCAAGGCTGTCAGGGCATATTAACACCAAGTTCCTGGAGTTGTCAGAGTCGCTAGTAAAAGAGGGGTGAGTTCCTTTCCTGCCTGCAGGCAGACATTATCTGATGCGTGGATCTCATCCACTATGGCACCTTCCCCCCGCGGGGGCAAGATGAGATGGTCTCAGGATGGAGGAGGGGGGGGGGGGGGGCAGCACGCGGCAAAGTCACCGTGGCGACGTGGCGTGCTCCAGTTTCTGTCGCGAGTGCCGTTTCAGCCTCCTCCTCTCTGTCCACCGCAGGCAGACAGGGTGGTATGGGCAGACAGACAGACAGGGTGATATGGCAGACAGACAGGGCGATGGGGCAGACAGACAGGGTGATGTGGCAGACAGACAGACAGACAGACAGGGTGATATGGCAGACAGACAGGGTGATGTGGCAGACAGACAGGGTGGTATGGCAGACAGACAGGGTGATATGCCAGACAGACAGGGTGATATGGCAGACAGACAGACAGACAGGGTGATATGGCAGACAGACAGGGGGATATGGCAGACAGACAGGGTGATATGGCAGACAGACAGGGTGATATGGCAGACAGACAGGGTGATATGGCAGACAGACAGGGCGATTAGGCAGACAGACAGGGTGATATGGCAGACAGACAGGGTGATATGGCAGACAGACAGGGTGATATGGCAGACAGACAGGGCGATAGGGCAGACAGACAGGGTGGTATGGCAGACAGACAGGGTGACATTGAATTTTCGGCCTTTCATCCCTGGTAATTTCTTCAAATGAATCCAACTTGCTTCACTCAGAATGGTTGAGTATAGGCTTTTCTTAAAGTTATTATAATTTTTTTCTGAGTGGGGCAGTCCCAATCATATTTTAAATTAATTGGACAGATACAGTGAAGACAGACAGGAAAGTAAGGGCATTGGCCGGATTCTAACCCATGCCCAACATGGGCATATGTATGCACTGTAGACCGCGGTGCTGGACCACTGGACCACCCCAGGGCACAGTATAGGCTTGTCAATGCCAACGTGATGTGAATGAAGATAAAATGTGTCTCAGTCAGTAGTGTTACACTTCTAGACCACAAAGCCGGTTTAATATCAAGGCTTTCCAGTGCCAACATGATGTGAAGAACTTAAAAGTGGATAAAGATAATAAACTATGTGTCTCAGTAGTATAACAGCGCCAGACTGCGGGGCCCGGGAGACTGGTTGCTCTACCGTGTGAAAATAGGCCGTACGAGGATGGAGGATGGCGGTTATTAGTGAAATAAGTCCCAGCAGTGAGCTGAGCTTCTCTGTTGTTGACGCCAACATAGTTTCCCCCTAAGAAGCAGGAAGAAAAGGTCTCCTGAAGGATCCTCTGTGCAGCCAAGCACCAAGTCTCCTGGGAGGGTGGGAGCAGGCAGGGGAGGGATGACTGGGCTGGAGACTACTGCTTTCATTCAGGCAGGCCGTGCCCTTAGCAACACACACACACACACACACACACACACACACACACACACACACACAACTTCAACATTCAGACAGCAGCGTGGAGGCTGACAAGGTCTATGTCAGGTCACCAGTCAGTCTCCCTTTCGGTTAAAGCTCTTTCCCATTTATTTTTTTAAAGGTTATTTTTTCTCAGTGGGGCAGTCCCACTCATATTTGTACATTTTATTGGACAGATACAGTGAAGACAGACAGGAAAGTAAGGAGAAGAAGGGAGAGAGGGCATGTCAGCAGGGCATGGGCCGGATTCTAACCCACGCCGACATGGGCATGTGTGTGTACTGTAGACCACGGTGCTAGACCACTGGACCACCCCAGGCCACCATACCCCATTTCTGATATCAGTCTCTAATATATACATCTGTATACACTACACTGTACATGGCAACCGTAACTGTGCAGAGCTTACTGTTATCCATCTCTTGTATATACCCACTACCTACTGTACTTAATATACTGTAACTATCACTTCATAACTGTACTTATCCTAGTTTGTCTACAATATCGTGTTTTGCACTCTATCACTATTTGCCCTTCTGGTTAGATGCTAAACT
>NC_137674.1:111760103-111775103 GCF_963989245.1 Nansenia antarctica
TCCTCTCTCCTCTCTCCTCCTCTCTCCCAGGAAGAAGTCGCAGAAATGGGACGAGATGAACATCCTAGCCACGTACCACCCAGCAGATAAGGACTATGGCCTGATGAAGATAGACGAACCCAGCACGCCCTACAACAGGTGAGTTAACCCTGTATACACCTTTATACACCCGACAACAGGTGAGTTAACCCTTTATACACCTTTATACACCTTACAACAGGTGAGTTAACCCTTTATACACCTTACAACAGGTGAGTTAACCCTTTATACACCTTTATACACCTTACAACAGGTGAGTTAACCCTTTATACACCTTTATACACCTTACAACAGGTGAGTTAACCCTTTATACACCTTACAACAGGTGAGTTAACCCTTTATGCGCCTTACAACAGGTGCATTGTTAGGTCAGGGTTCACCCTCTACAACAGGTGAGGTGTTAGGTCAGGGTTAAACCTCTACACTCTGAGTTAACGATGCGTTCTCTCACAGACTTACATTTTAGTGAAAGTTTTATAAAATGATATCATAGAGTCTTGAGGCTTGTCCCAGTACTGCAGCTCAGCTCAACCCTGTTAGTGTTTCATGTGTCTGAGACAGTTTCTGCCCCGTCTGCTCAAAGCAGTGCAGAGGGGGGGGGGGGGGGTGGGGGGGTGGAGGGGGGGTTAGCGTCCACGTAACCCAATCTGCCCCGAGCACAGCAGAGAAAGGTCACTCTGACAAATCATCTCTCTCTCTCTCTCGCTCTATCTCTTTCTCCCTTTCTTTCTTTTCCCCTCTCTCTACTCTCTCTCTCTCTCTCTCTCTCCCCCTCTCTCTACTCTCTCTCCCTCTCTCTCTCTCTCTCCCCCTCTCTCTACTCTCTCTCCCTCTCTCTCTCTCTCTCTCTCTCTCTCTCCCCCTCTCTCTACTCTCTCTCCCTCTCTCTCTCTCTCCCCCTCTCTCTACTCTCTCTCCCTCTCTCTCTCTCTCTCTCTCCCTCTCTCTACTCTTTCTCCCTCTCTCTCTCTCTCTCTCTCTCTCCCTCTCTCTACTCTTTCTCCCTCTCTCTCTCTCTCTCTCTCCCCCCCTCTCTCTCTCTCTCTCTCTCTGTCTCTCTCAGGATGGTGGGGGACGATGAGGAGGAAGGAGAATCGACGGTGCCCAGCGTGGACGACCTCGCGTCCAAGTAAGACCCATCACAGCAGGGGGGGGGAGGGAGGGAGGGAGGGAGGAGGTGAGGGAGGGAAGGCCAAGGTTCCGTCTCCTCAAAGAAGTATCGTTTTTTCAAAGGTCATTTATGAAGTCGATGGGCGAGCTGAGAGATCATCAGATTACATCTGCAGTGGTTGAGGCCAGGGGACATTTGAGCGGGAGGGTGGAGAGGTGGGGGGGGGGTGGAGAGGTGGGGGTGGAGAGGTGGGTGGGGGGTGGTGGGGTGGGGGTAGGTAGGTCAGGTGCATCTATCTATGCAGTGTGGTTTGGACATAAGGGAGTAAGTTCATCATCATACTTTGTATCGTCTAGATAGAAGAAAAAAAACGAATTTTAGGTCATGATATGAAGTCATTTGATGTTTTGTGTCTTAATACAATCACATGAAATGTATTTTTAAAATGTGACCCAATGCGCTTCACAAAGAGCAGAGAAGATAAAGCAACAACTAAGATGGACATTTAAAAGGCCAGATTGAAATTGAAAGTAGGTTTTGAGGTTGTCCAGAGTTTTGGCCAACCTCAGGCTCTCAGGTAGAGGGTTCCACAGTCTGGGAGGAGCATACATACTGTAGGCTGTCTCTCCATAGCTCCTGGTCCTCCTGGCTTCTGGGACCGTCAGGAGGGACATTGATGAAATGAGAGGAAATGGCACGGTCAGTTACCTGTCAGTTACCATGGTCAGTTACCTGTCAGTTACCATGGCCAGTTACCTGTCAGTTACCTGTCAGTTACCTGTGTTTGAGGCCTCACCACCTTGGCTATAGTCCTCCTCCTCCCTAGTTGAGTTAGCAGTGTAACTGGTGGGAGAGGTGAGGAGAGAAGGCCGTTTACCCCCGAGGATCAGGTGAAACACTCTAACTTTACCCCCCAGATAAGCCTCTCCCCAAACACAAACACTGGCTGCTGAGTGTGTGTGCATAGTGAAAGTGGCTGCTGAGTGTGTGTGTACAGTACCTGTGTGTGTGTGTGTGTGTGTGTGTGTGTGTGTGTGTGTGTGTGTGTGTGTGTACAGTAAAATTGTCTGGTGAGTGTGTGTGTACAGTAACTGCCTGGTGAGTGTGTGTGTGTGTACAGTAACTGTGAGTGTGTGTACAGTAACTGTGTGTGTGTGTACAGTAACTGTGCCTGGTGAGTGTGTGTGTGTGTACAGTAACTCTGCCTTGTGTGTGTGTGTGTGTGTGTACAGTGTGTGTGTGTACAGTAACTGATACAGTCAGCGTTTACTTACCCCTATCTCCCCATGACTGGGAGAGAGGCGTTGCTACGGTAACCCTCCAGAGACTGGACATTAGGAGAGCGAGCGTACGGACTAGCATACGTTAGGCATCGCTATGGTAACCCTCCAGAGGCTGACAGGCTAGCAGAGCTAGCGTACGGGCTAGCAGACGTCAGCCCCGGCGTGGAGCAGATGCTCTCACGGCCTCCAGGCAAAACCCACCGAGGGAGAAACCTGTCTGTCACATTAGTACTGCACGGAGTACACACACACACACACACACACACACACACACACACACTCACACGCATGCACACACACACACACACACACACACACACACACACACGCATGCATGCACACACTCACACACAGGGTATACGCACGCACACACACACACACAGGGTATACGCACACACACACACACACACACAGGGTATACGCACACACACACACACAGGGTATACGCACACACACACACACACACACAGGGTATACGCACACACACCTCACTCACTCACTCACTCACTCACTCACTCACACACACAGGGTACACATGCACGCACACACATGCACGCATACACACACACACCGCAGGGAGTCAGAAGAGGGAACAGCAGCTAGCTCCGTACAGCCGAGCGCACGTGTAGAAGTGTGTCTGAGAGTGTGCTTGTTCACTCACAGGGTAGCTAGGCAGGCAGACAGACAGGCAGACAGGCAGACAGACAGATACTGTATTGATCCCCGGGGCTGCTACTGAGTGGTGTTACAGTAGCTCACACACCACAACAGCAAAAATAAACTGACAATAGAATCACAGGATAAAAATAGATCTGAAACATTCTATACAGTAACATTCTATACAGTAACATTCTATACAGTAAGTCCAGTGCTCCTTAGTGCAGCGTGGTTGTAAAGGTCTCCTATAGCGCTCCTTAGTGGTTGTAAAGGTCTCCTATAGCGCTCCTTAGTGGTTGTAAAGATCTCCTATAGAGCTCCTTAGTGGTTGTAAAGATCTCCTATAGAGCTCCTTAGTGCAGCGTGGTTGTAAAGATCTCCTATAGCGCTCCTTAGTGCAGCGTGGTGGTGGTAGTTGTTATGTAGAAACTAGCCACTGCCACACAATGGATACACTGTACAGTGTTTCCTCTATATGCATTTATTGGTGGCGGGCCGCCACGAATGAATTTCCTCCGCCACGAATTGATTCAGTCCACAAAAAAAATTTAAAAAAAAAAAAATAAAAAATACATTTTTTTTTTACATTTTAGCTGATTAAAATATATCTGATCCTAGATCAGCGCTATAATGGATGTTGACTAAAAGTGCACCTAAATCCACGCCCATCTCTCTCTAACCCCTGATCCAAAATCAGATTAATGACATTAGGGCTACTCCTGATTGGTCTAAATGTGAACCGGCATGAGAACCGTGCAGACTCAACCATCCCCGCTCAGCTTCCGAAATGCTCGGGCGCCTGTGTTTTCTCCTCGCAAATAACGGGCTAAAAGTCACCGGTAGTACCATCTAAAAGATACAAAAAGCTGATCTAGCTAGCTAGGTGCACAAATAAGATATCACGTTAAATAACAGCGACAGATGGATGGATTTTTCAAGAAAAAAGATGTCCCAGACACTTCAAACATTGCTGAAGCTAGCAGTGGCTATGAGCGATACGAAACTGCATGGCTGGGTGTCGTATTGCAGGATTTAAGTTTCTCTCTATATTTCGGGACGAGGAGCAGCATGGAATGGTCGGACCTTCCCAGCGGTGCCCTCGGGAACGAACGGTAAGCCTCGTTGATAGTAACGTAGCAGTGGTCTAGTATGTTAGCTCCTCTGCTGGGGCATGACACCTGTTGTTTGTAATTGGGAAGTTCTGTTGGTGTGATTAAAATCGCCGAGCACAATAACTGCTGCGTTGGGATTAGAGTTTTCCACAGAGGAGATGTAGGTAATACTTGGGACATTGCAATTGAAATTGCGTTCAAAGTAAAACACACACACACACACACGCAAATATTGACAGTAGAGCTTGGCTTGATAGTGTATATCCCCCCTGTGCTGGGTCGCCTCCACACCTGGCACCACAGAGGCCCGTTAATAAGACTGCTGTCTGTGGATTAGTTCGAAAAAAATGTGTCCAATACAACGTTGTAGTTGTTTAGTACAAATGGGTCTATAGCAGCTAGGTAACATTAGTCCTGTATCAGAGTTGTGTTGTTGGGTCTTGTAGCAGGGTTAGCTATAGCAGCTAGGTAACATTAGTCCTGTATCAGAGTTGTGTTGTTGGGTCTTGTAGCAGGGTTAGCTATAGCAGCTAGGTAACATTAGTCCTGTATCAGAGTCGTGTTGTTGGGTCTTGTAGCAGGGTTAGCTATAGCAGCTAGGTAACATTAGTCCTGTATCAGAGTTGTGTTGTTGGGTCTTGTACAGTTGCTCAAAATGCAGATAAGAGAAAGTATAGGCTAATATCAAACAACAATCCTAGAGATGACTAACTCAAACGTACGCATAACTAAATAAAAGCAGGCCAACTAACGGACAGCTACACGCCCTCAACTGGGAACATAAAGGATAAATGAATTTTGCAATCGAACGTGTCCTACAGCGACAGCTGGTCGTGCAAATGAGAATCTGGGAAGATTTTTGTAGCTTTTTTTTTTTTTTTGCCATCCTCCCTCTAGTTTGAAATTCGGTCGTTGTTTTGAGCGCGCGTGCGCGTTTCATGCGCGTGCATGCGGAAAAAAAACGCGCGCCCTGCGCGCGGACAGCACTATCCGCCACCAATGGAAAAATTCCTGGAGGAAACACTGCTGTAGCCCATCCCTTATCTCAGCCCACCTGTCTGTCTGCACAAGTGTTATTAAGCTGTCCTACCTGTCTGTCTGCACAAGTGTTATTTAGCTGTCCTACCTGTCTGTCTGCACAAGTGTCGCCACCGATGTGAAAACACACAACCGCCTCCTCCTCCTCCACCTCCTCCTCCCCCTCCTCCTCCTCCCCCTCCTCCCCCTCCTCCTCCTTCTCCCCCCCTGTCACTGTGACATACTGCCAGGCAGCTCTATTGGCTAAACATCCCATAATAGTGTTGGTGGTGTGATTGATCCTGACCCAGGTCATTAATGTCCAGTGAAACGGGTTGAGATCGATAACCGCCGGTCCAGTAACTCCCATCAGCCCCGTCACTAGGGGAGGGAGGGAGGGAGGGAGGGAGGGAGGCAGGCAGGGAGGGGGGGAGGGGAGGGAGGAGGACAATGGGAGGTGGTGATTGCTGGGATAGATCAGTGTGTGTGTGTGTGTGTGTGTGTGTGTGCGCTTTACATTTAAAATTATCAGGCTACATCTTGACTGTCCCTCCTAAAGACCTCCTCATCCCCACAACCCCCCTGTAACAGTACCTCCTAAAGACCTCCTCATCCCCTCTACCCCCCTGTACAGTCCCTCCTAAAGACCTCTTCATCCCCACTACCCCCCTATACAGTCCCTCCTAAAGACCTCTTCATCCCCACTACCCCCCTGTACAGTCCCTCCTAAAGACCTCCTCATCCCCCTGTACTACCCCCCTGTACAGTCCCTCCTAAAGACCTCTTCATCCCCACTACCCCCCTGTACAGTCCCTCCTAAAGACCTCTTCATCCCCACTACCCCCCTGTACAGTCCCTCCTAAAGACCTCTTCATCCCCACTACCCCCCTGTACAGTCCCTCCTAAAGACCTCCTCATCCCCACTACCCCCCTGTACAGTCCCTCCTAAAGACCTCTTCATCCCCACTACCCCCCTGTACAGTCTCTCCTAAAGACCTCTTCATCCCCTCTACCCCCCTGTACAGTCCCTCCTAAAGACCTCTTCATCCCCACTACCCCCCTGTACAGTCCCTCCTAAAGACCTCCTCATCCCCTCTACCCCCCTGTACAGTCTCTCCTAAAGACCTCCTCATCCACTCTACCCCCCTGTACAGTCCCTCCTAAAGACCTCATCCCCACTACCCCCCTGTACAGTCCCTCCTAAAGACCTCCTCATCCCCACTACCCCCTGTACAGTCTCTCCTAAAGACCTCTTCATCCCCACTACCCCCCTGTACAGTCCCTCCTAAAGACCTCCTCATCCCCTCTACCCCCCTGTACAGTCTCTCCTAAAGACCTCCTCATCCACTCTACCCCCCTGTACAGTCCCTCCTAAAGACCTAATCCCCACTACCCCCTGTACAGTCTCTCCTAAAGACCTCCTCATCCCCACTACCCCCCTGTATAGTCCCTCCTAAAGACCTCCTCATCCCCACTACCCCCCTGTACAGTCCCTCCTAAAGACCTCCTCATCCCCACTACCCCCCTGTACAGTCTCTCCTAAAGACCTCTTCATCCCCACTACCCCCCTGTACAGTCTCTCCTAAAGACCTCCTCATCCCCACTACCCCCCTGTACAGTCTCTCCTAAAGACCTCTTCATCCCCTCTACCCCCCTGTACAGTCCCTCCTAAAGACCTCTTCATCCCCTCTACCCCCCTGTACAGTCCCTCCTAAAGACCTCTTCATCCCCTCTACCCCCCTCTCTACTGTGAGTAATAAAAGTAAGGGAAACGTACCTGCCAACCCAGGCTAAACACCATGTGACAGGACGTTCTTCATCTCGCTGTCTGCAGATGATTCCTTCTCTAGTCTAGAGGCATAAAAGGGACATGATGATTTACAAAACTAGGCGACAGACAGATACTTTATGACTCTTCTTCTTTTGCTGTCTATGTGTATTATAGTACACTTAAGATATTTGATTGTCCGACTAGCCCGAAGTCCATATTCTTAGTATGACCGACCACACCGCGGCGGCCTTTGAACTAGACGACTCAAAGTGCTGTCGTCATGGTTACATTGTCTTGGGAAGTCATGTAGTCACGGCTACAAGGCAGCGCAGCACTCTGAAAGCTCTCTGGGTTAAAAAGAGGAAGCAAGTGTCTTTAAGTGATGGAAGGGATGTTTGGATGTTGAGTGTCTGCCTCCAGGGGGGGGACAGCAGAGGGGGGGGGGCAGGACAGCAGAGGGCGGGGGGGCAGGACAGCAGAGGGGGGGGGCAGGACAGTAGAGGGAGGGGGGCAGGACAGCAGAGGGGGGGGGCAGGACAGCAGAGGGAGGGGGGCAGGACAGCAGAGGGGGGGGGCAGGACAGTAGAGGGAGGGGGGCAGGACAGCAGAGGGGGGGGGCAGGACAGCAGAGGGAGGGGGGCAGGACAGCAGAGGGGGGGGGGGCAGGACAGCAGAGGGGAGGGCAGGACGGCAGAGGGGGGGGCAGGACAGCAGAGGGGGGGCAGGACAGCAGAGGGGGGGGGGCAGAGGGGAGGGCAGGACAGCAGAGGGGGGGACAGGACAGCAGAGGGAGGGGGGCAGGACAGCAGAGGGGGGGCAGGACAGCAGAGGGGGGGGGTCAGGACAGCAGAGGGGGGGGGCAGGACAGCAGAGGGGGGGGGCAGGACAGCAGAGGGAGGGGGGCAGGACAGCAGAGGGGGGGGGGGCAGGACAGCAGAGGGGGGGGGGGCAGGACAGTAGAGGGGGGGGGCAGGACAGTAGAGGGGGGGGGGCAGGACAGCAGAGGGGGGGGGCAGAGGGGGGGGGGGCAGGACAGTAGGGGGGGGGGCAGGACAGCAGAGGGGGGGGGCAGGACAGCAGAGGGGGGGGCAGGACAGTAGAGGGGGGGGGGCAGGACAGCAGAGGGGGGGGGCAGGACAGTAGGGGGGGGCAGGACAGCATAGGGGGGGGGGCAGGACGGCAGAGGGGGGGGGGCAGGACAGTAGAGGGGGGGGGCAGGACAGCAGAGGGGGGGGCAGGACGGCAGAGGGGGGGGCAGGACAGCAGAGAGTGGATGAGAGCAGAGGCCTCAGGCTCGTAACTATCTGCTGCCATTGTTTACGTCCTCACACTCCACTCTCCACCCCCCCGCCCCCGTCTTGGAGATATTAAGATGCCGATATTATCTCTCGTTTCCTTCACCACTCCCCCCTTCCATCCTCCCGCTCTCCCTGACACACACACAGACACACAGACACACACACACACACACACCAGAGTTTTCTGTCTTCACTTTCGTCTCAGTCTTTCTCCCCCACCCTCCTTGAATCTCTCTCTCTCTCTCTCTCCCTCTCTCTCTCTCTCTCTCTCTCTCCTTCTCTGCTCCCTCCATCACACTGTTCCTGCCCTCAGCCCTCCCGCCTCTCTAGAGAACATCTTCCTCTTCCTCCATAGAGGACATCTTCCTCTTCCTCTCTAGAGAACATCATCTTCATCTTCCTCTCTAGAGAACATCTTCCTCTCCCTCCCTAGAGGACATCTTCCTCTACCTCCCTAGAGGACATCTTCCTCTTCCTCCCTAGAGGACATCTTCCTCTTCCTCCCTAGAGAACATCTTCCTCTTCCTCTCTAGAGAACATCTTCCTCTTCCTCCCTAGAGAACAGTCTTCTCCCCAGGGCCTCTCTCCTGTGTATTTCTGCTCCTGCCCCATGGCGTTCATTTGCAAAGTGTATCTGGACCAGCCTGTCACTCAGAGACCAGGAAGTGGAAGCAGAGCAGTGATTTATGGGTCCGTTGTGTCTCTCACGCTCGGCTGCCTTTTGTAAACAACCAGATTCTGTTGCAACGTCCCGAACTTGACCTCTGCCGGAGGAGGAGACGGCAAGGAGGAAGAGTCTGTGAACTAGGAGTCTGAGAACTAGGAGTCTGTGAACTAGGATTCTGTGAACTAGTCTGTGAACTAGGAGTCTGAGAACTAGTCTGAGAACTAGGAGTCTGAGAACTAGGAGTCTGAGAACTAGTCTGTGAACTAGGAGTCTGCGAACTAGTCTGTGAACTAGTCTGAGAACTAGTCTGAGAACTAGGAGTCTGAGAACTAGGAGTCTGAGAATGAATGGTCTTTATTGTCATTGCTATAGTACAGGTACCAAACAACGAAATTTGGGAGGGGTGGCTCCCCTGGTGCTAGGAAAGAAAAAAAAGAAGAAAAAAAAAAACAAGAAGGGAAAGGAGCTGGTTTACATAAATAAAGGCTATGTACACTATCCACTATACTATACTGTACAAGTAAGACGACTAGGGTTGTCATATTGCACATAGTGTTATTGCACATTCATTTAAAGTGTCGCAGTTTGCAGGCTTGAAATGTACACATTTGTGCCTCAGCACTACACCTGCCCGGTGGCACTCACACCAATCATCATGAAGTGCTTCGAGAAACTAGTCCGGGCCCACATACTCACACGCCTCCCGCCCAACCTGGATCCATACCAGTTCGCCTACAGAGCCCACAGGTCCACAGAGGACGCCATCGCGACGACTCTCCACGCCACTCTATCCCACCTGGAGAGGGGAAACAGCTACGCGAGACTGCTCTTCGTGGACTTCAGCTCCGCCGTCAACACCATCCTTCCAGACAGGCTAGTGACCAAACTACTAGACCTGGGTCTATCACACTCTATATGTGCGTGGATCAAGGACTTCCTGACCGACCGCCCCCAGAGGGTGCGGGTGGGCCCCCACACCTCCACAGCCCTCAGCCTCAGCACTGGGTCCCCCCAGGGCTGCGTGCTAAGCCCCATCCTCTACAACCTCTACACCCACGACTTCACCCCCGTCCACCCCAGCAACTACATCGTAAAGTTTGCAGACGACACCACCGTGGTGGGATGTATCTCGGGGGGGGACGAGGCGGCGTACAGGGATGAGGTAGAGCAACTGAGCAAGCTGTGCAAGGTTAACAACCTGCTGCTGAACAAGTCAAAGACCCAGGAATTCATCGTAGACTTCAGGAGGAAAAAGTCTGAGATCCAGCCCCTGCTCATCGACGGAGAGAGCGTGGAGAGAGTCTCAACCCTCCGATTCCTGGGACATCACATGCGGGATGACCTGACCTGGAAGGACAACACAAAAGGCACCATCAAGAGGGCACAACAGCGGCTATACACCCTGAGATGCCTCAGGAAAGAACACAACAAGCAGGAGATACTGGTGGCCTTCTACCGCGGCGCAGTGGAGAGCATCCTCACCTACGGCATCTGCAACTGGTTCTACAGCTGCACAACAGCGGAGAGAAATGCGCTACAGAGAGTCGTGAGAACAGCACAGAAGATCACCGGTGCCCCCCTCCCCTCTCTGGAAGAGCTGTACAACACACGCTGTCTCAGGAAGGCCTCCAAGATCTCCAGGGACCCGACCCACCCTGGGCACGTACACTTTATCAGGCTGCCCTCGAAAAGGAGGTACAGGACCCCGGCCGCTAAGACAAACAGACTGAAGAACTGCTTCTACCACAGGGCCGTCAAGGCCCTGAACACAGCAAAGGCCTAAGTTCTGGGCCCAGGACAGTCTGGACGGATTGTTTGGCAGCTAGTGCTGAGGCACAAACATGTACATTTCAAGCCTGCAAACTGTGACACTTTAAATAACGTGAAAAAATACTTTTGTGCAATATGACAACCCTAGTTGACTATCTGTGCAGTATAGTACAGTGGATTGTGTACATAGCCTTTATTTATGTAAACCAGCTCCTTACGTTCTTGTGATTTTATTCTTTTTCTAAAAGTTTTTTTTTTTTTCCTTTCCTAACACCAGGGGAGCCACCCCTCCTAAATTTCGTTGTTTGGTACCTGTACTGTAGCAATGACAATAAAGTCCATTCATTCATTCATTCATTCATTCATTTTTTCAATCCAGCAGCTGCCATCAATCCGTCCAGACTGTCCAGGGCCCAGAACCTAGGTCTTTGCTGTGTTCAGGGCCTGGATGGCCCTGGGGTAGAAGCTGTGCTTCAGTCTTTTTGTCCTTGCGGCCATGGTCCTGTACCGCCTTTTCGAGGGCAGCCGGGCAAAGTGTTCGTACCCAGGGTGGGTTGAGAACTAGGAGTCTGAGAACTAGGAGTCTGAGAACTAGGAGTCTGAGAACTAGGATTCTGTGAACTAGGAGTCTGTGAACTAGGAGTCTGTGAACTAAGAGTCTAGTCTTGTCTGAGGGGCAGAGTCTGCTGTGTGTAGGGGTAGGGAACCTTCCCTTTTTTAATTATTTCTCTGAGTGGGACAGTCCCACTCATATTTTTCATTTTATTGGACAGATACAGTGAAGACAGACAGGAAAGTAAGGAGAAGAAGGGAAAGAGAGAGGGCATGTCAGCAGGGCATGGGGGCAGCACCCGAACCCATGCCGACATGGGCATATGTGTGCACTGTAGACCGCAGTGCTAGACCACTGCACAACCGCGTGACCCTGCCCCCAGGGTGTGCTGCTGTACTCTACCTCTGACTATTCACCATCTGCCTCCTCCTCACACATTCACACACTCACTCACTCTCTCTCTTTCTCGCTCTGGTTTTCTAACTCTTTCCTTCTTTCCTTCTCTCTGTCTGTCTCTCTCTCTCTCACTCCATCCTGTCTTCTCTCTCTGTCTGTCTCTCTCTCATCCCTCCATCCTGTCTTCTCTCTCTGTCTGTCTCTCCCTCCCTCCATCCTTTCTTTGTCTGTCTCTCCCTCCCACCCTCCATCCTTTCTTTGTCTGTCTCTCTCACTCCCTCTATCCTTTCTTCTCTCTCTCTGTCCGTCTCTCTCTCATCTCTCCATCCTGTCTTCTCTCTCTGTCCGTCTCTCTCTCATCCCTCCATCCTGTCTTCTCTCTCTCTCTCTCATCCCTGCATCCTCTCTTCTGTCTCTCTCTCTCTCATCCCTCCATCCTGTCTTCTCTCTGTCCGTCTCTCTCTCATCCCTCCATCCTGTCTTCTCTCTCTCTCTCTCTCATCCCTGCATCCTCTCTTCTGTCTCTCTCTCTCTCATCCCTCCATCCTGTCTTCTCTCTGTCTGTCTCTCTCTCATCCCTCCCTTCTCTCTTCTCTCTCTCATCCCTCCATCCTCTTCTCTCCCTCCCCAGGTTGGCTGCAGCAGAGGGCACAGAGCCGCGCTTCATGAGGGGGGAGGAGGAGGAGGAGGAAGAGGAGGAGGAGAGCAGCGAGGAAGAGGAGGAGGAGCTGACCCCAGAGGATCAAGGTGTGTGTGTGTGTGTGTGTGTGTGTGTGTGTGCGCGTGTGTCTGTGCGTACGTACGTACGTGCTATTGTTGGTTGTACTCTCACTAAGCTGTCAACCTTTTCCCTGTCCCCTCTCCCTCTGCTAAGCCGTGTCAAGCCTGTGTGCTCTGTGTGTTTTTTACTTTATTTAACCTTTATTTAACCAGGAGGTGCCTTGTGATTTAAACCTCTTTTCTGAGGGAGACCTGGCCAAGATAGCACACCAGTACAGGTACAAGGTTACACAACTGAAGAATAAAGCACAATAACAACAAAACAGATAAATATTACAAAATCCATTTTAGGAATAGCAATTGCACTCTTCTGCTCACATATTTCTTAATCGGAGTCTCCCAAGGAGACCAGATTATTAAACTGTAGTGTGTTCTGGAGGTTATTCCATGACCAGATTATTAAACTGTAGTGTGTTCTGGAGGTTATTCCATGACCAGGTTATTAAACTGTAATATATTCTGGAGGTTATTCCATGACCAGATTATTAATCTGTAGTGTATTCTGGAGGTTATTCCATGACCAGATTATTAATCTGTAGTGTATTCTGGAGGTTATTCCATGACCAGATTATTAAACTGTAGTATATTCTGGAGGTTATTCCATGACCAGATTATTAAACTGTAATATATTCTGGAGGTTATTCCATGACCAGATTATTAATCTGTAGTGTATTCTGGAGGTTATTCCATGACCAGATTATTAATCTGTAGTGTATTCTGGAGGTTATTCCATGACCAGATTATTAAACTGTAGTATATTCTGGAGGTTATTCCATGACCAGATTATTAAACTGTAATATATTCTGGAGGTTATTCCATGACCAGATTATTAATCTGTAGTGTATTCTGGAGGTTATTCCATGACCAGATTATTAATCTGTAGTGTATTCTGGAGGTTATTCCATGAGCAGGTTATTAATCTGTAGTGTATTCTGGAGGTTATTCCATGACCAGATTATTAAACTGTAGTATGTTATGGAGGTTATTCCATGACCAGATTATTAAACTGTAGTGTGTTCTGGAGGTTATTCCATGACCAGATTATTAAACTGTAGTGTGTTCTGGAGGTTATTCCATGACCAGATTATTAAACTGTAGTGTATTCTGGAGGTTATTCCATGACCAGATTATTAATCTGTAGTGTATTCTGGAGGTTATTCCATGAGCAGGTTATTAATCTGTAGTGTATTCTGGAGGTTATTCCATGACCAGATTATTAAACTGTAGTATGTTATGGAGGTTATTCCATGACCAGATTATTAAACTGTAGTGTGTTCTGGAGGTTATTCCATGACCAGATTATTAAACTGTAGTGTGTTCTGGAGGTTATTCCATGACCAGATTATTAAACTGTAGTGTATTCTGGAGGTTATTCCATGACCAGATTATTAAACTGTAGTATATTCTGGAGGTTATTCCATGACCAGATTATTAAACTGTAGTGTATTCTGGAGGTTATTCCATGACCAGATTATTAAACTGTAGTATATTCTGGAGGTTATTCCATGACCAGATTATTAAACTGTAGTATGTTCTGGAGGTTATTCCATGACCAGATTATTAAACTGTAGTATGTTCTGGAGGTTATTCCATGACCAGATTATTAAACTGTAGTGTGTTCTGGAGGTTATTCCATGACCAGATTATTAAACTGTAGTATGTTCTGGAGGTTATTCCATGACCAGATTATTAAACTGTAGTGTGTTCTGGAGGTTATTCCATGACCAGGTTATTAAACTGTAGTGTGTTCTGGAGGTTATCCCATGACCAGATTATTAAACTGTAGTGTGTTCTGGAGGTTATTCCATGACCAGATTATTAAACTGTAGTGTGTTCTGGAGGTTATTCCATGACCAGATTATTAATCTGTAGTGTGTTCTGGAGGTTATTCCATGACCAGATTATTAATCTGTAGTGTATTCTGGAGGTTATTCCATGACCAGATTATTAAACTGTAGTATGTTATGGAGGTTATTCCATGACCAGATTATTAAACTGTAGTGTGTTCTGGAGGTTATTCCATGACCAGATTATTAAACTGTAGTATGTTCTGGAGGTTATTCCATGACCATATTATTAAACTGTAGTATGTTCTGGAGGTTATTCCATGACCAGATTATTAAACTGTAGTATGTTCTGGAGGTTATTCCATGACCAGATTATTAAACTGTAGTGTGTTCTGGAGGTTATTCCATGACCAGATTATTAAACTGTAGTATGTTCTGGAGGTTATTCCATGACCAGATTATTAAACTGTAGTATGTTCTGGAGGTTATTCCATGACCAGGTTATTAAACTGTAGTATGTTCTGGAGGTTATTCCATGACCATATTATTAAACTGTAGTATGTTCTGGAGGTTATTCCATGACCAGATTATTAAACTGTAGTATGTTCTGGAGGTTATTCCATGACCAGATTATTAAACTGTAGTGTGTTCTGGAGGTTATTCCATGACCAGATTATTAAATTGTAGTGTGTTATGGAGGTTATTCCATGACCAGGGCACAACATAAGAGAAAGCTGCTCTGCCAATTTCCAAGTGCAT
>NC_137674.1:111780103-111795103 GCF_963989245.1 Nansenia antarctica
GCGTGTGTGCGTGCGTGTGTGTGTGCGTGTGTGTGTGCGTGTGATCCCGGAAACACTGCAATGCAAAGCACATCGACCCCGCCGCCGGTTGCTTCTTCTTTTTGCCAAGAGTCTCCCTCTCTCTCTCTGACTGTCGCTCGGCAACCTGAAGTGAGCCAGAGACCTAAAGACTTAACACAGACTGTTGTCAGTATTGACCCCCTCCACCCCCCCCCTCCACACCCCCTCCGCCCCCCCCCCCACACCCCCTCCGCCCCGCTCACCTGCTCACCGGCCTGTCTGTAAGCACCGGGCCTGGCTGTCTGTCTCCAGTGCTCCAGCTCTCTCCCTGCGCCCCTGAAGGATGGGGTGGGAAACCCCAACAGCCTCAGACGGCATCATCATCCCTCGGACTTCTGATTGGTTGAGAGAAAAAACGGAGGTGTGGCAATGATGACGGTTGAGGGGTTAAAAATCATGTTCTCTCTCTCTCTCTCTCTCTCTCGCTTCTCTGTGTTGTCCCTCCTCACCCGTATACCTGTCGACCAGCCGCCTCCACCGTAGTGTGTGTGTGATAGGAACCTACAAGCCCCTCTGCTGCTGTCTGTTTTTTTTACGTTTGTCCCTCTCTGTTCCCCTCCTGACTGATCACCTGACTGATCAGGTGATGTCAACACACTTCCTCGTGTAGTCAGCCATTTCTCCCTCGATTCAGAAGATAACCAGTGTCCCCCCCCCCACCACCTGACCCCCCCCCACATGTCCAATGACGAAGACTAAAATAACCTGCTAGTAGAATACCGAAAAAAAACTAACATTTACTCACTCACGTACAATAATATGTATTTGATATATATTTATTATCTATTGATGCACTGATACCTAAATATGTTAGAACACAACAACAGTCTAGGAGTGTGTCTGTTTCTCTGTTTAACCAGGAGATGACATGGTCAGGCAGGCTTGCTGCTGCTTTCTTACTGTACCAGACCCTGTCGTACAACGTACACGCATGGCTGCTGCTGCAGCGCTGAGGGTGTTAGCTTAGCACCAACAACACGTCTGCTCGCTAGGCTAACCAGAGGGACACATACTGTATGTACTACTGCTAGGCAGCAGGACTCTTGCACAATGTCAATAATGCTACTGACTCCTCCTCTCCTACAGTAAAGGCTTGTGTGGGCTAACGGCTTGAACGGCTGCATGAATGGCGAGATGTCTGGGATTGGATGTTGATCTTATGATGTCATACCCCCCTGGCTGTCATAGGAAGGGTGCGATGTCGTAGCATGCCATTTAATAAGTAACAATCGACTCGTTTTTTTTGTTTTTTAGTTATCTTCCACCACCCAGTTGTCAGAAGGAGTGATTATGTGAGCGACCGAGAAGACACAAGTGACTGTGTTTGTTTGAAGCGTCTGCTCTCTAATTCTAATATACTTGAATCATCATAGCACTTCTGATCTGTCATCTATCCACAGGCCGACATGATGAGTTTACCCACAGCTGCTTCTCCTACTGAGAACCTCTGTCATCCCCATTGGTCACTTTTGTCTTTTTTATAAAGTTAAAAAAGAAGAAAAAAAAAAAGGATTGCTATTACTGTACTTCCTGAAAGAGAGGACAGTTAACGAGCAAAGTAAAATCTAAATTGATTGTGTATTTGTGTGTTTGTGTGTTTGTTTAAGCACATGAAAAAGAAAAATACACATTTGTCTCATTTTGGACATTGGACAGAGATTATTTAATTTGAACTCTCAGCACTAATACATAGATAAACACAGAAGTGTGGGGTGTGTGTGTGTGTGTGTGTGTGTGTGTGTGTGTGTGTGTGTGTGTGTGTGTGTATTTTGAGACAGCAGCTATTATGTCTTCACAAATTACTACTTTCCTTTTCATGTCACCTGACTGACTGAGTGGTCATATAGGTGTTCATGTCACCTGACTGACTGATGGTCATATAGGTGTTCATGTCACCTGACTGCGTGGTCATATAGGTGTTCATGTCACCTGACTGACTGATGGTCATATAGGTGTTCATGTCACCTGACTGACTGATGGTCATATAGGTGTTCATGTCACCTGACTGACTGATGGTCATATAGGTGTTCATGTCACCTGACTGACTGATGGTCATATAGGTGTTCATGTCACCTGACTGCGTGGTCATATAGGTGTTCATGTCACCTGACTGCGTGGCCATGCAGGTGTTCATTTAACGGCCTCTGCGTCATCACGAAAGCTTAGTGCTGGATCTCTCTGAACGTAGCCTCACCCCCACAACGACGAGGCTTCAATCCTGAACTCATCCCATTCTCTGGATCAGTCTTTATTTTTATAATCTATTGTGTGAATAATAATAATAATAAGGGAATTACACATTGCAGAAAGTGTATTTACTTTGTATTTAAAGAGAAGAAAAAAAATATGATTTTTAGTCTATTAATTGATTTGTCCAGCGTCGTTTTGAGACTGAAGACAAAAAGGACGGAAGTTGTCTGTGAATCGACTAAACTTAACTAATCCTGGGGTGGTTCTTCTTACCGGGCGAATGTGCCTCTCTTGTGTATTTATGTACATGTGTGTAAATGAATAGCCTATGAATAGCCTATGCTCATACTGTTCCCTTTGCAGCTCAATGCTTTAGACCCACTACTGGTTTCTTGTTGTGATTCATTTCTACCATGTTTGTTTAATTTCTTTCTTTCAGGGGACAGGTCAGGAGACAATCAGTCCCAATCTGTCCCGAGAATAATGGAACTCCCATGATTTTGTGTGTTTTTGTATCTTAAATGTGCATGTTCTTAATCATAAGGATGTGTGTATTTTTGTCTCCCATTATTAAATGACGCCGTTATGGACAGTTTTTCTTTCCTTGAGCCTTTTGTGTTTCACAGATGAACATTGAACTTTAACACACCAACACTGCATTTGTTATGTACTGATGTTGATCCATGTTTAACTGTTGTTTCTCTGCATGGCCACTAGATGGCGCTCGTGCGCAACAAATCCCATGTTCATTTTAACTACTTAAATAAGGGGAGAGACAGACAAATATGATCTTTTAGCTATGACGTGGTGGTTTCGTGTTCTCGTGTTGCTCCACTTTATACAAATTAAGTGAGTTAATTGACATTCGGCACCCAGATGTATTTCTTGAGATATGAAATAGGAGTTGGTCCAGATTGCAAGATAGGAATAGATTCAACACCCTAGAATTAGACTTGACAACTAATGTACGTGTACTACTCCTTCATCGCAACATTACGAATAGATCGATCGATTTGGTCAGTCAACATCGCTTTAATCAGAAAAGTTAAATACTTTAATAGTAGTGTACAGCTTTACCACCAGTAAGATACAAATAGCAGACCAGTCTATCGCGCTGAACCGAGTGATCCCATTGGCTGTGCGCCGCGTATAGCATTCACGTATTTCACGTTGTTTCCCTGGATCAGGAAGTGCTTGACGTGACGTGACGTGACGTGACGTGAGGGCTGCGTTCGTAAATTCTCTCTTTACGCGCTGGAGCGCACACTGGCTTCGACGTCATACCGAGACCAAGCGATTCGATTGGACGAGAGGCGTTCCACGAGTGCTGCTCCAAGATTCCAGAGCGAATCTCCGAACGCAGCCCCTCGTGATCGTCGGGTTCAGGCCGTTGTTGGTCGCGAGACAGGAAAGCTCCTCTGACTGGTTGCCATGACCGCCTTAGTAACCCGTCGAATTTGACTCCGAATCTGTCAAACAATTTTATTAATTAAGCCTTTTATTAAATTATCTAGTTTAAACTTGTGAGAGTTTTATGTTTGCACAGTTTGCAAGCTTCTTATTTATCTAGCTAGCCCCCCAGGCTAGCTGGAGACGTTCGTAAAGACAAACCAGAGAGCTGGTTTAGTTTAGCAGGGAGGTTTACCCGGGTGGTTCGTTCACAGCTGGTTTTTTAATCCCGTGGGTTTATTTATTTTTACTTGATTTACCAAGATGAAGATAACGGTGGATTTCGAGGAATGTCTCAAAGACTCCCCAAGATTCAGGTAAGAGGCCAAGTGTGTCACACATCAGATCTATCTCCTGCTTGGCTTTGTTCCTGAGCCAGCTAGCGACAACACCAGGAGCTACTAGGAGCTAGCTAACCCTTTACTAGGAGATAGCTAACCTTCTAGCTGTTTCTGTCAAGACGAAGCTAGTAGCCTGTAGCCTGGTGGTGGGGGTCTCTGGCTAATCCCATGTCTCTGACTGTTAAAACAACGTTAGTCAAGGAGAGAAACAAATCAACTCGTAAGGTAGTTTATTCTGTAGTCCTATTCATGTTATGGGCTGTCAAGAAGACAACAGCTAACAGCAGCTAGTTACGTGTGTGGTTAGAGTTGAATTAAAAAGCTTGATCATGTCATCTTCAGCTTCCTTGTTTGTACAATGAAAACAAGACAATACATTTATATATCTTTGGTTTTGGCTGCTTTTAAAAAGCCCAACTCTGTGTTCAACAGTAACACGTCATACAGACAACACTGCTCTGCCACCTGGCTGGTCATGTCAAGGCTTAAAGGTTTCCTTTGATCACTTTTCTGCTCTTGTTCCCCTGCTACTACATGAACCCTTCTTCTCATTGTTCTTCTCTTCAGTAAAAAAGCAGCTTGAACTTTCCAAGCTTTGAGAAAGAAAGGGCCACCCAGCCCCCTCTCCACCCCCTCCCCCTGCCCCCCCCCATTCCCTCCCCCTGCCCCCCCCATTCCCTCCCCCTGCCCCCCCCCATTCCCTCCCCCTGCCCCCCCCCATTCCCTCCCCCTGCCCCCCTCCCCCTCCACACCCCCTGCTGCTCAGAGCAACATCCTCTCCAACAAAACGAGGACCAGATGTTAGAAAGTTGTTTGCAGGAAACGTGGAAAGAGGCTCTTTTATGAGAACATGTCCTCGTCATCGTAGGCGGGGGGTGAGGGGGGTGGAAAGAAAGCCGTCCAATCAGCTGTGCCTTGCTGTGAAACGGTGACTGGCATAAACAACAACATCACTTGTTGGCACTTGGCAGCACTGGTCATGCGGGGCACCTGTGTCCTGTCCTGTCCTGCTGTGTACTTGGAGGGACAGGACTAGTGTTCTAAAGTGCCCTGGCCTTTCCACAACACCATCATAATTACACGGTCGGCCAAACATTTCAATTAACTGTGTGACTGTGTGATGCCCACACTGCCTTACACAGACTATAATGTCCTACATAGTGGGCTGATTTCACAGACAAGGCTTAGCCCTAAGCCTAGTCCCAGACTAAAATAAAACATCTTCAATGGAGATTTTACCTTGAAAGTGTGATTTAGTCCAGGACTAGGCTAAAGCCTTGTTTGTGAAACCGGGTCAAAGATCCCCTCCTGTCCCCTGTTGCGCCTAGTTGCGTGTCAGGTTTAGGGAAGTGTTCCTGGGCGTCCTGCCTGCTGTGGTTGAATCTGGTTAGTCAGGCGTGTGACACCAGCGGTCAGTGTACTGCTGCCCTGCCTTTCCTGCTGACCCCCTGTCTCTGTCTCTGTCTCTGACTCTCTGTTGACCCCCTGTCTATGTCTCTGACTCTCTGTCTCTGTTGACCCCCTGTCTCTGACCATGTCTCTGTTGACTCTCTGTCCCTGTCTGTCCCTGTCTGTGAGGCTGTCCCTGTCTCTGTCCATGTCTCTGACTCTGACTCTCTGTCTCTGTTGACCCTCTGATCCTGTCTGTCCCTGTCTGTGAGTCTGTCTCTGTTGACCCTCTGTCTCTGTTAACCCTCTGTCTCTGTCTCCCTGTCTCTGTTGACCCTCTGTCTCTGTTGACCCTCTGTCTCTGTCTCTCTGTCTCTGTTGACCCTCTGTCTCTGTCTCTGTTGACCCTCTGTCTCTGTCTCTCTGTCTCTGTTGACCCTCTGTCTCTGACTCTCTGTCTCTGTTGACCCTCTGATCCTGTCTGTCCCTGTCTGTGAGTCTGTCTCTGTTGACCCTCTGTCTCTGTTAACCCTCTGTCTCTGTTGACCCTCTGTCTCTGTCTCTCTGTCTCTGTTGACCCTCTGTCTCTGTTGACCCTCTGTCTCTGTCTCTCTGTCTCTGTTGACCCTCTGTCTCTGTCTCTGTTGACCCTCTGTCTCTGTCTCTGTTGACCCTCTGTCTCTGTTGACCCTCTGTCTCTGTTGACCCTCTGTCTCTGTCTCTGGTGACCCTCTGTCTCTGTCTGTGATGACCCTCTGTCTCTGTCAACCCTCTGTCTCTGTCTATGTCTCTGACTCTCTGTCTCTGTTGACCCTCTGTCTCTGTTGACCCTCTGTCTCTGTTGACCCTCTGTCTCTGGTGACCCTCTGTCTCTGTCTCTGGTGACCCTCTGTCTCTGTTGACCCTCTGTCTCTGTTGACCCTGTGTCTGTCTCTGTCTCTGTTGACCCTCTGTCTCTGGTGACCCTCTGTCTCTGGTGACCCTGTGTCTGTCTCTGTCTCTGTTGACCCTCTGTCTCTGGTGACCCTCTGTCTCTGTTGACCCTCTGTCTCTGTTGACCCTCTGTCTCTGTCTCTGTCGACCCTCTGTCTCTGGTGACCCTCTGTCTCTGGTGACCCTGTGTCTGTCTCTGTCTCTGTTGACCCTCTGTCTGTCTCTGTCTCTGTCGACCCTCTGTCTGTCTCTGTTTCTGTTGACCCTCTGTCTCTGTCTCTGGTGACCTTCTGTCTCTGTTGACCTCCTGTCTCTGTCTCTGTTGACCTCCTGTCTCTGTCTCTGTTGACCTCCTGTCTCTGTCTCTGTTGTCCTCCTGTCTCTGTTGACCTCCTGTCTCTGTCTCTGTTGACCCTCTGTCTCTGTTGACCTCCTGTCTCTGTCTCTGTTGACCTCCTGTCTCTGTCTCTGTTGACCTCCTGTCTCTGTCTCTGTTGACCCTCTGTCTCTGTTGACCTCCTGTCTCTGTCTCTGTTGACCCTCTGTCTCTGTTGACCTCCTGTCTCTGTCTCTGTTGACCTCCTGTCTCTGTCTCTGTTGACCTCCTGTCTCTGTCTCTGTTGACCCTCTGTCTCTGTTGACCCTCTGTCTCTGTTGACCTCCTGTCTCTGTCTCTGTTGACCCTGCCTCTGTCTCTGTTGACCCTCTGTCTCTGTTGACCTCCTGTCTCTGTCTCTGTTGACCTCCTGTCTCTGTCTCTGTTGACCTCCTGTCTCTGTCTCTGTTGACCCTCTGTCTCTGTTGACCTCCTGTCTCTGTCTCTGTTGACCTCCTGTCTCTGTCTCTGTTGACCTCCTGTCTCTGTCTCTGTTGACCCTCTGTCTCTGTTGACCCTCTGTCTCTGTTGACCTCCTGTCTCTGTCTCTGTTGACCCTGCCTCTGTCTCTGTTGACCCTGCCTCTGTCTCTGTTGACCCTCTGTCTCTGTCTCTGTTGACCCTCTGTCTCTGGTGACCCTCTGTCTCTGTCTCTGGTGACCCTCTGTCTCTGTTGACCCTCTGTCTGTCTCTGTCTCTGTTGACCCTCTGTCTCTGTCTCTGGTGACCCTCTGTCTCTGTCTCTGGTGACCCTCTGTCTCTGTTGACCCTCTGTCTGTCTCTGTCTCTGGTGACCCTCTGTCTCTGTCTCTGGTGACCCTCTGTCTCTGTTGACCCTCTGTCTCTGTCTCTGTTGACCCTCTGTCTCTGTTGACCCTCTGTCTGTCTCTGTCTCTGTTGACCCTCTGTCTGTCTCTGTCTCTGTTGACCCTGTGTCTCTGTCTCTGTTGACCCTCTGTCTCTGTCTCTCTGTCTCTGTTGACCCTCTGTCTCTGTCTCTGTTTGATTGATTGATTGATTGAGAATGTTTATTTTGGTCCCCTATACAATTCACAATACAGATATAAGAAAATGTACATAGTCACAATTTATAACATCAGGACCAAAAAGGTGTAGGCTGAAGCCGTGGCTTATTGCGCCTACCCTTGTTACATGTATGCATGTCCCCCCATGAATGCATAATCAAAACATTGAAACTTTTATAAACAAAATGTCACTTACGCATGTCAACAAAAAGTTCAAAAAATAAAATAAGAATACCAAACAAAAACTATATTTAAACCTCTGTTTTATACTTGTTAATCATCTTATTTTTAAATAATTTTTTAAATCCTTTTAATGTACTACACATTTTCATTTCCTTTTCAAAAGTATTCCATAAATTAACTCCTTTAACTGTTTAACTGTCTAATCTTTGTTTTCATAAACATACATATTCCTCTGAGTTCATAATTACTCTGTCTAACTTGAAATAGTCTCTGGATACAGTCTGGAAGCATCTTATTTTTTACTTTATACATGACTTGTGCCATTTTGAAGTCCACCAATTCTTTAAATTTGAGATCATAGGTGTTTATGAATAATTTGTTAGTTGGTTCTTGATAGGCAGCTCTGTTTATAATTCGTATAGCTCTTTTCTGTAGTAAATAAATTGGATTTGTGATTGTTTTGTATGTGTTTCCCCACACTTCCACACAGTAGGTTATGTATGGAACTATTAGAGAACGGTACAATATGTGTAATGAATTTGGATTAAGTATGTCTTTTGTTTTATGCAGTATTGCAATAGACTTTGATATTTTAGTCTTTAAGTAGTTTATGTGTGTTTTCCAACATAGTTTGTGGTCTATAACAACTCCCAAAAATTTGTTTTCATAAACTCTTTCAATTTCAACATTATCTATCTTGATTTGTACTTGATTATTTATTTTTCGATTTCCAAATATCATAAGTTTAGTTTTTTCTAAGTTCAATGACAACTTGTTTGTGTCAAACCATCGTTTTATAGTTTTTAGTTCCGTTTCCACTGTATCCAGAAGCTGCTCCAAATCTTTGCCAGAACAAAATAAATTAGTATCATCTGCAAACAAAACAAAATTTAACAACTTGGACACATTGCAAATATCATTGATGTATAGAATAAACAGCTTTGGACCCAGCACTGAACCTTGTGGGACCCCACATGTGACCCTTAGCAGTTCAGATTTATCATTGTTTATTTGTACATACTGGTGTCTATTTTCAAGATAGTTTCTAATCCATAAATTTGCTAACCCTCTAATTCCATATCTATCAAGTTTTCTTATTAATAATCTATGATCAATAGTATCAAATGCTTTCTTTAGATCTATGAATATCCCTACAGTATAATCTTTACTTTCAATTTTTGTGGATATTTTTTCAATCAATTCCATCACTGCCATTGTAGTGGATCGATTTGCTCTAAATCCAAATTGATGGTCACTCAGTAGGTTTTGTTTTTCTATAAAATCGTCCAGTCTTACTACAAACAGTTTTTCTAATATTTTTGAGAACTGAGGAAGGAGAGAAATTGGTCTATAATTGGAGAAACTGTGCTTGTTTCCATTTTTGTAGATAGGAATGACCTTTGCTATTTTCATTTGGTTGGGAAATATGCCGGTTTGAAATGATTGGTTACAGATATGAGTCAGTGGCTTTGCAATATATTCTATAATATTTTTTACTAGTCTCATATCTATGTCATTACAATCTGTAGATTTTTTATTCTTAAATTTGGTTACCACATCAATCAGTTCCTTCTCTTCAATTTTCTTCAGAAATATGGTGTTGGTGTTTATATCAATAATATCTTCGTCTACACCGTCCTTCGTTATCGGGTCCACAATTTCATTTGCTAAGTTATAGCCAACATTGACAAAGTAATCATTAAACTCATCGACAATCTCTTTTGGTTTAATTATGTTTAGTTTATCTTTATTAAAGTAATTTGGATAGTCCGATTTTTTTGTACCCTTTTTAATTATGCTGTTTAGCACTTTCCATGTACCTTGTGTATTACTTCTGTGTTGTTCCAATAGTTTATTATAATATTCCTTTTTATTGCATCTCATTATACTAGTTAATTTATTTCTGTAGGTTTTGTATTTATTTTCTGCTACCTTTGATCTGTCCTTTAAGAACTGTTTATATAGTATATTTTTCTTTTTGCATGCATTTTCTAGTCCTCTTGTGATCCAGGGCTTGTCTTCATATTTGTGTTTTCTCTGTTTTTGTAGTGGACAGTGTATGTCATACAAGGTGAAAAATGTGGAGAGAAATTCATCATAAGCTTTGTTTGGATTATTGTTTGAAATGACCCTATGCCAGCTTTGCTTCCTTAAGTCTCCCTTCAGAGCCTCTATAGCTTCTGATGTTCTGTTACGAATCAATTTCTGAGTTTCGGAATTTCTATGAGTTTTAATCTTGGTACAGTTCTGTATGGTTGCAAAAACAGGAAGGTGGTCACTTATGTCATTTAATAGCATTCCACTTACAATTTTACTCCCAATTTCATTGGTAAAAATGTTGTCTATTAAAGTAGCACTGTTACTTGTTATTCTGGTTGGTTTTAAGATTGTAGGAAATAGACTTATACTGTACATTGTGTCCATGAAGTCTCTAATTTGTTTGTGTTCATTTGGGTTCAACAAATCTATATTTAAGTCCCCACATACAAAGACCATCTTTCTGTCATTTAGTTTATCATACATATCAACCATCATATCTTTGAATGTGTCAAGACAGGATCCTGGAGTTCTATATACACAGCTTATTATTATGCTCTTAGATTTCTCCATATGTATTTCTACAGTGACACAATCCATAATGTTTTCTATTGTTATTGACATATTTTTTACTATTTTACAGTCAAAGTCATTATTTACATACAAGGCAACTCCTCCTCCCTTCTTGTTTGTTCTGTTGGTGGTAAATAGTTCATAGTCCTCAAGTTCCACATCGGCTTCTTTCTCTTTACTGAGCCATGTCTCCGATACAGCAATGATGCTGAACTTGGTGAACTGTCTCAAATAGTCCTTAGTTTTTGTAAAGTTTCTATAAAGACTTCTACTGTTGAAGTGTATTATTGATAAATTACCATCCATTTTTATATTACTTTTGAATTGTTCCTCTGTGTAGTATTCACAGTTGCAGTTATTATTGTTGTAGAAGTGGTTCTCTGGGTCGATGTTGTTCTCAATGTCATACATTTTGTGCTCTGTAAAGTCAAAGGTTTTCAAGTTCAACTCTTCATAGTTTTTGGGTGCAGCTGGATTATAATCCACACAGTCCAGTGATCCCATTTCTCCAAACTCATCATCATTAATGTCATTGAGTGGAAAGGAATAATCATCGTCCGTTCCCATTATAGCAGTCATTGTCTGTCCAAGTATTTCCACTCAAATTTGAATTGTTGTCTGTTCAGGTATTTCACAGTCATTATTTGTACTGGTCTAAGTCTTTTAGTTCTCTCACCATAAACCCTTTGGAGGTTTCAGGAGATCCATTGGGCCTAATCATCACTTTACAGTTTCTTGTCCAAGTGCCTTGCAACTTGTTTTGCTTCCTTAGAATGCGTGCTTGCCAGGCAATTTCAGCATTCTTTTTGGTAAGATGTTCATTTAAATACACTCCCGTCCCAGACAGCTTCCTACCCTGTTTTAGTAGTTCAATCTTGCTTTTTCGATTAGCAAAACGAACTATTATTGCAGGCGTTGATCTGCTGTCCTTTCGGGGAAGTGTATGACAAGCTGCAATTGTATTGCTTTCAATAGGCATGTTTTTCTTTTCAAAGAATTGTATGATTTGTTGTTCCAGTGTTTGTAGTTCATGTGCAGGTGCGTCCTCACCGTTGTTTGTTGCTGTGCCTGACGCCGCCCTGGCATATGTTTGATGCTTGGTCTCCAGTCCGGTTATCACCAAATCTTCCATTCGGGAATATTGTTCCATGTCGTCGATTCTTTTCTCCAGATCATCAACCTTTTTATCCTTTTCCTTGATAAGCGTTTTCAGTTGTTTCACCTCATCCATTAGTTCCATAAGTTTGGTTTGTTGTTTGGCAACTTTGCTTAACTCCTCTGACATAAAGTTCAGTGATTTTCTGATTTCCTCTATTTCCTCCTCCATCGCATTTTGTTTATTTAGCTTTGGTGGCATTTTTTCCTTTGTTTTAAGTACTTATAAGAGTTATATTTCTGAGAGCTCATAGAGCTCCAAACAATTCCACCATCTTGGAAAGGGGCGGGGTGAATGACCCTGTTGACCCTCTGTCTCTGTCAACCCCTGACCCTGTTGACCCCCTGTCTCTGTCCTGTGTGTGGGGGGTCATCAGTTCAAGTCATCTGACCGCCCACCAACACTCGGGTTCATCAAGGATCAGGATTTACAAATGGTTCTTCCACAGCAGACATATTTTTCCATTGTGACCACCATCGCTTCACTGTTCTCCTTCCCGCGGTGTTTGACTTGGCAGAGAATCCTAGGCCAGGGAGATAGAGAGTAATGCATAAAACCAGAGATGCAGACCTGTGCAGAATAACTAACGTTTTCCCTTGACATCTGTTTCCATTTTGTTTGCTTTCAACTTTGCGCCAGCAAATGTAGAACCCTCAAATGTGTATGTATTTTTTTTGGGAAGTGGTAAAATGGAGCATTCCACAGTCACTCTCAAAGGCCTCGTTCAGATTCAAAGCTATCTGTGGTCCAGAATCCTATTTCCAGTCAGTGACTAAAATCATACCAGTATGCAAAATTCAGTCATTTCCATTAGGCTAGTTGGAGGACTGTCAACTCGAGGCGTCTTGCTGTAGGCTCTGCTGTAGACACTGTTCTACTGGCTCCTCGTCAAGCATGTGATTTTTAAATTCCCTGTAGAGAATCACAAGTCATATTTTCCCTGTAGAGAATTTTACGGGGAAAGGTTTACAGTTTTAGCAAAACTGAGTCTTCTGAGAAAATAATTACTGAGATTTTCCATTTTCCCTTCACTCACGCTCAAGTAAAATGGTAAAGACAGCCCATCTTTTTTTAGGGGGAACTTTGAACCTACATTATATAAGACTGATTGTTTTAGGAATGAAAGCAAGCACAGTGGAAAAATAATCACTCTCGGTTGCTGAACCTGTTAATTCCAGCTAGGTCCAGCATTTTTGTTTCCAGTTTTTTTCTTTCACATTTCCTCTTTTTCTCACCATGTGATGTCATTGGAATTTCTCCTGAAGCTTAGCCTGGCTGAGTTCCATGTGATGTCACAGGGCACATGGCCTCTGTAGTAGCAGCAAGCAACCCTCTAATAATAATATTATTATATAATAATGTCCTCCTCTGTGGCTCTGTTGGTAGTGTGATGCGCTAGCAACGCTTTATGTTTTATGTTTATCTTATTTGTAAAGGGACAAAGCATATTAATGAACATTAAAACATTTAAATGTTTAGCCTGAAGGCTAAAGCTTAGGTTGTGGGTTCGATTCCCGCTGGGACCGTGTATACTGAAACATGGATGCACTCACTGCGGTGTCAGTCGCTTTGGATAAAAGCGTCAGCTAAATGGCGTAGGCTAATTAATTTCCTGCTTCATTGACAAGTACAACCCTACAGATGGCAGATCGCCTCTGGCCTTACTAAATACAGAAGACAAGAGCTGGATTCATTAACCTCAGTTCAACAAGCTCACTGTTCACAGCTTCTCATGGGAACCGAGTGTGGATGTGTCTCTGTCTCTTCAGGTGAACTCACTCGCACCACGGATATCATCTACAACTCCCTGTTGTGTGTTTTGGGAGCATTAATGAACGCACAGGACATATTTAGTTAACTGATGAATGAGTAGATAGATTTAATGAGACACTAGTACAGTGCACTGTTTATTTACATTTTAGCACCACACTCTAAACCAAAAGCCACTTTCAATAAGTGTATACACCTAAAGTAACAAACTGTTATTACAGTCATGGTAATACTTTCTATAATAAAAGGTGAATAGAGTAGATTAAACTTTATTGTCATTGACAGAGTACAAGTACTACGACAACGAAACACAGTTGTGAGTAGGGGTGGGCATCAATGATCGACGATCGATAATTGATCGATAAGGATCTTGGTCGATCACAAAATATTTTGCTCGATAATCGTTAATATTATTATTATTATTATATATTTTTAAAATAATAATAATAATGGAAATTAGTTTGTCCACGTGTCACCAGATTGCGTTCGTCTCTCACCCCTGAACATGTTAACATGATCATCTTTCTGAACAAGAACCAGTAGGCCTGCCGCCTACAGTCTCTCGCTGGAGTTTAAATTTAAGTTAAGCTGGACGCTCTTAAGGACACTAACGTTTTCAGTCATCCTCCTATTTGTGAGTAACTGTTTTTTTACTGCTCCTATGGTGAGTTACTTATTTTCTATATTTTTATTTATAACGTAAAATTTGTTTTTAAGTTAAACAATTTAAGCTACTCACTGCCTTGTTTAAGAGGATTGTTATCTGACTGTAGTGTCTAGTTTGAATGTGAATGAATGAATGTGTGCAATAGCAACACAAATAAAGTTTTTTCCCCAAGGAAAAAAAAAGAAACTGTTTTTTTTTAATGAAAAAAAAGCTTATCGATTAATCGATAATTGATCGTTAATTCTTGCGATTATCGAAAAAGAAATTTTGATCGTTTGCCCAGCCCTAGTTGTAAGACAACAAAACACAGTTGTAAGACAACGAAACACAGTTAGTAAGTTAGTTAGTTAATAGCAGCCCACAATGCTAAAGAAACAGAAGCAAACAATTGTTTATTTAATATGTATGTCCATGAAATGCTTAGGCTATGATTGGCTTTCGGGTGTGCCAGAAAACTGACTGTCGTGCTTTCAGCAGAACAGGTAGCCTGGGGAACACCTAAAGGCGAGTTCAGGGTGGGGTCATCAGAACAGAAGATCCATTGTGTGACGCATCGCTAGCTTGTTGAGTTGTTTTCTGCGACCCGTTCCCTTAGTTACTGGACCTTAATCTCTCTCATAAACAACCACACAGGTCTGCCTACGCTCATTAGCCTAATTCATTTGCAACATCGGTTTTAAGACGTCAGCTTTGCCCAATACCCCTCCTGCATTTCATTCATGGAACGATGACCTCATCTTGTTAATGTTATTCCAGTGTTCCAGTGTAAGTGTGTGTAATGGTGGGGGGTTTTTACCTTTAACGGGAACCCTTCCCCCCCCCCCCCTCCTCCTTATCAACACATCCCCCAC
>NC_137674.1:111800103-111802603 GCF_963989245.1 Nansenia antarctica
GAGGAGACAGTCTTTAGCTCTGAGGAGACAGTCTTTAGCTCTGAGGAGACCGTCTTTAGCTCTGAGGAGACAGTCTTTACCTCTGAGGAGACAGTCTTTAGCTCTGAGGAGACAGTCTTTAGCTCTGAGGAGACAGTCTTTACCTCTGAGGAGACAGTCTTTAACTCTGAGGAGACAGTCTTTAGCTCTGAGGAGACAGTCTTTAGCTCTGAGGAGGAGACAGTCTTTAGCTCTGAGGAGACAGTTAGCTCTGAGGAGACAGTCTTTAGCTCTGAGGAGACCGTCTTTAGCTCTGAGGAGACAGTCTTTACCTCTGAGGAGACAGTCTTTAGCTCTGAGGAGACAGTCTTTAGCTCTGAGGAGACAGTCTTTACCTCTGAGGAGACAGTCTTTAACTCTGAGGAGACAGTCTTTAGCTCTGAGGAGACAGTCTTTAACTCTGAGGAGACAGTCTTTAGCTCTGAGGAGACAGTCTTTAGCTCTGAGGAGACGGTCTTTAACTCTGAGGAGACAGTCTTTACCTCTGAGGAGACAGTCTTTAACTCTGAGGAGACAGTCTTTAGCTCTGAGGAGACAGTCTTTAGCTCTGAGGAGGAGACAGTCTTTAGCTCTGAGGAGACAGTCTTTAGCTCTGAGGAGACAGTCTTTAGCTCTGAGGGGTTGCTGCTACACGGCTCCTCTGAAACGTGGAAAGTTGAAACTTGGTTCTGAGGAGACTGCAGAGTCGTCTAGCTGTGTGGCTAACAGAGTCGTCTAACTGTGTGGCTTCAGAAAGTATTCAGACCCCTTTAATGTTTCCCACATGTTTTGCCATTAAAAGGTTTTTTATGATGTTTTGCCATTACTCCTCACTCAACCTCATAATGACAAAGCAGCCACACTCCAGCATTTACAGGCATTAAACAAATGGTTGTGTCTTGTTCTATTGTAAAGTGCTTTGAGTTGCATTTCATGTACGAAAGGTGCTATATAAATAAAGCTTTACTTACTTACTTACTTGATGAACTGTGTCATATATTAGGTAGGCCTACAATTTCAATATAAAACAAAGTATGTGACCACTGAATGAATGACCCGCACTTTAAAGCGATTGGGAAAAGGTAGCCTACATCAATATCATTGCATTCAAAAGCATGTTTTTTTTTTGGGGGGGGGGGGTCAATTAATCGTTTAGAGACTAAATCGATTCATCGATACAAAAATAATCTACAGATTAAATCGGCAACAAAATAATTGTTAGTTGCAGCCCTGCCACTAGATCAGTGGTTCTCAAACCTCTCCTCGGGGACCACCAGCCGTTCCACATATTTGATCTGTTCCACCACCAGCCCACCTGATTCAACTAATCAAGTGCAAAGCAATTATGGTTTGTACTTGATTAGTTGAATCAGGTGTGCTGGTGGTCCCCGAGGAGAGGTTTGAGAACCACTGATCCAGAGCTTGTGACATACCTAGGCATTAACCCGTGGTTGGAGATCAGATCTGTGTTTCCTAGAAGGACCGTTCCTTTCTGATTGTTCCGCTTTCCTTTGCTCTTTCACTTCCTCTCTGCATCAGATTCTCACAATGTACCGTCAGGGGAATGTGGACTTCAGTTGAGAGGTTCTTGTTCCAACGCGAAGCGACCCCTCATTTCCCCTTTCACTCACTATGTCGGCTATTTTCTGCCACTGAAAGTTAACTATTGAAGAGGTTAGCGCTCGGTGGCGTAACTAACACACTAAAAGCGTCGACCATGTAACCGCAGGGTTCCTGGTTCGATTCCGGCCTTGGACATTATCCTGCATGTCATCCCTTCTCTCTCTCTCTCTCTCTCTCTCTCTCTCTCTCTCTCTCTCTCTCTCTCTCTCTCTCTCTCTCTCTCTCTCTCTCTCTCTCTCTCTCTCTCTCTCTCTCTCTCTCTCTCTCTCTCTCTCACACACACACACACACACCCATGCTTCCTGTCAAATCTCTACTGTCTCTATCGCAATAAAATAAATAAATATGAGACTCCGGAAAAAAAGAAGTGAAATTGAGCTCCGTCTTTTTGTTGTTGTTAACGGATGTGTTCTGTTGCTCTCTCCTCCAGGGCCACCATAGAGGACGTGGAGGGGGACGTCTGTGAGCTGGAGTCCAAGCTTGACAAGGTGAGTGGCTGACCACCATGTGACCCAGGGGTCAAGGTTCAGGTGTCTTCCAGAGTTGAGGAGGCTGAGCTGAGCCAGGGGGGACGTCTGCACTTTCAACACCATATTCTGTTTGCATGAATAAACCCCCCCACCCACCCTCTCTATAACCACGTCCCTCCCCCACCACTGGCCTGAGATCAGAGAGAGTGTTGAGTGAAGGGGCGGGGAGGGGGGAGTGAGGCTCTGAGAAGCTTTTTCCCACTGACCCTCCTGGTTCTCCTGAGACAGTCCCTCATTGGTCAGATTCCAACCCTTGGTCTCCTCGGTGACTCCCCCTGGTGTCACTTCCCTGCTGCGGTGTAGAAGAAAGATCTGCTCCAGGGTGTGTG
>NC_137674.1:111807603-111820103 GCF_963989245.1 Nansenia antarctica
ACCTTCTGACGTGAGACTGAACTTGCTGTCTGTTTTGGCCCGTCTATATCAGTCTTGTCAGTCTTGTCGGGCTCCAGCAACACAGCGATGTGTGCAGAGATTAAGGCTAACAGACAAAGTCAGGCACACTTAAGTCTGGAACCCAAAGACCGCCGTGGGGCCAGTGAGGTTTTTTAGGTTTTTTGCCCCAGGGGAACTGAGATTTTGTGAGAGTTTGTGTGGTTTTTAATCACGCTGACGACCCTGTTATTTTGTGAAATGCAGAACTTCAAAACCAACCCCACTCACTCAAAAACAACATCTAACAATCCCATCCCCTCGCTCTGAACACTGTCTACAGCCACATGTAACAGGGAAACAAACTTTTTTGGCATCTTAGCAGACGCCTTCTTTATCCAAAGCGATACATTTGTCTAAGTAATTGAATTATCTACGCTATCGGTTATCGTGAGAAACGGTAATCTGCGCTGTGACCAGGGGCCTCTGGCAGTCACGATGCTAGAAGAAGGATTATTTCTGATTTATTTACTTCCTGCCTTGTATACCACAACCCCGCATGTCCGGTCTCGCTCTTACACCCTCTCCATATCCACACAGCCCCCCCCCCCCCCCGAACCTCACAGCCCCCCCCGAACCCCCCAGCCTCCCCACAGGTCTACTGGGACTGTGACTCAACCCTGTAGACCGCGGGGGGATCAGCTGACTGGATGGTTAAAGTATGCTACTCAGCGTTAAAGCACATGATCCTTAAAGCACAGAGCTCAATCTGTTTGTCACTGTCCCCCCCCCCCCCCCCACCCCCAACCACACTGCCCGTATTGTATGCCTTGCATCAGCAGGCTGGAACCCCATGTAGACAGACACAGTCCAGTCCTGGAGACTGTTTGGCTGTTGACCGTCTGTTTTTCGGGGAAATACACAAGTCAATTAGCCTCTGACTAACTAGAGAATGAGCACTTACCGCCGTTCTTGACCGCCCGCCTATTGGTTTTTTGGCGTTGTTAACAGTGTCTGTTAAAATCCCTTTACGAAGGGGATTTTTTTCCCTTCAAAAAGTCAGCCTTATGTTTTGCACATTTTGTGAGTAGCACGTACGTATGAAGTCAAAGATGCAATTACACCCACACACACACACCCACACACACACACACACACACACACACACACACCATGATTTGATAAAGTGCTGACCGCTGACTTAGCGAGCGCCCTGATGCCTGTAAACAGATGAAGGTTTCCTGTGTCAGGTACTGCCTTGTTTACTGGTAAACAGTAAAGATGCTAAACAGTGTGGTTGTGAAGTCCTCTTACACGTTCGTTGCTGCTAGACGAAGTACTAATTATTGTTCATGTTTCTTTGTTTTAGATTTTGTTTGACCAGGCGCAACGATCGATCAAGACCCAGCTTCAAACATTTGTCAAAGAGTAAGTCTGTCTGGTCAGAAATGACTTAAGTTCCTTATCATTAGAGTAAGTCTGTCTGGTCAGAAATGACTTAAGTTCCTTATCATTAGAGTAAGTCTGTCTTGTCAGAAATGACTTATCATTAGAGGGATGGCTCAGAAGGAGGAAGCTTACACACACACACACACACACACACACACACACACACACACACACACACACACACACACACACACACACATATAACTACATACAGTGAATCTGAGGAGATTGTAGGCAATGCAGTGTGTCTGTTATTATCAGATATGAATCAGATGATGAGTCACTGTGCCAGATGCGGTGTGCAGTAGAATACTACATTTCTCATATAGTATTTATGATATTATAATAACGTTCTTAGTTATTTAAATATCTTCCTATCCAAGGCAAGTTAAATTGTCGCTTTAACCTACAAAAGCAAACATGTTCCAGACAGTTTGCATAAGAGTTACAGCCCCTAGGGAGGGACTCATTTACTAATTTATTTCATTATTACGGAGTAACTGCCGTTGCCCACGGCAACACAAGAGCTGAAGTCCTACTCCACGAGCGCCCAGTCGTAGAGAAGGCTGCTGCGACCACGTAGCGTTCAGCTACATTACTCACCTCTCCTCAGGGCCCACAGTAACGTCATGTCTCCCCGGCTCACGCTGTGATGTAAGACAAACAACAGATGTATTTTATATATATATATATATATATATATCCACTGAGCTGTAGGAGAGGTTTTCTTTGCCTACCTTGTGTGTAAACGATGTCTTCTTAAAATTAGATCAGATTAGATTCAACTTTGTTGTTTGTTTGTCATTGCAGAGTACAAGTACCAGACAACGAACTGCAGTCTTAAGTTAACTAATTATAAGTCAACAGTCTAACTGAAGGCTAACATGTCTTAAGCTAACTAACTGAAAACAGACGATGCAGATTATGACAGTAGCAGAACTACGACATGGATCAGTTCCATGAAGTTGTTCTGCTTGTGAGGGGCACTGATATTTAAATCTTATTACCTGATTTAGTAATGCTACCTCAAGCTGATGACCCATGACCCCAACAAGCCATGTAGTCTAATGTACTGTGAGAGAAACAAGATGTTTAGGCTAACTACTTACTTCCCGTAAGCAATTTACTTGAATAAACTGGAATTGCTTTGAATAGACTTTTGTTCTCTAATGATTGACAGCATTGCACCCCGGGCCGATGTAAAAGTTGGATGGGGAGCGCATTATAAATAAAATTAACATAACATAACAGCAAGCACCAAGAACCCTCCTCAATGTCCCCCATGTCTGCTTCTCTCTCAGTGCTGTCCCTCAACACCATACCACCTCTATACCTTTGTTCTACATTTACATTCCACTGATATTCAGCAGACACCTTTATCCAAAGTGACTTACAACAAACACATTAGTCTAAGTAGGTGAATCATCTCCATCAGTCAGTCAGTCATGATGCCAGAAACAGTAACCTACTCTCCGGCCTGGGGCCATTGGCAGACATAATTTCTTTTTGGCAGTCGTCAGCATTTTCTTCCCTAAACTACTTCTTCCTCTTCATTTCTCCTGACACCTCCCTCCCTCCCTCCCTCCTCCCTCCTCCCTCCTCCCCTCCCTCCTCCCTCCCTTCCTCCTCCCTCCCTCCCCCCTCCCTCCCCCAGGGACATACGCAAGTTCAAGGAGGCCAAGAAGCAGTTTGACAAGGTGAGCGAGGAGAAGGAGGCGGCGCTGACTAAGAACGCCCAGGCGCCGCGGAACAAGCAGCACGAGGTGGAGGAGGCCACCAACATCCTCACCGCCACGCGCAAGTGCTTCAGACACATCGTCCTGGACTACGTCCTCCAGGTGAGGCCACGCCCCCCCCCCCCGACTGAAGCTCCGCCCCCACCTGTAGTCTCACAGAACCTGTTTATGTTTGAACGCTGATGAATCACTTCCTCAGCACTTTACTCAAGTGCTGTCACTAAAGTGTGTCTGTGGGTGTAGATAGATAGATAGATAGATAGATAGATAGATAGATAGATAGATAGATAGATAGATAGATAGATAGATAGATAGATAGATAGATAGATAGATAGATAGACAGATAGATAGATACATAGATAGATACATAGATAGATACATAGATAGATAGATATATACATAGATAGATAGATATATACATAGATAGATAGATAGATAGATAGATAGATAGATAGATAGATAGATACATAGATAGATACATAGATAGATAGGTAGGTAGATAGATAGATATATACATAGATAGATAGATAGATACATAGATAGATAGATAGATATATAGATAGATAGATAGCGCTATAGGGAGAATAGGGTCAGCCTAGCCGCCTGAGGAACATGCGATTCTCAAATGAAAGGTTGTAGGTTCTCTATAAAGGTGGTACATTAGTCACTGTATACTAGGCCTCAGATCCAATGCAATGATTTCTCTAGATTTCAAAAAGAAAAAAAAGAAGAAAAATCCTTCTAGCATTGTGACTGCTAGTGGCCCCTGGCCCGAGCAGAAATTACTTTTCTTGCACTGACTGACGTCTCGATGATTCACTTACTCAGACAAACGTATTTGTCCTAAGTCCCTTTGGATAAAGGCGTCTGCTAAATGTCAAAAACTGAAAAAATGAAGAAAGAAAAAAATCACAGAGAGGAGGATCTACACTAGCAGTCTAATGCTGTTCTTTCTCCTCTCCCTCCTTCCCTAACTGATAAAAAGCAGAGTGATATTAATCAGAAGGCCGTGGCGTGTCCCAGGCATACAGCTCCACAGTAAAGGCCATGCTTCCCTAGACGGCCTAGTTAACCTTTCAGAATGGACACCACCGTCCCCTATAATTGGATATAGGGGCTCCAAGCCTTATCCTGATCTGATGCAATCATGATGAATCGGCCATTTTGGTTGTTAGGGGGACTGATATTAACCGTCGCTTCACTACCTAAAGGAATGGGCCGGCTCTGCTTCTGGATCCATAGTGTCGCTGTGGTGGATGAGGAAGAAGAAGAACAACAACAGGGGTGCAACCTTGTCACCTTTTAGCTGTTTTTACCTCAAAATAGGTCAACAATGTTCATAAATGTTCTTTGTTTTAATGCAAAAAGAATATGTTGTCACCTTTTTGGGCCATCACCAGTTTGCATCCCTGAAGAAGAAGAAGAAGAAGAAGAAGAAGAAGACGACTGCATTTGCTAGTTGTGTTTCACAATAAAAGTGGTGTTTCACTGTGAAGGCTGCCTGGTGCTTTATCACAAAGGCTCCCAGAGATCTCTTCAGCTTCACGGTCTGTCGCTTGTTATCTGGTCATCGACCACGGCCTAGGCTCAGCCTGTAACTAACTCTCCCACACAACGTTTAATTAACGTCCCTGCTAGCCAAGAGATGGCTACTGTCTGGTTTTTATGTGCTGAGATAACTCGTCTGATCTTAAAAGCAGATGAGCCGGCGCTGACCTCAAGTCACTGCGCTTCTCGTAAACGTGGCCAGTGAGACTTACTGCGGGGGCTACAGTGCAGCTGCAGCTGGGGGGTGTAGATAGTAAGACTCTGGAGGACACTGACTATAGGCAGCAGCATCCCTGGGTCTAGACCAGAGGGAGGAGGGGCGCCCCCTGGTGACTGAAGGGAGGAGCTACACTAGCAGTCTCATGCTGGCCGCCCATTTTATACCTGTGAGCTTGTCTTGAGTGCTTCTCTTTCTGTCTTTTCTTTTCTCTCTTCCTCTCCTATCTCAATGTGTCTCTGTCTCTCTCTCTCTCTCTCTCTCTCTCTCTCTCTCTCTCTGTGTCTCTGTCTCTGTCTCTCTCTGTCTCTCTCTCCCTCTCTCTCTCTCTCTCTCTCTCTCTCTCTCTCTCTGTCTCTGTCTCTCTCTGTCTCTGTCTCTGTCTCTCTCTCTCTCTGTCTCTCTCTCTCTCTCTCTCTCTCTTTCTCTCTCTCATTCAAACACACATTGCCTGTGTTTCCTGATCTCTGAGGCTGAAGAATGAGGCTTTTTTTTTTTTAAGGCTAGAGGATGTTAAATACTACTGTATATAAGGGTTCTAGGTGTCTATTAGGTCTATCTTTATATAGATTTGTTTATTTTGGTCTATTATTCAATCTCTCTATCCATCCATCCATCCATCCATTCATCTAACCTTCAGCTTTTCTCTCCTCCCGCCCAGATCAATGTTCTACAATCCAAGAGACGATCGGAAATCCTCAAATCGGTGAGTGTCTCAGCGCAAAGCACATTCGTGGTTTAAAAGCCAACTGACATTCAAGGCTGGATTCACAGACAACACTTAGTCCTAAGCATCCTCAATGGAGATTCTACATCGAAAGTGTGATTTAGTCCAGGACTAGGCCTTAAGCCTTGTTGTCTGCAAAGCCGGTCCTTAAACTAGAGGAAATGGTACCTGTGTTGTAATTAAGCTCCTTGTCTCTTATCGAAGGTCTCTCTCCTCTTCCTCTTCTTCAGATGCTGTCCTTCATGTACGCCCACCTGACCTTCTTCCACCAGGGTTACGACCTCTTCAGTGAACTGCATCCCCTCATGAAAGAGCTGGGCGGACAGGTAGGTTATAGAACCCTCCAACACCTGTCTGTCACATCAGCCCTGCTCTCACAAACGTTCTAGAACCCTCCAACACCTCCTGTCTGTCACATCAGCCCTGCTCTCACAAACGTTCTAGAACCCTCCAACACAACACCTGTCTGTCACATCAGCCCTGCTCTCACAAACGTTCTAGAACCCCCCTGTCACAGCAGCCCTGCTCTCACAAACGTTCTAGAACCCCCCTGTCACAGCAGCCCTGCTCTCACAAACATTCTAGAACCCACCAACACCAGCGCTGCTCTCACAAATGTTCTAGAACCCTCCAACACCTCCTGTCTGTCACATCAGCCCTGCTCTCACAAACGTTCTAGAACCCACCAACACCAGCGCTGCTCTCACAAACGTTCTAGAACCGAACCGGAAACTCTTCCATGGAAGCAGAGGACTGGGAATATTCCCCATGTTAGAGAAGCACATGGGGGCTCAACATCAGGTTGTGTTTTCAGGTGCTTGCAGCAGGTTGTAGTGGAAACACTGGTATCTCCAACAAAAGTGAAATCATTTGACCAATGACTTAAAGGTCCAGCATGGAACATTCAAGCTTTCTAAAAGATGCCTGCTGTGGTAATGACTGTTTAATCGGTAGTGATGATCAGGGAATGACATCCCTTGAAAGAAATATTTCATTTACGAACAATGTTTTGGTTCGGTTGGGAGCGCTTTCTAAAATGGGCCGTCCTACCCGACACTCGGTTTGATATAAACATGACGTTACTGCCAGAGGGGTTCTAGGGGAGGGGCCAGGGGTGTTCTAGGGGAGGGGCCATGGGTGTTCTAGGGGAGGGGCCATGGGTGTTCTAGGGGGAGGGGCCAGGGGTGTTCTAGGGGAGGGGCCATGGGTGTTCTAGGGGAGGGGCCAGGGGTGTTCTAGGGGAGGGGCCATGGGTGTTCTAGGGGAGGAGCCATGGGTGTTCTAGGGGAGGGGCCAGGGGTGTTCTAGGGGAGGGGCCAGGCATACTGTAGGGGAGTGGACTTTGATTTTTGCCTTTCTGTCTCAGGTAGCTGCGTCCAACAGCTAATGTCTGACACAGCAAGTCCAGTTTGGGGGCGGGGGGTGTATTGTTATTGTTATTCGGGAGGATGTTGTTGTTTGGAACTTCAAACTTCAAGAGTTTTTTTTTACTGCGCTGGCTGATTTCCAACAAACCTACGCCTCAAAGCTCCTTTAACAAAAGGCTGGAGACTGAAAAGGAGAGAGAGAGAGAAACCAGGCAGGGAAGTAGATGCCAGGCCCTGGGAGACTCATGCCTGGGGGCTGGTCATTGAGGGAGGGGCTGGTCTGAGCACAGTAAAACAATGGAAATAGATGTTCACTGTGAAAATGATGTTGCAGGCCATTTAGTCTTTCAGTTCTTGACTATAAACCTAAAACTTTGGTAGAGTAGGAGGGACCCAAATGTGCCCTAGTTTACAGTGACATTGGGTGGTGGGTAGGCTACACACACTCCTCTCATCCGAGTGTGTTGTGTGTGTGTTGTGTGTGTGTGTGTGTGTGTGTGTGTGTGTGTGTGTGGGTGTTTACGGCCGTCAGATAAACTAGGGGCTTCCTCTGGGCCAGGGGAGAGAACCTGCAGAGAGAAAACAATTCTGTAGTGTGTGATGAGGATGATGATTATCATCATGGGCCACAGTGGGAATGGGGAAGTGGAGAGAGCTGGGAGGAATGGCAGGGTATTCCCAGGCCGCGACTCAGGGTGTAAATCAGCTTCAGTCCTGGGTGAAGAAGACAGGTTAGACACACCAGACAGACGGAGGAGGAGGAGGAGGGCAGGACATCATCGCTCTGGTTCAGCTCAGCGTTCGGACTCTTAAGGACTTTTGGTGGAGAGAGAGAGAGAGAGAGAGAGACTCTTAAGGACTTTTGGTGGAGAGAGAGAGAGAGAGAGAGAGACTCTTAAAGAGGAACGGGCGGGCGGGCTAGCCCCTCTGAAGCGAGGGAGAGGGTGAAAGACAGGATAAAGAAAGGATAATAAAAGAAAGAGGGAGCTGTGGTGGATGAGGGTTCTGCTTCACCCTCCCTCCCTCCGTCATCATGAAGCTGAAGAGGCTGGAGAGGCTGTGCAGGCAGGTGTGGAGGAGCTGCCAACAGGTCTGAGAACAGCGCTTCGTTACGGGATCACACGCTTGATATGAGGGGGGGTGGGGGGGCAGGAGAGGGGACGGGCGACAGGAGCCAAAGGCGGAGATTAGGGGCCGGTTTCACAGACGAGGCTGTTCTAGTGTTAAGCCTGGTCTTCGATGTCAAATCTCCTTTGAAGATGCTTTTTTTAGTCTGGGGTTTAGGCTCAAGCCTGGTCTGTGAAACCGACCACTGTGTGTCTAGAACCTGTGTTGATAAGGCCTGTTGAGGAAGGTTACTCAATGCTAGTGTAGCTTTCTTGGGTGTAGTGTGCTTGGGTGTAGTGTGCTTGGGTGTAGTGTACATGGGAGCCTATCTAGGGGACAGGTCAGATGTTGACCTTCACTACAATGATAGGATTGTGGACAACCAGAACCAGACTCATTTTCTAAATGCTTTGTAGGTCAATGTCTCAGTTGTGATGGATTATGGTCAATTGTGACATGTTGATAAAAACCCTATTCCCAATAGCGTAATTATAATTGATGACAATTGTCCTTCCTTGCGTGCGTACATATTTGACACAATAGCTGGGGGATACTGTATATTAAGGCCCCAAATGTCTATTTGCTCTATCTTTATGTTGTATTTCTATCTAGTTTTATTTTAGCCTATTATTCAATTGTTACTTTATTTTTGTTGTTGTTGTTGTTGTTTTTGTGGTCTGAGTATACACCTGAATTTCCCCTCAGGGATCAATAAAGTACCGATGTCGTGAGCCTGTCTTTCCAAGAGGCTTTTAGCCAAGGGCGGAATAATAACACTTTATTTTTATCCACTCAGAGGAAATGAATCACGTCTGTTGGTCATAGTCATGTGTCACATCAAATATAGACCACAGATTGTTAACATGACAGCCCTCAGCTGGAGTGACCCAGAACAAGAAAGATGCCTGACCACAACCATTGTTGGCAGTGTTACGGTCGACTAGTCGTCACACAACAAGGAGACCGAGGAGAGTCGTAATAAATCACCAGGGTCAGAATGACCCAGCAGCTCCAGTCCTCAGTACAGTGAGACTGGCTTTGAGTGGACTGTCTGACTGACTGGCTGTTTTGAGTGGACTGGTTGACTGGTTGACTGGTTGACTGGTTGTTTTGAGTGGACTGTCTGACTGGTTGACTGGTTGTTTTGAGTGGACTGTCTGACTGGTTGACTGGTTGTTTTGAGTGGACTGTCTGACTGGTTGACTGGTTTTGAGTGTACTGTCTGAGTGGTTGACTGGTTTTGAGTGGACTGTCTGACTGGTTGACTGGTTTTGAGTGGACTGTCTGACTGGTTGACTGGTTGTTTTGAGTGGACTGTCTGACTGGTTGACTGGTTTTGAGTGGACTGTCTGACTGGTTGACTGGATGTTTTGAGTGTACTGTCTGAGTGGTTGACTGGTTTTGAGTGGACTGTCTGACTGGTTGACTGGTTTTGAGTGGACTGTCTGACTGGTTGACTGGTTTTGAGTGGACTGTCTGACTGGTTGACTGGTTTTGAGTGGACTGTCTGACTGGTTGTTGTTTTGGAGAAGAGGGGAAAACATTTCCCATCTGATGTTATCAGCCGGCCGCTCCGCCGCCACGCCCACTTCCTCTTAAAAACAAAACAGAGAACCATCTCTCAATATGGATCCCCTCTCAGCCCCGGGCCCAAATGGGAAAGTGGTTTGGCAAACCTTAAGGCTGATGTATTATGTAGTGGAATCGTAATTTAGGCTTCTGTTAATAGATTTATTCAGTAGCCTTATGTCTGATATATTATGTAGCGGAATTGTAATTTAGGCTGCTGTTAATAGATTTATTCAGTATTGTTGCAAGCCTTAAGTCTGTTATATTATGTAGTTGAATTGTAATTTAGGCTCCTCCTAAGGGTTGCAAAATTATTGAAGAACTCTATTAACAGGAGTCTAAATTACAATTCCACTAACGTAATATATTAGACGTAAGGCTTGCAACACTGTTGAAGAAATATATTAAGTCTGATATATTATGTAGTGGAATTGTATCTTAGGCTGCTGCTGTTAATAGATTTCTTCAATTGTGTTGCAAGCCTTAAGTCTGTTACATCCGGTCCAGTGTATAGTGTTCCATAGTGATGCATAGCTTCTGTAGGGTGCTGGCATAATGATAGTTCACACTGCGTTTAGCCTCCCATCTCCTCCCAACGACCTCTGCCCAGGATAGGGTTTCGTCTGTGTGGGAGGGGCTTCTGGATGCTGATTTAGGCTGTTCGTGCTGAAAACATCAAGAAGCAGAAGAGACTAGAGTTACACTGCTGTCGGAAACAAATAAGTCCCCCAGACCAGACCAGGCCGACTGATGACCTCTTTAAACCCTCCTGACAACTTCTTCGATTGGAAGTTCTCCCTCATGAAGGGACCTCTGTGCTCTCTTGAGGGAGACGGAGGGGTCGGTCTAGGGGCGCGGAGAATCAATCTCTCGCAGTCCAATTTCACACATGATAAAGCTTCTGAAAGCAGAATCCATTTTGTTCTGGGGAGAAGAGCCCCCAAGTCTCACAAGTGGAACCATTTTTCATCCACAGGACAGGTTTATATTAGGTTGTAGAAGAGCGACTACCTCACTAGCCACACCATAAAGACCATCTCACTAGCTACACCATGAAGACCACCTCACTACTACACCATAAAGGTCCAGACCACCTAGATAGGTAGGTAGGTAGGTAGGTAGGTAGGTAGGTAGGTAGATAGGTAGGTAGGTAGGTAGGTAGGTAGATAGGTAGGTAGATAGGTAGGTAGATAGGTAGGTAGGTAGATAGGTAGGTAGGTAGGTAGGTAGGTAGATGGATAGATGGATATGTGGATTCACCTTTATTGTCAAGTACTGAGACAACGAAAATGCAGTTTGCCATCTAACGATAATGATAATGTCGAGGCAAATAATCACTAAACAAACTAACCTGGTGAGACACGGGGCTTGGCGTGGCCATCTTGTTCCATCTGTCCCACGATGCACCTGTCAGACAGCAGGCAAGGTGAGGTCTGACCAATCACCTCCTGTGTTTCAGCTGGACACGCTGGTGGTGGACGCAGCCAAGGAGAAGAGGGACATGGAACAGAAACACTCCACCATCCAACAGAAGGTACGGAGACACACACACACACACACTACTCATTTTTCTACCTGGTGGTCTTAACGTGGCAGGTGTGTAAGGTGATCCTCACACAGGTGAGCTCATGCTGTCACCGACACACACATGCATTATAGACACACACATGCATTATAGACACACACATGCATTATAGACACACACATGCATTATAGAGGGCAGCAGGAAGCGCAGGGCTCGCTTACAAGACAACACAGATCTGGTTCAGCGTGGCCTTTAACACCTGAGTGTCTCTCTCTCTCTCTCTCTCTGTGTGTGTGTGTGTGTGTGTGTGTGTGTGCGCGTGCGCGCGCGCACGTGCACTTGTGCGGTGGAAGATGGCACCCAAATACTTTCCCTTAAAATCACAATACCGTGTGTTGTCGCGTGAAGGAGTTAATATAAGTCGAAAAGCAACGGTCTTATTCCAGTGCCAAGATTGTGAGCAGTGTGTGTGCGTATGCGTACGTACGCGTGTGCGTGCATATGTGTGGTCTGTCTGCCTCCCTCTCTATGTGTGTATATCTAGAGAGCAGCAGCTTGCTCTCCGGCCGTGTCTCTTCCAGGACCCCTCTCATGGGTGGCCGGAGACAGCGCCCGTGCCAACTTTCCCTCGCCCTTGAACGCCGTGTGTTCCCTGTGCTGTCCCTCTCTCTCTCTCTCTCTCCCTCTCTCTCACTCTCTCCCTCTCTCTCTCTCTCTCTCTCTCTCTCCCTCTCTCCCTCTCTCTCCCTCTCTCTCTCTCTCTCTCTCTCACCCCCTCCCTTTCACTGGAGGCTATTTATATGTTGTCTCGCTCCCTCCCTCCCTCTCTCCTTTGCTCCCTCCCTCCCCCCAACCTTTCTCCCTCCCTCCCCCCACCTCTTTATCTTCCTCCCCCCCCTCTCTCTCTCTCTCCTAAACCTCTCTCTCTCCCCCCCAATCTCTCTCTCCCCCAATCTCTCTCTCTTTCCCCCGATATCTCTCTCCCTCCCCCCAACCTCTCTCTCTCTCTCCCTCCCCTCTGTCTCTCTTCTGTTGTTTTTCCCTTTATGTATCAGCAGTTCTAACCAAACCTCTCCTCTCTTTTCTCTTCTCTTCTCTTCTCTTCTCTCTCTCTCTCTCTCCCTCCCTCCGCACTTCTCAGGCTGCTCTGCAGGTAAGCCCTTTTTTTCCTTTCCTCTCTTCCTTATTTTCTCTCCATCCTGTTTGTGTGTCTGTGTCTGTTCAGTCCATCCAGCCTGCATGTTAGACTGAAGCCCCC
>NC_137674.1:111825103-111827603 GCF_963989245.1 Nansenia antarctica
GTTCCTCTGGTTTGAATAATGTTTGTTTCTGTTAACGTCAGTCAGACGTCTTCTGTTCTGAGTTCAGATGAAGTGGAACGGTTACTTGAGATGGAGGGATTAGTTAGTTTATTGGTTGTAAACACGGTCTTGAAACGGGACCAACAATCCCATGATCAGAACAATTAGGTTTGCCTAGCTAGCCCAATCAAATAGACAGGGTCTGCAATTTTTGCCCTCCAGTTTTTTTGCTCTATCCAGTCTGAAGCTAGGCAAACTGGCTAGTAGTCGCTCTATTGGTAGAGGGCTGCAAGGGAATTTTTCCTGGCTACATAGTACCGGTATACAGGTTTTTACTTTTGCCTGTCAGTATTGATTGATTGATTGACTGATTGACTGAACATTTTCATTGTGTGAAGCGCAATGAGTTGCATCTTGTAAGAAATGCGCTATACAAATAAAATTTGATTTGATTTGATTTGAAGCTCAGAGTATTTAGCTTGTTAGCTAGGCTTGTTAGCTAGGCTTGTTAGCTAGGCTTGTTAGCTAGGCTTGTTAGCTAGGCTTGTTAGCTAGGCTTGTTAGCTAGGCTTGTTAGCTAGGCTTGTTAGGGTAACACACCCAGGTGGAGAGGCCTGGTTGGTTGGGGAGGGTATAGAGAGGTCTGGTTGGTTGGGGAGGGTATAGAGAGGGAGTAGCATGACCTGGGCGGTGTGTGGTGTCCTGTGTCCCAGAGGCAGAGGGCGGGGGCGGATAGGAAAGTGTGTCAGCAGCTCGTGTGTGTGTGTGTGTGTGTGTGTGTGTGTGTGTGTGTGGGTGTGTGTGTGTGGGGGGGGGGTTACTGGGGGGTTACTAGGTTGGGTTACTGAGTTACTGTCAGTCAGTGGATCTCACTGTAGTAGTCGAGGTCAATGGTACTCTCTCTCCTCTATCTCTCTCTACCTCTCACTCTCTACCTCTCCCTCTCTCTCTCCTCTATCTTTCTCTACCTCTCCCTCTCTACCTCTCCCTCTCTCCCTCTCACTCTCTACCTCTCCCTCTCTCCCTCTCACTCTCTACCTCTCCCTCTCTCTACCTCTCCCTCTCTACCTCTCACTCTCTACCTCTCTCTCTCTCTACCTCTCCCTCTCTACCTCTCACTCTCTACCTCTCTCTCTACCTCTCCCTCTCTACCTCTCACTCTCTACCTCTCTCTCTCTACCTCTCACTCTCTACCTCTCCCTCTCTCCCTCTCACTCTCTCCCTCTCTCTCTACCTCTCTCTTTCTCTACCTCTCACTCTCGACCTCCCTCTCTCTACCTCTCACTCTCTACCTCTCTCTCTCTACCTCTCTCTTTCTCTACCTCTCCCTCTCTACCTCTCACTCTCTACCTCTCTCTCTCTACCTCTCCCTCTCTACCTCTCCCTCTCTACCTCTCCCTCTCTACCTCTCTCTCTCTACCTCTCACTCTCTCTACCTCTCCCTCTCTACCTCTCTCTCTCTCTCTCCCTCTCTACCTCTCACTCTCTCTCTCTCTCTACCTCTCACTCTCTCTACCTCTCCCTCTCTCCCTCTCACTCTCTACCTCTCCCTCTCTACCTCTCTCTCTCTACCTCTCCCTCTCTACCTCTCACTCTCTCTCTTTCTCTACCTCTCCCTCTCTCTACCTCTCCCTCTCTCCCTCTCACTCTCTACCTCTCCCTCTCTACCTCTCTCTCTCTACCTCTCCCTCTCTCTACCTCTCCCTCTCTACCTCTCACTCTCTCTCTTTCTCTACCTCTCTCTCTCTCTCTCTACGTCTCCCTCACTCTCGGTCTCTGTACCAGGGAGGTAGTAGTAGTAGGACAGGCTGGGCCTCTGTAAAGCCTCCTACACACTGCGATTTTGGGCTGTCCCAGGCGAAAGGTCACCAGTCGTGGCAACATCTGTGGTCGTGGGTCCAGAACGTTGGTCCTACGTCGTACTGTGTGTGTGTGTGTGTGTGTGTGTGTGTGTGTGTGTGTGTGTGTGTACTGTGTGTGTGTATGGTTCAAAGATGACTGATGTTACGGTCTTTGCGACCAAAGATAGCCTGCGACAAATATCTGAGTGTCCGAAATTTGGGACGATCGTCTGTGAGCGTCTCGCAATCTGAATGCTGCTACCACCTGCGTCAACTAACCGACCAATAGAAATGCAGAATAGAATTCTGTCTATGCTCCGTCGTAGCCTGCGATTCAAGTTTGTGGCTCGTCGCACGGTGTGCATGCATCAAATCGATGGTTTTATTGTACCCAAGATTATTAGTTACATGTCGCACAGTGTGGCTTGCAATAAACTTAACAGTGTGTAGGAGACTTTAAGGTCACCCGGTCACCCAGAGATGACACGCAGACACTGGGAGACGTGTGGCTCAGTAGAAAGTGCAGAGTAGGGGTGGGCATCGACGATCGATAATTGATCGATAAGGATCTTGGTCGATCACAAAATAAAACATTTGGTCGATCACAAAAAAAAAAAAAAAAAAAAAATTTTGTGATCGACCAAATGTTTTATTTTGTG
>NC_137674.1:111840103-111945103 GCF_963989245.1 Nansenia antarctica
CGTCTTCATTGAATGAACTGCTTTCTCAATATCTTGGTTCTTAGACAAAGTTTCAGCTGCTGCTCAATGTATTTAAATATTTGAATACTGCTCAATAATCACTGAAATATTAGACTTAGAATTATGCAGTGAACATACTTAAAGCTTTTCATAAAAACCACATGCCGCGAGACTGACTCGTCCTGAACTGTCGTAAGTCAATCAACAAAGAATGCCCCATCAAAATAAAAGTGCCCATGGTAGAGCTGTCAAAATAGAGCTTTCAAAATAAATGTACTAATACAGATAGAGATAAATACAGAACTACCTTTGCGTCACTAAGTGACCGCGTATCTTCTGAGACATGCGTTCTGTCATCACTTTCAGTAGCGCCTTCACACACAGTGGCGCTGTGCACAAACACTCTTGATCCGTATAGCTCTTGTTTTATTATATTGTGGTTTAGTAAATACTGCACTTGGAGTTACATTCAATGCATGATTTGTGCTATAGAACATAAATAAAGTTTGATTGATTGATTGATATCAAATCAAATCACATTTTATAGTGCATTTCTCACAAAAGTGACCCAATGCGCTTTACAGAGAGCAGCGAAAATGATCTTATTAAATGTAAGCGAGTAATTGTAAAAAACCTTTCCTATCTACCAATAACTGAAGGCAACTATCTTTCCCATAGAGTGATTCGTTACCCTTAAATATAATCCCAATTAGATATTAATCCTCAGTTATTCTTCACAACTGACCAAACCTCTCACTCATTGCGCGGCAGATTCAGACTGTATCATTGTTATTTTCACACACGACAAACATGTGACATGTTCCAGTTTTATTCTTATTCTATTTTATTCTTCAAAAAAAAAAAAAAAAAAAAAAAAAAAAAATCCGGTTTCAGACGGTTTTGATAAAAAACCGTTTCTATTTTTATAAACCGCGGTTTTCGGTTTAACCGAAAAACCGTCCATCCCTAGTGTCTGAGTGTGTGTCTGAGTGTGTGTCTGAGTGTGTGTCTGAGTGTGTGTCTGAGTGTGTGTCTGAGTGTGTTGTCTGAGTGTGTGTCTGAGTGTGTTGTCTGAGTGTGTGTCTGAGTGTGTGTCTGAGTGTGTTGTCTGAGTGTGTTGTCTGAGTGTGTGTCTGAGTGTGTGTCTGAGTGTGTGTCTGAGTGTGTGTCTGAGTGTGTTGTCTGAGTGTGTGTCTGAGTGTGTTGTCTGAGTGTGTGTCTGAGTGTGTGTCTGAGTGTGTTGTCTGAGTGTGTGTCTGAGTGTGTGTCTGAGTGTGTGTCTGAGTGTGTGTCTGAGTGTGTGTCTGAGTGTGTTGTCTGAGCTCAGAAGTTAACAGCTGTTGTTACTTTGATCTCTGATCTCCATTCCAGCCAGGTGTGTTTGTTCCTGAAGAGAGGAGCCAATCAGAAAGCAGCAGACATCGACGCCAAGACTCCGCTGTCCATGGCCGTGGAGGCCGCCAACGCTGACATCGTCACTCTGTAAGTGCTGCCTCTGTGCTGCCTCTGTTACCTATTTTGCTATTCTTCAACAAGTTAATATACAGTGCTGCTTGAAAGTATGTGAACCCCTTGTGCAATTATAGATTTTTGGGGGGTTTTGATTATGAAATGTTTATTTAATCAGAACCAGTCCTTCATCTGACATAACAGGTTTATCTTTACCAATTCTATATGTTGGTTTAGAGGGAATCATGCGTTTAGTACGAAAACTAAATAATAAAGAAATTAGTGCAGGTGCAAAAATAAGTGAACCTCTTCAGTCAATAGCTAGTGGCACCTCCATTAGCAGCGATAACTGAGATATACTGTATATATATATATATATACATATATATATATATATATATATATATATATATATATATATATATATACATATATACAGTATATATTTTTTTTTGTTATAGTATGATATAATATTATGGAATATAGTAAGCGTCACAACAAAAAAATACATAGTATAAAAAAGTATTAAGAGAAAAAAAGAACATAGTATAGTATGACATATTATATCTTTTTTTTTCTTCTTCTTTTTTCCCGTAGTATGATAATAATATATCATGCTATACTATATCATACTAAGGGGGAAAAAAAAGATAGTATAGTATGATATATTATCTTTTTTTTCACTTTATTATTTTTTTCTGTAGTATGATATATTATTATCATTAATCATGAATATCAAACAAATATTAAAGTAAAAAAAGAAAGAAAATGAGATAATATATCATACTATAAAAAAGGGGGAAAAAAACATATAGTATAGTATTATATATTTTGTTTATTTCCACTTACGTAATACAAAAGCAGTGAAATGTAAGGGCAACATGGACACATTTATAATATAGTATAGGGGACTGGTGTGTCAACTCTCTTTACCTAGGATAGAGAAACCTAGGATATAAAGAGAAACCCAGGATATAAAGAGAAACCTAGGATATAAAGGGAAACCTAGGATATAGAGAGAAACCTAGGATATAAAGAGAAACCTAGGACATAAAGAGAAAAAAATAACATACATACTATTTCTTTTTTTCTCCTTTATTGTAATACAAAAGCACATAGACATATTATAAATAACATAGGATATAAAGGAAAATGTTCTTTGTTCTTTTTTTGTGACACTTACTATACTACATCATACTACAACATACTATATATAGATATAGAATATATATAGATCGGAAAATAATAGGAAAAAAATGAAAAAAAGAATATAGTATACTATGTTATTTTTTTCATTTTTTTCACTTCATTATTTTTTTCCTTATTATGATAGTTTGATAATAATATATAATACTATACTATGTCATACTATCAAACTATCATAATAAGGAAAAAATATATAAAGTGAAAAAAAGGAAAAAAAGAACATAGTATATTATGTTCTTTTTTTCACTTTATATATGTTTCCCTTATTTTGATAGTTTGATAATAATATATCATACTATACTATATGATGATACTACATCATACTACAACATATTATACTATAGATCGGAAAATAATAGGAAAAGAATAATGAAGTGAAAAAAAAAAAAAAAGAAGAACATAGTATACTAATGTTACTAGTATGTTACTATACTAGTACCGAAGACAATCACAGCCATGCTGATATTCAGTTTAACAGCACGACCTCGAGTGTGATATTGCTTTTATACAACAGTTCTACAGCGTGATTTATTAGTTAACGGTAATAAGCGACAACAGATTATGATTTGTTTGTTTATTTAATCATAAAAATAAACAAACAATAGTTCCGCAACTGAACTTCAAATGGACGGTTGCCTAGTAACCTGAACACAAACATGTCGTCTAATTAACGGTCATTTAGTAGAACACCTGTGCGGCGGAGTGATACATATAGTTAAAAGTCCCAGTGCTGTTATACTGTAAAACAGCACTCATGGAATGCCTTTTGTCCAATCAAATGACTTGGTCGGAACTAACTGTTGTATACATTATTATCATACTATCATAATAAGGAAAAAAATTATGAAGTGAAAAAAAGGCTGTGATTGGTCCAGTCTCTAACACCCCCCCCTCTCTCTCTCTCCCCAGGCTGCGGCTGGCCAAGATGAACGAGGAGATGCGTGAGGCGGAGGGCCCCTACATGCAGTCAGGTCAATACTCCTCCAGCAGCCCCACAGAGATGCAGTACAGGAAGTGCATGCAGGAGTTTATCAGTCTGCAGCTGGACGACCCCTAGAGACTCTGCTCACACACACACACACACACACACACACACTCACACACACGCACACACACACACACACACACACACACACACACACACACACACACACACACACACACACACACACACACACACTCACACACTCACACACTCACACACACACACACACACACACACACACACACACACACTCACACTCACACTCACACACACAGCGCCCTCTAGAGGACAAGAGAAGAAGAAGAGACAAGAAAAAGAAAAAAGCCCTTTAACAGCAGAGGCCGAGAGCCCAGCACGCCCTTGTGTTCACAGACGTGTGTGTGTGTGTGTGTGTGTGTGTGTGTGTGTGTGAGCCAGGCCCAGCCAGCCAGGTGTCGGAGCTGAGCAGCACCCTGGGTTACAGAGGCGCGGGGGGGGTTCTTGTCTTTGTTTATGTGACCGGGTCAAAGCCATTAACCGTACAGCCAACTGTTTTGACTGCTGGCAGAACAACTGTGGGCCGGCCCCGGTGCCGAGGCTTTGAAGTCCGGGCCGCTGTTGTGTCTTCAGCGCCGTGGTTCTGTCAAACAACAGACGTCTGTCTCCTACGGGTCGCTACGTCTGCGGAGCGGCGCTTTGATCTGCTAGCGCGGTCGCTAACGCGGTCGCGACGGCTCACTCAATAGTCCCCTTCTATATCAGTTAAGCCATAAAGATAATCTGGCCTGGTACACATAGAGATAATCTGCCCCATTTTGGCCCGATTTCCCCCCCTTCCGACCAACGACAGCAAACGCCCGATTATCGGACGGCTCTAAAGATTATCCTACTCGATTATCCTGTGGTGTGAGGTGTGTTAAGAGTCCATTTCTCCCGGCAATCCGCTCGGAAAACGGTCGGGGCCGACGATCGTAAATATTAAACAATATTTGTTGTTCAATCCATGATTGTTTTATCTTCATGTGTGGGGTCTCTCTCAGATAAAAACATCAGTTAAGATTTAGAACATCTTTATGTGCGTACCAGGCTTTAGGCTTCTATTATCAGGCAATAATCAGGACTGTTGGATGACAGTGTTGACCACCAGACTGTTGAGTGGCTGGGGGGGCTGGGGTAGGGGGGTCTGGGGGGTCTCTGCCATACACACACAGGTGGGAGTAGGTCGGTCTTTAACTACCTGAGGGAATTAATTATGCACATTCCTGAAAAATGCTTATGCAAAAATGTCAAGATGTTGTTCTGCGCTTGTGTGTGGTTCCCTGGAGTCTGAACCTACGGGTTGTGTCGTTTATTTGTTTTCATGTCGTTTATTTGTCAGCCTGGGGACGTTTATTAACGTGTTCATTTTATTTATGCCTGAGGGGAAAAAAAACTATTTTAATTAAAAAAGATTGTATCTTTCTTTTTTAAGACAACAATTGAACCACGTGAACATAATAGTTGGCGTTCCGCTGCCGTAAGATGATGTTATTGTACATATTCATTTCTATATCATATTCAGTATTGGACAGAATATTCTGTAAAAGAGTTAAAGAACTGGATCATGTAATGTCCACTGTGTTTTCAGAAGCACACTTTGCACAAGGGTGTGTGCCTAACCATAAGGCCTCCTTGTTTCGTTTTTTTATTTTTTATTTTGTATTGTTGTGATATTTTATACACCGGATATTTTTAACAGTATTACCTTATTATCTTTGGTTTTTTAGTCTGCCTGGTAAACAGTACTGCCAGCTGTCTGTCTGAGGTGGATATTCAGGATTGTCAACTTGAGAATCCACTTCTTTGTCTTTGACTTTTCACAGCATGAACTGACTTGATTCCTTAGATGTTGCCTGACGTTTGGTTCTGATACGTTTGGTTCTGATGGGTTTTAGGTTCTGATGGGTTTTAGGTTCAGATCAAGGATATGAAGGTGGTCCATGGCACCACAGAGGGAGTGCAATAGTATAGAAGATTATACCACATGTATCCATGTACAGCATTTTACCACATACTAGTTATAGGCTATACTTACTTCAAATAATAATAGATAATAGAGCTTTAAAAAAAAGAGACGTAATAAGAATGTGAAAAGAACGAAGCTCACGAAGTTGTATTGTAGGTGAATGAAATAATAATGCAATGTATCCCTTATACCCCCCCCTACCCCCATATAGCCCTCTGCGCCCCAGGGCCTGATGGGTAATTTCAAGGACACTAAAGCACTTGTATTAGACGTCATTGTTCAGTTATGGTGATTCATGCTCATTCAAGTTCTTAGACGGCGCCTCCTAGGGCTGACAGGAAGTGACCTCACTGCTGAGGGCCGAAGATCAGCTGAACTAAAAGTTATTTCGGTCGATTATTCCTCCCCTTTAATAATACCAATGGGTATTGTATTTTATATGGTTGGAAAGCCTGATTAGTCACCTTTACAACGAGATACAACTTGTCAGGATCATGCATTCATGGAATGAGCAACACAGGTGACTAATCAGGCTTTCCAACGATATAACAATACAATACCAATTGGTATTATTAAAGGGGAGGAATAATCGACCGAAAAATAACGTTTCTGAACTTTTTTTTTTAGGAGTTTAGAACAACACAGAGCAATACCTCCATGTTCTCTGTCAGCCATGTACATCTGAGGAAAGCTGAGAGACAGATAATAATAATAATAATAATAATAACACCGCTGAGACCTGTGTTGTGACCAGCTGGCGTGTGTTAGCATACTGCAGATGTTCGGAGAGGAGAGTGGGTTTGGGTGATTGTCAGTGTAGCTCTGCGCTAGTTACATCTGGAGTGTTCATGTCTGGAGTGTTCATGTCTGGAGTGTTCATGTATGGAGGTTTGATAGGGGGGGTTAAAGAATAATCAGCGCAATACTTATTAAGGCCACAAGGGGGAGTGCTCTGTTCAGAAATATCCCCCCCACCTACAACCCACCCCGAGAGAGGTCGCCTAGATGACAAGTGTTTAGACGTGTGTTGACATCACTGTCTGCAGGCTGACATGACACCACCATGCTGCTCATGGACTGTAGGTTAGGTAGACATGTCCTTCATCTCACACCTGTTTGGTTTTTTCACACTTTTCACATTCAGTCAGTTAGGCAAATGTCTGGTCCCGTGAGTAGAAGGATAGTTGAACAATTTAACCTCCGTCATTCTTTAAATCAACTGTGACCGAAATGAGGTTTAATAACAGAAACACTAGTCGTGTGTGTGCGTGTGTGTGTGTGTGTGTGTGTGTGTGTGTGAGAGAGAGAGAGAGAGTGTGTGTGTCATCATCAGCCAATCAGTTAGGCTCAATGTAACCATAATGGCCGCCCTCCACTTCAGAGCAGCAATCAGCTGATCACAGAGCCATTAATCACCTCCCATTCAGCACCATTCATCTCCTGTGGAGGAGTGGGAAAGAGAGGCTCCCTTCATTCTGCAACACATTGTTCCACAATTAATGGAGCCTCTCTCTCACCTCCTCTTTCAGAGGCTCAAACTAGTGATGAATAGTTTGTGATTAATGACGTTCAGATGAACGTGTGCGGGGGGGGTTTACCACCACGTCTTAGGATCCCACGCCTCCCCCCCCCCCCTCCACCATTAAAATACTTTATGATGATTTATCCACTTCTTTCTGAAATGAAAGAACTTCATTTAAGTGTACGAAGGAGTTGAAGGAGTCCTGATTGAAGTGTAGAAACGAGGCGACGCTTGTCGAGCTGTTCTTCTTCAACCTGCAAACTGTTACTTATTTGCTCTGTCATTGCTTCTCTTTCTCTGTAACTTCACTTTTTGGTTGTGTACTACTGTCTCTCTGTCTCTCCTCCTCTCCTCCTCTCCTCCTCCCTGGACCTGTGCCTTTCTTCTTCTGTTGTCTTGTTTCTTGGGGGGTCTGAGTTCAGCACAGCTGTAATTTTGTACATAAATCTGCACTTTAAATACAATACAGTTGTTAACAAAAAACTAATCTCCTGCTGCCAGTGGTCTTTCTTCTTCTCCTTCTCCACCACGTCACATCTCAGTGTAACACGCAGGCCTCCTCCTCCTCCTCTCTGCCTTCACACGCAGACCTCCTCCTCCTCCTCTCTGCCTTCACACACAGGCCTCCTCCTCCTCTCTGCCTTCACACACAGACCTCCTCCTCCTCTCTGCCTTCACACACCGACCTCCTCCTCCTCCTCTCTGCCTTCACACACAGACCTCCTCCTCCTCCTCTCTGCCTTCACACACAGACCTCCTCCTCCTCCTCTCTGCCTTCACACGCAGACCTCCTCCTCCTCTCTGCCTTCACACGCAGACCTCCTCCTCCTCTCTGCCGTCACACACAGACCTCCTCCTCCTCTCTGCCTTCACACACAGACCTCCTCCTCCTCCTCTCTGCCTTCACACACAGACCTCCTCCTCCTCTCTGCCGTCACACACAGACCTCCTCCTCCTCTCTGCCTTCACACACAGACCTCCTCCTCCTCCTCTCTGCCTTCACACGCAGGCCTCCTCCTCCTCTCTGCCTTCACACACAGACCTCCTCCTCCTCCTCTCTGCCGTCACACACAGACCTCCTCCTCCTCCTCTCTGCCTTCACACACAGACCTCCTCCTCCTCCTCTCTGCCTTCACACGCAGACCTCCTCCTCCTCCTCTCTGCCTTCACACACAGACCTCCTCCTCCTCCTCTCTGCCTTCACACACAGACCTCCTCCTCCTCCTCTCTGCCTTCACACACAGACCTCCTCCTCCTCCTCTCTGCCTTCACACACAGACCTCCTCCTCCTCTCTGCCTTCACACACAGACCTCCTCCTCCTCTCTGCCTTCACACGCAGACCTCCTCCTCCTCCTCTCTGCCTTCACACGCAGACCTCCTCCTCCTCCTCTCTGCCTTCACACACAGACCTCCTCCTCCTCCTCTCTGCCTTCACACACAGACCTCCTCCTCCTCCTCTCTGCCTTCACACACAGACCTCCTCCTCCTCCTCTCTGCCTTCACACACAGACCTCCTCCTCCTCTCTGCCTTCACACACAGACCTCCTCCTCCTCCTCTCTGCCTTCACACACAGACCTCCTCCTCCTCTCTGCCTTCACACGCAGACCTCCTCCTCCTCCTCTCTGCCTTCACACGCAGACCTCCTCCTCCTCCTCTCTGCCTTCACACACAGACCTCCTCCTCCTCTCTGCCTTCACACACAGACCTCCTCCTCCTCCTCTCTGCCTTCACACGCAGACCTCCTCCTCCTCCTCTCTGCCTTCACACACAGACCTCCTCCTCCTCCTCTCTGCCTTCACACACAGACCTCCTCCTCCTCCTCTCTGCCTTCACACACAGACCTCCTCCTCGTCCTCTCTGCCTTCACACGCAGACCTCCTCCTCCTCCTCTCTGCCTTCACACGCAGACCTCCTCCTCCTCCTCTCTGCCTTCACACACAGACCTCCTCCTCCTCTCTGCCTTCACACACAGACCTCCTCCTCCTCCTCTGCCTTCACACACAGGCTCCTCCCCTCTGCCTTCACAGCTCCAAACATCCCGGCTACTGCATCTTTCTGTCTCTCCTCTTCTTCCTCCTCTTCCTCATGACATTTCTCTCTATCAAGCCAGTGAGACTTTAACCAGGTATGGCTACCTTACTTTTCTATATTTGATTCTCTTCTCTTTCGGTGTCAATCGTGTGTGCCTGTTGTGTTTCTCTTTCTGACAAGTTTGAGCGCCGTAAATCTCTGAGATACTGTAAATAGGTTTGGCGTTTTATGATTTAGCCACGACTTTGTTTTCTGCGTTGTTTCTGCGTCTGCCTGACTCCGTCCTCGTACCGTAACGAACGCGACTGTAAGACGTTTGTTTGTTTTCTTCCCTTGCAGGAGATGCAACCTACCAGGACATTTTCCAGGACTTTTCCCAGATGGCTTCAAACGACCCGGACAAGCTGATCCGCCACCAGCAGAGAGACGAGTGAGAGAGACGCCTGGACCAGGGGAGGGGAGGGGAGGCTGGGGGGGTCCTGGAGGTGGGTCCAGGGTGTCCCTGGTCTCTGCAGCAGTACAGGAGGCAGCGTGAGACCAGAACCACCCTGTCACTCATCATCTTCATCGATTTTTAGCGGCCTATGATTTTTACCCTAATGACATTTAAATAAACATGTAGGGCTACTGCCATTAGGGTCGGTAAGTCAGACACATGAGTTACTCTGTTGTTGTGGAATGTGTCACATTAGGCCCTCTCATGTCTCATGTCTCATGTCGGTGGTGCACTGGGGGCCTTCTGAGTGGATGTAAACAGAATCAACTCTACTCGTGTGTTTGTTAGTTCTGAACGCACACACGCCAGAAAGGCTGCTCATAAGTCATCATATTGTTTAGGTTGGCAGACCTCATGTACTTTTTTAAACAAGTGGGTAATTTATCTTTGTGCTATAGTTTTTTTTTTTTTTTTTTAAATCAACCCATTTCAATGTGGTGTTTTTTGCTATTGGTCCATAAGCACCCGTTGCAGGTTTTGGCTGGCTATGCAAGTGTGTTGTCATGGCAGCGGTCAGTTAGTTATTATTCAGAAACACACGAGATCTCTTTTGAAAGTGTAGGAAGGCCTATGCAGTATATGTTATTATTATGTTTCAATATCAGATATGAAGGTTAATGGTCTAGTTAGCATGTCGTCATTTTACTTATTTGCACAAATTATTTGTGTCTTTAGTCACCGGTGATGTTTACCAGTTGTGATGGTGAGACCGAGGTGAGCCAGTGTACAGTAGGGGGGTCACAGTTCCTAAAATGTTGAAAGAAAATGTTTAGTTGTGTTTTTTTGTTTAGTTTTGTTCCACCAGACTAGGGGGGTATTCCATCAACATCGCTAAAGGAAAATCCAGGTTTAGTCTGATAAGTTATCAAAAATAAGCCAGGATTTTCCTTTAGCGACGTTGATGGAATACCCCCCAGGTCTCTGGTGAGGGGGGGGGGGGGGCAGCAGGTTATTGAAGGTTTTCATTGTTGTTATGGGGGGCAACTTGCATTGCATTGCATTGTGGGCATACGATAATTGGTGCGTTATTGACAGTTAAAGGAAAATAATATAATTGCATATGTCCAGGCCTCTAAGTACATCAGTTATAATCGGTTGCTGGCGTGCAAGTTGCCTTGTACCTGGTTTCTGACGTGCCTAAAATTGTAAAGTCTCATTTTAGTTTTTTCTGCCTCCTGTTCGCTGGATGGCAAACACATGTGCAACTCTACACATGTGCAACTCTACACATGTGCAACTCTACACATGTGCAACTCTACACATGTGCAACTCTACACATGTGCAACTCTACAAGTCAACCTTTGTTTCTATGGCAGCACACAGGACAAGCTACACTAACCAGCAAGGATACACACTCCTCAACTACCTGGATTGCAATTACAATATGGAAAAAAATCATACTTAAATACAACATGGGATACAGATATTGTACATTTTGTACAGATGCTTTTGAAATATGCCTGAGAATTTAAATATAAAGTAGTGGTACTTGAATCATTAAATAAGCTCGTGTAAATGCTGTCTTTATAATCTGTATTCAGGTGTGATCATCACGTCTCTCTACAACAGTTATTTGTATTATGATCCATGTCATGTTTAAAGGACTATTTACATCCAGTACACTTACTGTAAATCAACGGACTGGAGATTATTACTTTTCTGAATGTTGAACCGTTAGTTTTGCTTTATGTTATGATTTTATAAACCAATTATCCGTCTGTCTGCGTGTGTGTTCATTACCAGGATGGTCGTACGAATTAACTCTTGATCTCACTTGAAAATCTTATTCACAAAATCTTAATTCTGTGCTTCCTAAATGTCCCGTGCTCGTGTGCTCGTGTCATCCCTGGAGCAGAGATCATATCAGCTCGTTCCCAGAAGTCTCGCCCACTCTTCCTCGCAGCGCCGCTTACCTCCTGAGTGATGGATGTCGTTGGGAGTCGAGCAACCTTAACACAACCCAAACACTGATGTCATGTAGAAGACTCTCTCCTCCTGCTTACGGATCTCCTCAGACACGCAGCATACTGCCTGGACGAGTCATCCTCTCCACTAATAATCTTGTTTATTTCTGCGGAGGTTAAAAATGAAAAGCATGCAGCACCTCTCCCTCCTATGAGCTACGAGCATCTCTGTTTAATACTGGAGGTGTTTAGTCTGCCGGGAAGCATTGTCCGGGAATAGGTGTAATTAGAAGAGCCAAACATGCTGGTGTATTATAGCAACAAAACAAACGTTTCACATGGATCAAAGTTGTTTAGAAAGTGTCCTTCGGATCGTGAGAACAAGTGCAATTAGTTATTGTATTAATCTACAGCAGCTGTTGTTGCACATAGCTGGAATATGATACGTGAAGAGGAGGATGGCAATTATGACAATATGCAAATCACATTTAGGAAAAAGACCATCATATAAACAAACGTTACATTTCTCAAGAGTGATTTATAGAATTATGAGAATTACAAAACTGAGAATTTTTTGTTCTTTTTCTAAGTGACTAGCTAGTTTCTTCAGATCTCACAGTGAAAGTACGCCGTGCATCTGTCTGTACAGATGTTATCGCCTGAAGCTCAGACAGACACAGAGGTCATAAAAGCCCAGCAGACCAGGACCAGCCAGGACCCAGCAGACTGGGCCTGCCTGTCCGCCTGGACCCGACTCCTTCTGGGAAGTCTGCGGTCGGTGGCTCCCTGCGGAGAGGCGGAGGGCCGCGGCGGGGGATGTTTCCCTTCCATAAAACACAACTGAGAAGAGGCCAGGCTCCATTAACGTCAGTCACCCAGCCGCCGCGGCCAGGGGTCTCCCCGCTCCACCGACCCTGCCAGGGACTACATCTATCTGGGTACGGTGGAGGAGGAGGAGGAGAAGAAGGAGGAGGAGGAGGAGGGGGGGGGGGACTACATCTATCTGGGTACGGTGAAGGAGGAGGAGGAGGGGGAGGAGAAGAAGGAGGAGGAGGAGGGGAGACTACATCTATCTGGGTACGGTGGAGGAGGAGGAGGGGGGGGTGGGACTACATCTATCTGGGTACGAGGAGGAGGTGGGGGGGGGGACTACATCTATCTGGGTACGAGGAGGAGGAGGGGGGACTACATCTATCTGGGTACGAGGAGGAGGAGGAGGAGGAGGAGGGACTACATCTATCTGGGGAGGAGGAGGAGGAGGGGGGACTACATCTATCTGGGTACGAGGAGGAGGAGGAGGGACTACATCTATCTGGGGAGGAGGAGGAGGAGGAGGGACTACATCTATCTGGGTACGGTGGAGGAGGAGGGGGACTACATCTATCTGGGTACGAGGAGGAGGAGGAGGAGGGACTACATCTATCTGGGTACGAGGAGGAGGGGGGGGACTACATCTATCTGGGTACGAGGAGGAGGAGGAGGGGGGGGACTACATCTATCTGGGTACGAGGAGGAGGAGGAGGAGGGGGACTACATCTATCTGGGTACGAGGAGGAGGAGGAGGAGGGGGGGACTACATCTATCTGGGTACGAGGAGGAGGAGGAGGAGGGGGGGACTACATCTATCTGGGTACGAGGAGGAGGAGGAGGAGGAGGAGGGGGGGGACTACATCTATCTGGGTACGAGGAGGAGGGGGGGGACTACATCTATCTGGGTACGAGGAGGAGGAGGGGGGGGACTACATCTATCTGGGTACGGTGGAGGAGGAGGAGGGGGGCTTGGTGGTAGTTCTTTTTACAATAAAACATCTACACTGACGGCGCAGAAGGGTTCTGTTACTGTGGGTGAAAAATGGACGTTTGAAAAAAAAAATTTGGCTGGCTCACAGACTTATTAAAATATCGAAAATGCTTTAAAAATGTGTTTGGGATTTTCAGAGATAGACGGTAAAGATAATGTCCACAGTTTGTCACTTTGTCCACTGGTTTTCTTATTATCTCTCGTTCTATCTGGGTAAATCGGACGAGGGCTTTTGTGGTAGGCCTACTAATATTTGTATAATTATTTTTTTACAATAAAACAACACTGATATTATCGTTACTGTTGAGCGCTGACCTGGAAGTCCTGAATATTTGGGGAGGTTCAAAAAGGTTCTGCTATGTAAGTCGATCAACACAGGACATTCACACATAATTACCTACGCCTGCCTTGCTATTTTAAGGCCCGGTTTCACAGAAAAGGCTTAAACCTAGTACAAGATTAAATCACACTTGCAATGGAAAATTAAGGATCTCCATTGGTCCAAGGACTTTTTTTTTTTACGAATTAGTCTTAATCTGCGTCCATGAAACCAGCCCTTAACGTACGACCGGAACGATGCACTATTTTAAACCACCAGGGCTGTGTGATATATGGAGCAGAGAACATCCTCTCCTGCCAGCTCTGTCAACAGACAAGATAATTACCTCAGATACACTGGCACCAGAGGCTGAGGCTGCACAGAGACAATGGGCTTTGGACAGGATACAACTGTTCTGTCTCCCTCTCTCTGTCTGATGCATCTACCTCAGATCAGCCTCATTAGCAACAGCCCCTCTCTTCTCCTCCTCCTCACCTCTAACCCACAAGAGCTCAGCCCAGCAGACGGCTCGTGTGTTGACTGTGGAGGAATGGCTGGCTATGGGGTTTCATATTTTGGAGCAGGCTCGTGTCAGGGAACCCAAACAGCCCTGCCTGTGTTTTCTAAATGCTGATGATGAATGGGGCGACAGGATGAATAGACGCAGTGTTACCGTCCATTCTTTCACACACCGCAAGCCGCCCATCCGACCACCACACTCACTGACAAAAGGAGGGGGAGGGAGGGAGGGCCGGCCTGTAGCGTACTGTACTGAGCTGTCCTGTCCATCCCCTCCACCTCTTCTCACTTGCTTCTTCATTCTCCAGTCGTGGTGTTTATGTCTCCAGCCTCGGTTCCCAGAATGGGTCGGGCCGGCGTTCGTAGGAGACTCTTTTTTTTACGAGAGGGGGCCAGTGTTGCCAGATGGGCAATCGACAATTTCCAGTCCAACCACGGACGGTCTAAAAAAACAGCCCCAAAAGTAGCCCGATTGGAAGGAAAACCGGCCCAATCTGGCAACCCTGGAGAGAGCTCCTCCCCGGAGGCCCGTCCTCCACAGCCCGGTGAGCAGCCAGCGGTCGGCCGTTCCAACGGGACGCTCCGGCTAGGAAAAACGAGACCAGGCGATAGGTCTGGCCTCCAGCTGTTCAGAGGACCCCAGGACACCCTCCCTCCCTCCCTGCCTCCTTCCCTCCCTCCCTCCCTCCCTCCCTCCCTGCCAGGAATGGGGGAACCCGGGGCTGGAGAGTGACGGCTATCGACACATCCTCCTCCTCCTCTGGATCGACCGGTATCCGCCAGGAAACTTGAATGGAAGTGGTCGTATCACAGCCAGGAGGTTCCATACTACCTCTTTTAGGGGCTTTCACACCGCCAAGGGACCGTTCCGGTTCGCGTTCACGAACCGGCCGGCTGGCTACGTTCAGGCCGAAAATAAATTGGTTCGGACTCGCCTGAAAAGTTGGTTCGCAACGGGGAAAAAAACAGAAAATAGTGGTTCTCAAGCAGGAATCAAAACAGTCACGTCGTCACTGTGGGTGTGTCATATTCTAGGCTGCAAAGACTATCAAGAAGGAAGGAGACAAAGGAGACAGCACCAAGGTTCGGAGGTTCTGGAACGGGAACGGTTCCGCGGCGGTGTGAAAGCCCTATTTGTGAGGTATTAGAATTCACATTTAGAGCTTCGCACTTCTGGGGAGTCACCAGTGCTCAAACTGCTGAGCGGTGCCTTGTAGTCAAGTAGATGTGTAGATAGAGGTGTCCTGTAGTCAAGGCCTGTCAGTACTCTGGCTCCACAGCCATGGTTGGGTCCAGGGTTCAGAAGATGACATAACCCTGCAGACAGACAATGCTTTACCTCAGATATCTTATCTGAGCCCTACTAAGGCGCCAGCTATGCAATCGCAGGGTCCCCGGTTCAATTCCGGCCACCGACATATCCTGCATGTCATCCCTCATCCCTCCTCTTTCTCTCTCTCACACATCCTTCCTGTCAATCTCTACTGTCTCTATCCCAATAAAAGCAGAAATGACCCTAACCCTAAAAAGATATTTATAATTCGTGGTCATGGGGCAGACGACTGGAAAGTCGTAAGTAACTAGTCAGTCCTGAGGGAGCAGGGAACCTCCACTCTGGGTTGAATATTTCTCTTCATTACAGACACACAAGTCATCCATCTTCTAATCCACCACAAAGAGCACTGAACTCTTAAAAAATCAACCCTACTAGTTTGTTGTAGCAGCCAACGATGACGTGAGACTGTGTTATGAACATCAGAGGGCGGTTGATAAGGACGGGGTGGCTTCCATCCCCCTTCGTGTGAAGAACATCAGCTGGTTCTTTTTAATAGAAGTGGCTTGTGACGCATACAAACATACAAACAAACAAACAAACGAACAGACAGACCGCTGTCTCCATGTTCTTCTGAACGACGCTAGCCCCTCGATGGGAGGTCCGGCGACCAGCGCACTCTGCCCTCAGCAACAGGAAATGTATGAGGTACCCGCCACGTCAGCCAAGATCCACAACATCCCTCCACAACATCCCTCTCTCCCTCTCTCTCCATCCCTCCCTCCCTCCCTCCCTCCCTCCATCCCTCCAGTTAAAATCTGGAGCCTCGTAGAAGAGTCAAAACAGTCTGTCCTGTCCGGGCAGCACGTCACTCGATGGCCCATAAGTCAAGCGGACATGCTCGGGCCGTGACCCCGCCTCCTCCGTACACACAGACCAACCCCCCCTCCATCCCTCCCTCTCCGATGACCAGGCGGTGGGTCTGCTTCTGCTTGTTTGGCTAAATAACAAGTGTGCCGTTGACCCGCGGTGGTTCTTTCATCAACGCTTTACTCACCAGTACGGCAACAGACGGTGACGATACAGCCGACAACGCCAAAGGTATGTGCGGTGCCAACTAACTAACTCACTCGCCCCCCCCCTCCCCTCCCTCCCTCCATCATCTCTATGGCTCCTCGGCGTACGTTTTAATTCGTTCGTTCATCGGTTTGTTGACAGACAGACACTGAAGGCGCCGGTCTACTGGCCGGCCATAACGGCTCCCCAAGGGTCACGCCCCCCCCCCCCCCCCCCCCCGGCCTCTCGTTGGACGCCTCTCGCTTCGCCTTGTACGGTCTCACGCGTTCTCTCAGCCCCCCCATGGAGATCTGGCCTACGACAGATTTCGGGTTCTTCGACACTTCTAAAGAAGAAGAAGAACGAGAAGTAAAGAACACCGCGGCCCCTCGTTTTTTGTTCTGAACGCTGACTGATGCTGCCCAAGATACTGGGAGAAGAAGAAGAAACAAGAAACAAGGCCGTGTTTTTAGAAGCGGTTATGGGTTAACCACGAAGGTCGACAGTTTTAGTGACGGGGGAATGATGCGTGTACTGTTTAGTATCTTCTTTTTACTGTTCAATACAATAATCTCTGTAGTTTAGTCGGTGGGTTAGCGGTTAGCCGAGCCAAAGGGGCGCAGATGAGGAGGAAGTATGACGCCAGATGACCGTACAGACAACACGACTGTCGAGACGGAGGTGAAGCGATCTGAGTTACGATCTGGTTCTTCCAGGAATAGGGACATCATTTTCCACACTTTTTTTTCTTTTACAAAAAAATGGTCGTATCCCACCCGCATGGTAGAGGCGGCGTACGGGAAGTGGCGGGCGGCGGGCCTCATCTTCCTCTGGAAACAGGGAGGAGAGACGGAGGGGAGGAGGAGGAGAGGCCTGTGACTAAACATTTCCTCCTGTCAGTTTGGGAATGCGGGGTTAATGTTGTGAGACAGGGGAGGTGAGACACACACCCCCCCATCCACCCCCCACCCCTCAAACCCAGACCGGCCCACCCGTGTGATAAGATCAGTCTATACTTAAAACATGTCAAATCTGATCGATCTCTTCAAAGAAGAGTCTATGGCTGTCCATCGGTTGGAGAATGATGACAGCCAATGTACTGAGAATGTCAAATGAGACCAGGTTCCAGACCATATCACTCCAATCACCTCTAGTCTATCTATAGACATGTTCCCACAGAGATTTACCGGAATTAAATCGGAATTCTACACGAGTAAAGACTTAGGAATGAGGAAGTCTGAGGAAGTCTCGTACTCAGTAAAAGTCTGCTGTGATGTGCCTGACTCAAGTTCTGCAAAAGCAAAAGCAGTGGATGTCAGAGCCAGGAACGACTGCCAAGCCTTTTCATTGATGGAAACGTACAGCTAAATGATACCTCTGACCTGTCTCTGACCAGCTAAATTAGATCTCTGACCTGCAATTAGAGTAGCACTGGTGATTTCCCGGCACAATAGTTTTGTCTCCAGAGACCCATATACCAGAGGTCATGCGGAAAACAGGGTAGTGGTGGTGGCCTAGTGCATCAGAAGGTCATGAGTTCAAATCCCACCTGGGAACACCACCACTAGTGTGTCCTTGAGTAAAGCACTTAGCCGTAAATTACTCCAGGGAGACTGTCCCTTTAATCCCTAATTGTAAATCGCTTTGGATAAAAGCGTCTGCTAAGTGGTTGAAATGTAAAAACAATTTCCCAAAAGGCTAGCATCGCCTTCAAAGTAAACCATTTACCAAGGATAACAGGCCAGAGGAAATGGGTCACTTCAAGCGGATACAAACATGCACTTAAGACACCAAACTTAAGACTGTACTTTAAGTTACAGTACATCTATTATTAAATCACTTAATTTCACACATTGGCATCAATACCAAAGACCTGACCTGAACTGCATTGTGTCAAAACCCAACGAATACTGCCTTCACAATTAGTCCATGCTACAAATACTTCTACTGAGATTCCATCAGGGTCTTGTTAGACCATTAGACTAAAGGTTAGACCATTAGACTAGAGGATAGACCATTAGACTAGAGGTTAGACCATTAGACTATAGGATAGACCATTAGACTAGAGGAAAGAGGTTAGACCATTAGACTAGAGGTCAGAGGATAGACCATTAGACTAGAGGATCTGACCTCTAGGTTAGATCATTAGACTAGAGGATAAACCATTAGACTAGAGGTCAGACCATTAGACTAGAGGATAGACCATTAGACTAGAGGTCAGAGGTTAGACCATTAGACTAGAGGATAGACCATTAGACTAGAGGTCAGAGGTTAGACCATTAGACTAGAGGTCAGACCATTAGACTAGAGGATAGACCATTAGACTAGAGGTCAGAGGTCAGACCATTAGACTAGAGGATAGACCATTAGACTAGAGGTCAGAGGTCAGACCATTAGACTAGAGGTCAGAGGTCAGACCATTAGACTAGAGGTCAGAGGTCAGACCATTAGACTAGAGGTCAGACCATTAGACTAGAGGTCAGGTCAGACCATTAGACTAGAGGTCAGAGGTCAGACCATTAGACTAGAGGTTAGACCATTAGACTAGAGGTTAGACCATTAGACTAGAGGTCAGAGGTTAGACCATTAGACTAGAGGTCAGAGGTCAGACCATTAGACTAGAGGATAGACCATTAGACTAGAGGTCAGACCATTAGACTAGAGGATAGACCATTAGACTAGAGGTCAGAGGTCAGACCATTAGACTAGAGGTCAGAGGTTAGATCATTAGACTAGAGGATAGACCATTAGACTAGAGGTTAGACCATTAGACTAGAGATCAGAGGTTAGATCATTAGACTAGAGATCAGAGGTTGGATCATTAGACTAGAGATCAGAGGTCAGACCATTAGACTAGAGATCAGAGGTTAGATCATTAGACTAGAGATCAGAGGTTGGATCATTAGACTAGAGATCAGAGGTCAGACCATTAGACTAGAGGTCAGAGGTCAGACCATTAGACTAGAGATCAGAGGTTAGATCATTAGACTAGAGATCAGAGGTTAGATCATTAGACTAGAGATCAGATCATTAGACTAGAGATCAGAGGTCAGACCATTAGACTAGAGATCAGAGGTTAGATCATTAGACTAGAGGTCAGAGGTTAGATCATTAGACTAGAGGTCAGAGGTCAGACCATTAGACTAGAGGATAGACCATTAGACTAGAGGTCAGAGGTCAGACCATTAGACTAGAGGTCAGAGGTCAGACCATTAGACTAGAGGTCAGAGGTCAGACCATTAGACTAGAGGTGAACACGTCTGCATACACTCACTGGAATAGAAGTAAAAGCACAAAGACAGCAGCAACAGTTGGCCCCTATGACAGAAATAATAAAGAACATTCTCAAAGTTACATTTCATTAGAGGTATTATTATAATGTGTGTATGGCAAGCTGGGAAGATGGAAAGGAAAGTTTGCTTTTCTCCAATGTCGGGACGATTAGGAAGCAGAGAACAGCGAAGCGTGCAGCAGACTTGGCCTTAACCACCCTGGTCTGCTGGGGGCGGCTGTGGCTCAGCCGGTAGGGCCGGCGTCTAATGATCGCAAGTTTGGCAGCTCGGCGGTTCGAACCCCGGCTGGCCACGTGTCGAAGTGTCCTTAAGCGAGGTACTGAACCCCTAATTGCTCCAGGGTCGCCTTCTATGGCTCTGACCCCTGACCTAGAGCATAAAATACATTTCATTGCACTCAAAGACAAAGGTCGAACCTTCCCTGACACTCGATGTTAGAAGAGGTCTGAGCACAACGCTTCGCACAGCGAAGTACAAAGATGGTACCGTTTCACAATAATGGTTTAAAGCTGACTACCGACACTAAGGCCAAACATCCGCGTGTCAAATGAAAGCCATGCCACCGTCCACACGTGCCTCGTTTCACTACGGCAAGACTTCTGAGAGCTCCGGTCCCGTCCCCAGATGGCGGCGGTGAAAAGGGAACATTTTAATAGCGACCGCCACATCATGAAACACTAACGACCTTAAGGCCTTAAACACAGTTGCTTCTAACGTTCTATAGAACACTGCCTCCTTACCCCCAACTGTCATTCCTGCCACGGCCTTCAAAAACAAACAAAAACCAAAACCAACTGTGGAGACGGAGACCAGAGACGCCACCCTGTGCCACTTAAACCCGATCAGTACCAGCCTCACCCGGTCGGTGAACAAGTTAACAGTTTTCAGTTCGTAGCCAAAAGAGGCAACATAACAGTGGGGATGTTTAAACTGTCTGACCTCGGTACCACAGAGAGGGTGAGTGGTGGTGGTGGTGTATGTGTACATGTCAGGAAGAAAGTGTGTGTGTGTGTACAGGGGAGGAAATTAGGTGTTGGCGTACCTGAGGCCCTGGGAAGCATCACAAAACAGAATCGCTCCAGAATCACTAAAGTGACACAAGGTATTCCTCTCATTTTTGGGAACATTGGAACAAACATCTGTGTGTTTTGATCACTGTGAAACACCTGTGAAACGCCAGGATATCAGGATCCATATTTCTGTACTGTTTGTCCTCATATTGTATTTTGTTATTTTACTGTGTCTTTGCTGATATGCACCTGGACCGTGGACGTGTCTGAAATAAAGTTAAATTGACGACATAAGCCAGTTGACTTGAATGACGAACAATCATTTAGCACCTGATGTTCTGCTTATAATCATCTCATTAAGGAAGCTAACCTTGAGTATGACCCCTCTCTACTGTCCTGTAGGAAGACCACCCTGTACTCTAGACCACCCTAGCCCCTCCTCTGTCCACTAGACCAGAGGTTCCCAAACTTTTTTTAACCAAGGCACCCCTGAAGCTTTCCCCCTTCTCCAAGGCACCCCAACTCTACGAAGATTTAAAAAATGCCTCGGAGCTTAAACTAAAAACAATACACGATGAATTGGTTTGAAAATGTGTGTTTATATATAATACATAAGTATTGCCCCAATGAATTTTAACAAGATAATAAAAGTCATAAATGAACTGTAATGGATGGGCAAGAATGCATAGGTCAGTCAAACTATCGCTAAATTAAATAAAATTGTGGCCCTCAAGGATTGTACAATATGGGAGGAGACTCAGAGGGAATTCTTCACACAAATAAAATATCAAAGGCCTGTATAATCAATCAATGGAACAATGCTTTTTTGGGGGGCTTAAAATAATGCCTTAAAATGTAATTCTCATTTCAATGCTCATTCTGAGATTATTATTTCACATCTGAACCAAACGGGTAACTCACAACTATAATAATTTAACAATAATAATCATGACAGAATTGTAAAAATGGAGAGAAATACAAAACAAAGAAATATGTTGTATCAATATCATCTTCCAATTGTTCTTTGTATGGCAAGTCGTGCTCACTGACAAAAGTGATCAGTTCATCTCGGAGCTCATAGACACGGGATAACACCTTGCCCCGCGACAGCCAGCGGACCTCTGTGTGTAATAAGAGCCCCTCATGCTCGGACCCCATCTCATTGCACAATGTGCTGAACAGCCGTGACTTCAGCGGGCGTGATTTAACATAATTAACCATTTTCACCGCTTGGTCCAAGACTTCAGTGAGGAGTAGTTAGTTAGTAACTAGTAGGCCTAGTTAGTAAATTAATATCTTTCAAATCTGAGAAATATATATTTTATTTGCTTATGAACTCCATTGCACATGTAATAAACAAATGTTTATTAATGTATTATTATAATTTTATATTATATATATTTTTATTTTTTTTTACGAGCAGATTTGGCGGCACCCACTTTGGGAACCTCTGCTCTAGACCACCCTAACCCCTCTCCTCTGTCCTGTTCCTGGTGTTGTGTGTGAGGCTGGTGTCAGACAGGTCTGCAGGCCAGGCTGTGTGTGTGGGTATGTACGTATGTGTGTCTGCAGCAGCTGTGATCAGGAAACAGCGCTGGGAGAATGTAAACGTCTCTAAATGCCTGGGATTAGAGAGAGATTACACCGCGTACACTCAGCGCACATGGGAACAAAAAATAAACACACATGCTCCAACGGCCTCCAATATATATCTGTGTTTTATTGTACTGGACAGAAAATTATACCATTTAACAAGAGAATGTAAAACACCCCCTGTCTGACGCGCCGAGGGGGCCCAGACAAGGGAGGAACGTGTAAAAGAGGGGGAGGGAGGAGAGGGGGAGAGGGGAGGGGGAGAGGGGAGGGGGATGGGTTGGGAGGGGAGACAAAAGAGGTGCATGCTGGGGTCTCAAGATGTTTCCTCTGAAGAACGCCTCCTCCTGCAGAAGAGAAGAAAGGAGGGAGAGGTTAGAGGAGAGACACACAAAAGAGAAAAAAAAGTAATTCTTCCTTCTTCTAACATTGTGACTGCCAATGGCCCCTGGCCAGAACACACTAGACAGATTACTGTTTCTTATGATAACTGAGGGAGAGATGATTCACTTACTCAGACAAATGTATTTGTCGTTTTGGATAAAGATCGTCTGCTAAAATGCCAAAAATGTAAATGTAGACGTAAACGTAGACAGAGCAAAGAATGAACAGAGCAAAAAAAACTCAGAACGGAGGAGAGACAATCCGTTCATTTAAGAATGAAACGTTCTCAGTAACTTAGTCAGCAGGACCTTGTAGGAGGTAAATAACCTGGCCCGCTGTGATCTACGCTCCTCAGATGAGTTTAACAATAACAGGTTTTCTTTTCTCATAGAGGAGATCGTTCCCGTCTCTAGAGGTTTGACAGCGTGTCTAAACAGCCTGTAGCCAGTCTAACTGTCTAAACAGCCCCTCCGCCTGGCGGCTCGCACCTCATCTCTGCCTCGTCACCCATACGTCCAGCCCCTTCATGGGAGGCAAGACTTGGCCGACCCAAGACAAACACGACAGGGCGGCGATGGGGAGAATCGACAAGGCGATCCAGCCCTGCTACCAGGCCTGTTCTATAGAGAAGGTAGCGTTGCTTACATACCGCAGGTAGTGATGGGTGAGAACCACCTTAGGGTTTGGGCACGGGAACAAAAGCAGCCAGTCGTTCTGCAACGTACCGTTGTGGCTTATCTCACTACTATCTTTGCTAGCATATCAGCCCAATAGAGCTCTCAGGTCTTCTGAAGGGGGGGTCTGGAGGAGGGGTCTACCCTGTCATCACCTACCTCAGGGGGGGTCTACCCTGTCATCACCTACCTCAGGGGGGGGCTGGAGGGGGGGGGTCTACCCTGTCACCTACCTCTGGTCCTGGAGGGAGGGGTCTTCGTCTATTCGTCGATGTACTCAAAGGGCTCGGGGGCTTCTGGCTCCTGCTCCTCTTCCTCGATCTTGGGGCCGTGGGCGGAGACTGCTTCCACTAGCTCCTCCTCCTCCTCGCTGGTGTCCCGCATGATGATGATGCCGCCCGTGTGCAGCTGGTGACAGACAGGGACAACCGACCAATCACAATCAGCGAACTCAGCTGGTTCAACCAATGGCAGACAAGTCCCTTGCTTTTAAGGGTCCTGTGTCACCCACCCCGTGTTCACCAGAACCCTCATCTCCCCCATCAGATATCACTAGGGGTGGGCATCAATGATCGACGATCGATAATTGATCGATAAGGATCTTGGTCGATCACAAAATATTTTGCTCGATAATCGTTAATACATTTTTTACATTTTTTATAATAATAATAATGGAAATTAGTTTGTCCACGTGTCACCAGATTGCGTTCGTCTCTCACCCCTGAACATGTTAACATGATCATCTTTCTGAACAAGAACCAGTAGGCCTGCCGCCTACAGTCTCTCGCTGGAGTTTAAATTTAAGTTAAGCTGGACGCTCTTAAGGACACTAACGTTTTCAGTCATCCTCCTATTTGTGAGTAACTGTTTTTTTACTGCTCCTATGGTGAGTTACTTATTTTCTATATTTTTATTTATAACGTAAAATTTGTTTTAAAGTTAAACAATTTAGGCTACTCACTGCCTTGTTTAAGAGGATTGTTATCTGACTGTAGTGTCTAGTTTGAAAGTGAATGAATGAATGTGTGCAATGGCAACACAAATAAAGTTTTTTCCCCAAGGAAAAAAAAAAATGTTTTAATGAAAAACGTTTTTTATTTTATTTTTAAATATATATTTTTTTTTTATGAAAAAAAAGCTTATCGATTCATCGATAATTGATCGTTAATTCTTGCGATTATCGAAAAAGAAATTTTTATCGTTTGCCCAGCCCCTCCCTCCCTCCCACTCCCACCCTCCCCTCACCCATATCCTCACCCCAACAGGAGAACATACAGCCGCCCCCGACTGTTTAAATCTCCCCCACTCTCCTCTGTCAACACAGGGCTCAGATGCTTACGCAACCATTGGACAACTTCTAACAACGACCTCAGAGAGCCGCAGAGAGCCGCAGAGAGCTCACACCCTGTACATGTTTCATCTGTTTACTTCTTCGATTTGCTTTTCATTCATTGTCATTTTTCTTTTCTTACTATGCTTCTCTCTTGCTGTATTTTTTTATACTGAATGTAAAGCACTTTGATTTGCCCCTGTTGTAATGAAATGTGCTGTACTAACAAACCTGCCTTGTCTAAACTACTGAGGCAGAGGGTCACAAGGGGAGGGAACATGTCAGAAAACAACAGCTGAGGAAGAAATGGTAAACAGACTGACTTACATAGCGCCTTTATCCAAAGCGCTTTACAACGGCCTCTCATTCACCCATTCACACACACATTCACACACCAATGGCGGCAAGCTGCCATGCAAGGCGCCGGCCGGCCCGCTCACTGGGAGCAATTTGGGGGTTCAGTGTCTTGCCCAAGGACACTTCGAAATGTGGCCAGCCGGGGCGCAAACCGCCCATCTGCCGACCTTGCGATCATTAGACGGCGACTCTACCTCCTGAGACACAGCCTCTACCTCCTGAGACACAACCGCCATGTCTGTGTGTGAGAGAGTGTGTCTGTGTGTGAGAGAGTGCGTGTGTGTGAGAGAGTGTGCGTGTGTGTAATATTTCATTCTTTACTGAGGAGAAGTGTCCATATTTCATGCGGGCCAGAGGTTTCAGAGTCCAGAGGTTTACTGGCCAGTGTGTCAGAGTCAGTGTGGATGTCAGACACACAGCCAGAACAAACACGGGGAGATCGTTTGGTTGGAGAGATTAAATATTCAACAGAACAGAAATATGATAAAAGACAGCTTCATCACTGGGGCCACACACAGAAACACACATCACACAAATCTCTCTCACACACGCGCACACACACACACACACACACACACACACACACACACACACACACTCGCCCGTACCGGTTTGAAGGGCTGGTAGCGGCAGGTCTCAGGCATGTTGAGGACCTTCAGCTGGGCGGGCATCACCCTGGCTGGGTTCTCCATCAGCTGGAAGCTGGGCTCCGGATCCTTCTTCTTCTCCTTCTCTTTCTCCTTCTCCTTTTCCTTCTCTTTCTCCTTCTCCTTCTCCTTTTCTTTCTCCTTCTCTTTCTCCTTCTCCTTCTCCTCCTTCTCATCTTTCTTCTCCTTCTCCTTTTCCTTCTCCTTCTCCTTCTCCTTGTCCGTCGTTTCCTGGACCTCCTGGTGGTTGAGAGAGAGACAGAGACAAGGTTAAGGATGGTTCCCTGGTGTCCAGCCAAACACACGACACAGACATGAACCCCTGTAGCAACGCATTCAATCACTCAACAGTATTGGTAGTATAGCAGAGTATTGGTAGTATAGTAGAGTATTGGTAGTAGAGTATTGGTAGTATAGTAGAGTATTGGTAGTATAGTAGAGTATTGGTAGTATAGTAGAGTATTGGTAGTATAGTAGAGTATTGGTAGTATAGTAGAGTATTGGTAGTATAGCAGAGTATTGGTAGTATATTGGTAGACATTGCGTAGGTTGTGCAATGTGCATCACCCCCAAAATACTGTTTTCAACGTGTGTTTGTCTTCATATTTTAGTTTCCAGATAACATCAAAAGCTTTGACTACAGCAGATGTAGCGCCTGACCCCATGACTACAAAGCCTCTTCAATAGAGGTTTTACATCTGGTCTGTGCAACCGGCCCAGGCTTTTGAAGGGATTCTGACTGGCTGATAAGGCTCTCCCTGAGTTGAGCTTGCTCTACCTTTATTGTGTTGCCCTTGGTGGAATGATTTGTTACGCAATTTGGAGCGCTCCACAAAAAGACAAGCTGACTGACTTCACATTAACTATCCAAACATTACAATTCCCCCCCACCCTCCACCCCCCCCACCCGCCCCACCCTCCCCGTCCATCCATCACCTGAGGGAGTCTCGGCTAATCGAAAAATAAACAGGTTATTGATGCTTCTGGGGGGTTGAGGCAGAAAGACTACAAGAATACAAGAAACTCAAGAACAGAAGTTTACTTGAACTTTCTTTTGACACTTACCTCACGCCCACTGGAGCCTAACCTTTTTTATGTTTTATAGCAGTTCTGCTTTATTGGGATAGAGACAGTAGAGATTGACAGGAAGGATGGGTGAGAGAGAGGAGGATAGAGACAGTAGAGATTGACAGGAAGGATGGGTGAGAGAGAGAGAGGAGGATAGAGACAGTAGAGATTGACAGGAAGGATGGGTGAGAGAGAGAAAGAGGAGGATAGAGACAGTAGAGACTGACAGACAGGAAGGATGGGTGAGAGAGAGAGAGAGGAGGATAGAGACAGTAGAGACTGACAGGAAGGATGGGTGAGAGAGAGAAAGAGGAGGATAGAGACAGTAGAGACTGACAGGAAGGATGGGTGAGAGAGAGAGAGGAGGAGAGAGACAGTAGAGACTGACAGGAAGGATAGGTGAGAGAGAGAGGAGGATAGAGACAGTAGAGATTGACAGGAAGGATGGGTGAGAGAGAGAGGAGGATAGAGACAGTAGAGATTGACAGGAAGGATGGGTGAGAGAGAGAGGAGGATAGAGACAGTAGGGGTGTAACGATACATCGATTCACATCGATGCATCGATTCATTGACTAACGATCTGATTACATCGACGCAATGTAAAAACATCGATCTATATCGTCATCTTAAAGATACACCTTTATTTTGAAATGGCACATTCTGCGTGACTGTCACCATTTCCGTGCAGCGCGCGACTAGCAGACGTTTACACTCTGCTCGGTTGGGAAAACTCAACATGTTGACTGACGCTGGCTGCGTTCAAAACACGCTCTGGAAATCTGATCAGCACTCGCGGAACGCCTCTTGTCCAATCAAATGACTTGACGTTGAACCCAGTGTTGCGCTCCGGCGCTCTCAGAGCGAGTTGACGAACGCAGCCCACATGTTACTGACGCTGTCATATCGATCTTGAATCGAATCGAAATCGTATCGTGACTGACATTGTGATATCGTCAAACATTGTATCGTCATACAAACAAATCGATATAATATCATATCGTGATGAAGCTGGTGATTTACACCCCTAAGAGACAGTAGAGATTGACAGGAAGGATGGGAGAGAGAGAGAGGAGGACATGTGTAGCACCACCATCACAAGCTGGACACCCGTGGCAGGGCAGCTAACAGCTAATGAGTGGCGTCAGCCTGTCTCTGTCTGTTGACTAATAACAGACATACGTGTGAGGAGGACAGCAGAACACCCTCAGGGTTCAACGCCTGAACCCCTCTGGCAAACTAAGGGCATGAACAACACTAACCCCACCCCCCCCCAACCTCCCCATCTCTCTTAGACCCCCCAACTTCAACCAAACTCCACGGAGCAAAGACTTCTCCTGAGACCTGTGAACCATCCCTCAACGGGGAGGTGAACTCTAGCATGGTGGACCTCTCAGAGGTGATAACGCCCTGGGGTTGGACACGCCACTGACAGCAATACTGGCGTTAGTCTGACAGGGGCTGTCGGCGAGCGAGCGTGTGTGTGTGTTCCAGCTGTGTGCTTCATGGGTGAGTTGGTCAGGGCGGTGGAGAGGAGAGACTTTACCTTAAAGGGATAGATAGATATCTCACTGACGGTTCACTCATCCACTCATCTTAATATCCGTCGTAACTCGAATGACAGTTGAAGTCTTTGAGACGGACCGTGTCCAAGTTTTTAGAAAACGATGAATGAAGTTATGAAGTTAGTGAGAGAGTGGGACTCTAGGGACGACACACTCTTGGGACTACACACTCTTGGGACTACACACTCTTGGGACTACACACTCTTGGACCACACTCTACTCTTTAGTGACCTTTAACCTCTAGCAGACCCAGAAACGCTCTGAGGTAAAATAAGAGAATAAAAGCGTGTGAACGGGTCGGTTCCTCCTCTCCTCACACTCACCACTTCCATCTTCTCCTCCTCCTTCTCTTTCTTCTCCTTCTCCTTCTTCTTAGCTTTGGCAGTGATGGACAGAACTGCGGTGGAGACCTAGCAGAGAGAGAGAGGGGGGGGAGAGACCAGGAAATGAAAAAGGTATTTTAATGTAAAACTACACCTAAGGCCCTCGACGCAATTACAGAGACGTTAACATGCATGAGATGAGTCAACAAAAAAATAACAGACTACCGGTAATGTTAATAAAGAGCATGAATGTTCTGAAGCGAGGCTACGGCTGAGGAGCTAAAACAACAACATGACTCCAGACTAGGAGGACAAGGAAGTGAAATGCTCTAATTATGAAAAAAAAATATTATGAGCAAAAAAAAAATAATAAAAAAATATATATATGATAAAACCCTCCAAAATAAGTTGTTGACTGAGGCACCTCTAGGTGTGTGTCTGCGTGTGTGTGTGTCTGTGTGTGTGTGTGTGCTGACAGCCTTACCTTCTCCTTCTCCTTCTCCTTGGGCACCTCCAGGGCGGGCGGGTAGGCGAAGGTGGAGGGTTTGCAGTTGGAGCGATACTGCACCTTGGGCATCTGGACAGGGGGAACAGAGCCATGTGACTGAGCTACAACACTCCTCTCACACCTAGCTACAACACTCCTCTCACACCTAGCTACAACACTCCTCTCACACCTAGCTACAACACTCCTCTCACACCCAGCTACAACACTCCAAACCCATTTTAGACACGCATGACACAAAGTAGGACAGTGGTTGAGATCACGTCACTGAGCTACAACACTCTCACACTCACATCTGGAGAACACGTTGAAAATAAACACATCTCAGACCATGTGACAGACGCCATGTGACTCAAAGTAGGACAGTTGGTTCTGATCTCATTCAGGGACGTAATAAGTTGAACCATGAGGAGGAAGAGGTGGATGTGGAAAACGCTGACAGACAGCCGGGGTCAAATGATGTAAACAGTTCATCACATCGCCTGACCAGAGCGTCGAGGCAGTTAAAACATTAGCTGAGACGCACCTCTTCTCCCTGACCTTTGACCTGAGGTGAGCCTGCCTCCCGACAACCAACTGCACTTTTCTGCACTTTTATTTCTGCATCTGTTGTGTTGTATCTGTATTCTGTATTGCACCCTGTTTTAATGTACTTTTATTTGATTAGTTCTTCTCTTTTACTAGTGTCGTATCTGTCGAGCACTGTGGGCGGCTGTTCTGTCGTTGTAAATGTGCTGTAGTAAGTAAGTAAGTAAAGCTTTGCTTATATAGCGCCTTTCGTACGAGTTGAAATGCAACTCAAAGCGCTTTATAAATAAACACGACTTGACCGTTAAACCACTTCACATCTCGCTGACGTTTCATCCTCTCCCTCTCCCCCAACAAAGTGACCAGACGCGCTTTCACGACTGTTCCACTCTGTGTTATCTGCCTTCCAGTGTCTGGGGGGTACGCCGGGGGGGGGGGGTACGCTGGCTGGAGGACTCGTCGAGAGGCAGACTGCTACGCTGGGATATAAAAGAGTCTGGCCTCGTAACCGCCAGCAGCAACGTTCCCTCTAGGAGAGGGGGGGACACAGAGAGGACAACGAGGCTGGGAGGGGGGGGGGGGACACAGAGAGGACAGAGAGGCTGGGAGGGGGGGGGGGGGACACAGAGAGGACAGAGAGGCTGGGAGGGGGGGACGGGACAGGTGCAGGCAGGCCAGGCCTTTTGTTTCAGGATTTAATTCCTCCACTTAGGCCAATGACTTTCTCTGCTGCTGTCCTTGGCACCCCCCCCCACCCCCTCTCCGGTGGATTTGGGATTTACCCAGTCTCAGTGGCCTCTCTCGGGGGGGGGGGGGGATCAGGAGAAGCCCACATATCCAGAGTAAGGACATTGTGTTTCTGGTGTCAGGCGCTTTTAATTTGGAGGACCGAACGGGGGGGGAATGTGATTCCCACCTAATGTCATTGTGTCTAAGCCCCCGACGTGTCTCTGATCCTGGGAGACTGGAGGGGGGGGACGTGTGGGGGGGGGGCGGACGACAGGAGAGGGGACACTCTCCCAAGGTGACAGAACTCTCTTGCGTAAAAAAACGCAAAACAACTAGGAAGTTACCCCTGGTTCTTGTTGGGGCAGGCAGGTAACTGACGCACACACACACACAGGCACACACACACAGACACACACAGACACACACACACACACACTCTCTCTCTCTCTCTCTCTTACCTTCAGGTCCTTGTTGAGGCCGATGATGGCGGTGGGGGTGAAGGCGAGGGACAGGAAGTGGGACAGGGGGAACCAGAACCAGAACTGAGTGAAGACCAGCAGACCCACCACGCTGGGCATGTGGGTGTGGCCCGTCCTGGACTGCAGGGAGATGGTCACGTTACGACCACCTGGGGAGGGGGGGGGGGGGAGAGAGAGAGAGGGTTAATATAATATAATCATATATATGTACCATTTATATACAGTATATGGTCCCAGACAGGAATCGAACTGAGTTGTTAACGCCGTGCTAAACCAACTGAGCCACACAGCTCAACTTCAGACGGTTAACACTTGTGTGACGACTACATATACATACATACATATATACTGTATATATAACAGTGCCCGCCCCCACTCTCCATCCCACCTCCCCCCAGAGCTCACATATCAGAGGAACCGAGACGAACAAGACAACAAAAAACAAGGGGGGGAAAAAGCAAGGAGGCCAGGAGAAGATGAATGGTTCTCCAAGGTGTCTCTGAGAACGCCAGATCCTTAATCATTCTGCTGCACCTCCAACCTCCTTATATAATAATAAGATAATAATATTCTTATATAACGCCCTGGCCGGTAGGACAGAGCTGCTGTCATGCTCACAAAGCTGATCTGAATTTAGGAAATGGGGAACAGTGCACAGGCAGAAACACCACGTTGCTCTACATCAGCGTGATTTCTCTTAATCGCAGGCCAAGGAGCTCGCGCCTCCCTGGGTCAGGAGCTGGCGTCTCCCTGGGTCAGTAACGACCTCTCAGCCTAACCAGATTAGAGGAGAGGAGGGAACACATGTCATTAAAACAATAAACTGGCAACGCTGGCCGGAGAGGACGCCAAGACTTTCCGCTTTTTTGCGTGTGTGTGTGTGTAGGTGTGTGTGTGTGTGAGGGAGATTAGATGATGAAAGGGAGATGATGAATGGGTCAAGGGGTTGGGGCAGAGCTGGAATAATAGACTTCCCTTGCCTTCTGGGAGGAGTGGAGGGAGAGAGGGAGGGAGAGAGGGAGGGAGGGAGCGAGGGAGGGGGAGGAGGGAGGGAGGCAGGGTGAATAGGATGGGAGGGAGGGAGGGTGAAGGAGGGAGGGAGGGAGAAGAGGACTGAGGGAGGGAAAGAGGGGAGGCAGGGTGAAGGACAGAGGGAGGGAGGGAGTTAGGGTGAGGAGGAGGGAGGGAGGCAGGGGGAGGAGGACTGAGGGAGGGAGGGACGGAAGTGGAGGGAGACAGGGTGAGGAGGGCGGGAGGGATGCAGGGAGTCAGACAGTCAGTGGCGCGACAGAAGACCATCTCTACACAAACGCTTTCTAAAACGCCGTCAAAACAACAGTTACCAGGGAGGATCCCTCAGAGTCAGACTGACCAGGGAGGGTCCCCTCCTCAGACTAAAAGGGAGGGTCCCCCCCTCCTCAGACTAAAAGGCACCGCTTCAGTTGAGAAATGAAGACAGTTGTTGGAAACGGTTCCGAATGTGAGATATTTAAGCTTACGAGACGATCGGCGGTTTAAATCATCGTCCGTCACCGTTCCGTTGCTAGTGTCCGGTGATAGCTGGTGTTAGCTGGTCCTTTCTGAGGTAATTAAAGCGAGGGCTTGGCTTCCCGATGTCGACAGCTCAAACTGCCTCTTACGGGTCCTGAACCGGTGGATTTACCGGTGGCCGTCAGAGTGAGTCAGTGAGTCTGAGTGTGTGAGCAACACGGACCTCCTAAAAACCTGAGAAGGGCCTGAGAGCCGTGTGTAACTCACTGACTCTCACCCCCCCCCTCCTTATGTGACTAGGCCGGCATTCGGAAAATTCGCCAGAGCTCAGACTGGGTTCAACATCATAAAGAGACCGAGTAATTTGATTGGACAAGAGGCGGTCACATGGATGCTCCGGCGCTCTCCGAAAATTTAAGAAGTGGCCAATAGATCAACGACCGTTGATTGTGATGGTATAGTGTAGCTCGCAAGTATAGATAGATACTTTATTGATCCCTGAAAATAGGCTAAAATAAAATAGATTTAGATCCCCACTGCTACCTAGTTAACTAGAACACTACTTTACACTGTTAGCAGGCTCACAAAACAAGCCGCGTTAGTCGCCTAGCGAGCGTGTCGTTGATTTTCAACGACTTCGAAACGCATTTCCGTGTTTCAAAACAAAAGTCTGTGGGCTGTGAGGTTGTTCAATGCTCCCCAGCTTCAGGGTTGGAGTCCTGGGTAATGAGCAGCAGAGAGATGGTTAGGGGAGATGGTTAGGGGTAGGGGAGGTTGTATGCATGGGAGAACAGGTAGGTTTTGAGGTGGGATTTAAAAGTGGAAAGTAAGAGGGTGAGTCTCTGAGTGGTTGAGGGAGAGAGTTCCAGAGGCGGGATGCAGCTCGTGAAAAAGCCACGGCCTCCGAAGATGGATGCTTAACAGGTCCCTGGTCATATGGGTGTGCATGGAGAGGCCAGGCCCGGTCATATGGATGTGTATCTGAGGTCTGGTCACATGGAGACAGGGATTAAAGCAAAAAAAAATCTCCTGACTGAAAATTTGTTCAAGCCAAGTCATATTCTCATTTTAACCTCCACTATATGTTTGTATTTTATAACGTTAGCGTTTTAAGGGAAGAAGATTCTTTTGAACAGCTTTTCTATTGCCAGTTTGCTTTTATGTGATACGCTCGGCGGAGAGGGTGATTGGCTGCCCTTTGCCCCCCCTTGAGGCCCTGTTTAAAAGTAGGGCTTTGGGGAGGGCCAGGAAGATCATGGCTGACCCCGCACACCCAGGACACGGTCTCTTCGCCCCGCTCCCCTCAGGCAGGAGGGTGCGGTCCCTAAAAACTGTGAAGGCCCGACATACAAACAGCTTTTTCCCCACAGCCATCCGGCTCCTAAATGCCGCTGACCCCCCCCCCCCTGACCTGACCCCCTATCTATCTATCTACCCTCCCTCCACCCCCACTGGACTGTCTGGATATGAACACTTGAACACTTGATCTCTGCACTTTATATTTATATTAATTATGACTCTTGCACTTCGATGTTGGTTTGCACTGTCTTGTCCTGTCTTGCACCTGTCCTGCTGTAAACCGTGCTCCATTGTTCCAAACCAAATTCCTAACATGTTTACATGTCATGGCAATAAAAGTCTTCTGATTCTGATTCTGATTTATGTGATATCAATGCTGTTTTCAATTCATGAAATAAAATTGATACTTATTGCAAGGGTTGACTCTGACATACAAATAATCAGATAATGGGTCTGGCTTAGACAATTAGGGGGAGTGGCTTGTATGAAAGTGGGTGTGGCCTGTCGGTGGGGCCGAGCCGATTCGTAAAATATCTGAACCGTGTCTGTGGCACTTGTGGTTGCTGAGCTAAAGTCCTTTAACCTTCCTTTAACCACTAGGCCGGAAAAGCCTTCATTAAAGTGGGTGGCTGCTGCTGGCGTACGTTTGGGCCCAGGGAACGGGCATGGAAAGAGTCACAGTCACCAAACTCTACACACTCCTTGATTGTATCCCTACATTGTACCAAATCAACTTTCAGAGTCCTAGGCCATTCCTGGGAGGCCTTGCACGCGAGCTAGCGGGAACCTGTAGGGAGCTCTAATGCTTGATGTGAAGTGCCTAGTGTAAAAAGACATGTTCTCACACGTACAGGGGTACAGGGAGTACAACATGTTGCATTTTCATGCCATTAGGGTTAGGGCTTCCTAGGGTTTCCTAGGGTTAGAGATGCATTTGGACTTCTGGAGTACCTCCACTACTTTCAATGGGTTCTGAAGGTCTGAGAGCAAAGGGCTTTCTACCAGGGGTAACTAACCCTGGGTAGAACCTTGGGTTCAAATCTGGAGTGTGTGGGACCAAATGTGTAGATGTGGTGAGCTAATGAAGCTCTTTGAGATTGAGATGAGAAAAGGGCGCTTGTCTCTTTAAGGCCCAGGAGGGAGTTAGCGACTAGCGATGTTAGCTTAGCGCCAGTTTAACAGAAGTAACTTCACTGACTTACCGTGGTCGTAGCGGGCTGGTTGACGGCTTAAAATGACCGTGGAGACCTGTAGACCTTATCCAGCCATAGTCTTGTGTTTCTACCCCGGGGCATAGCCGGTGTTATTCACGGACAAACACTCCGTAGTAGAGTGGTTCTAGTACACTGGACATATGTAGCCAATTGACGGAAATCCGTCGCGACTTGGAAAAAATTGACGGAAATCCGTCGTAGCGACGGAGAACTTTAATCCCTGTGGAGAGGAGGGGGAACTGGAGTCTGCTTAGCGAGTTAAGACGTTGTCTGGACGATCTCAAGGGGGGTCGGAGAGCTCAGTGTTGGGTCTGGTCTGGGGCCTGACACTGATCCAGTGAAAAGCATTATGGGAAGACAGATATGTCCAGAATACACACACTCAGCTGGGAGGGGAGGGGCGATGAGGAAGAACAGACCCCCCCCCCCCCCCCCACCGCGCAGAGAGGCGTCCGTCGATCTGTGTCACACACACACACACACACACACACCTACCTACCTACAGACACCTACACAGCAAGTATAAAATCAGTTTTTTCCCATAAATGAAGCCATGTCTTGTCCCTCTGTGTGTGACCTGGTTGTGTGTGTAGACAGTGTTTCAGACACACACACACAGCTGGTGTCTCTCTGGGGGGGTTAACAGACAAGCCTAGCGAGCGTCGGGGCTAGCCCGTGTACGGGGCAGGTCTATACACTTAGGGTGAGAGTGTGTTTTTGCCAAGCTCTTGATGTGAAGCTCTCAGGGGACCACACACACACACACACACACACACACACACACACACACACACACAGCCATGTGGCTGTGCTTAGTTCAGGCCTGCCAGCCGCTAATGCACCTTAGCATGAGCAGACTACCATCACATGGGTGGTCAGCTGTGGAGGAGGCGGGGGTGGGGGGGTATACACAAACTTGAACAGCACAGAGACACACACACACGACAGACAGACAGACACGAGACAGACAGACAGACACAGACAGACAGACAGAGACACACACACACACACACTGACCTGCGTCCAGGATGCCCTGCGCCAGGATGGCCCCAAACTTGGCCATGACGTCGTCATGTTTGTCGTTGATGACCTTGGAGTAGAGCTGCCTGAACTGGTTCACCTGGGGGGGGGGGGGGGGGGGGAGGAGGAGGAGGGGGGAGACACAGCCAATATGTATTAATATCTACAAAACATTCATTCCTCCTTCCGATCTGAATATTAAAAAAAAATAGCAATCAAAGAGATGCCGCGCCTCATTCTCGCTGTTTCAGTCTCTCGTAGTTCGTTATCGTCATAGTTCGTAAATTCGCTCAGAGCGCCAGAGCGCACACTGCGTTCAACGTCATAAAGACGTGATTGGACAAAAGGCATTCCATGAGTGCTGATCAGATTCCAGAGCGAGTTTACGAACGCAGCCATAGTGTTGTGGGTCGCCTGTCACTAGTGCCATTCACGTGAACGCGTATTCGCTTCTTCTCAATGCCTATGTCTTATTTTCATGTAGTTCGATGCGATCGTATATTTTAGGTTTGAAGTTTTAAGACTAGCACATCGCAATACGAACTTCAGAATGACACTAATGATAGATTTCTCAATTTGAATATAGGATACTATCCAAAGGCTAGCAAATAAGATTGCTTCCATTGAGGAGGGACTATAGTTACAAACATGTTTTGTAAATATTCCTAGATATTCATCCCTTTTGTGGCCAATCTTCATCTAAAAGGGTTAGGGTTAGGGGTTACGTTTTTAAATAATTACAAAATATTGAATACATTTGAAAATTAAGGATACATCATTATCAAATCAATAGTAGTCAAATGTGTTATATGCATACACATACACTCACTGGCCACTTCATTAGGCACACCTTGGGGTTGGACCCCCTCTTTTGCCTTCAGAACTGCCTTAATTCTTTGTGGCATAGATTCAACAAGGTGCTGGAAACATTCCTCAGAGATTTTGGTCCATAGTGACCCTATAATATCACACAACAGCCCGTCTGGCACCAACAACCATGCCAGGTTCAAAGTCACTTAAATCACCTTTATTTCCCATTCTGATGCTGGTTTGAACTTCAGCAGATCGTCTTGACCATGTCTACATGCCTAAATGCATTGAGTTTTTATTTTCTTATATTATTTGCGTTAACAAGCAGTTGAAAAGGTGTACCTAATGAAGTGGCCGGTGAGAGTATAATATGTTATTATTCATATTATTGCCTTTTCAAAATCTTTGGATTTGGACAAGTAACTTGAGCTCTCGGACAAGTAAAAGATAAGTTCTCTTGTCCGAAGGACAAGTACCTGAAAAAGCTTAATGTCAAGCCCTGGACCTTCTTTGTATAAATTCTGTAAAGCGTCCTTGGGTTTGTGAAAGGCTTTATATAAAACCAAGATTTTTATTTTATTTTATTTTTTACTGTTCCCCCCCCCAAACAGCCTAAACCACTAGGCTACTTCTTATTCAATGAAATATACTCTGTGTGTTTGCTGGAGCGCCTGGGAGATCTTTCTAGAACATGTGGCTCTGCTGGGTCTGTGATTAAGCAGACTTGTCATGCATGTCAAAGCACACATTTGGCACTGACATTAAGCCTAAGAAGCCCCCCCCCTAATACAATTACAGGATGAAACACTTTCATGAGAGCCACTTAAGCAAATGTAAAAGGTTAATTCCAAACCCCCCCTCCCCCCCCTTTACTCTACTGAATGAGCTGGCGTTCCAGGCTGGGTGGGACAGGCTTGCCAACTGCTCTCAGTTCACCATGTTTGGGGAACAGGGAATAACCACTGTTATCTGCAGGGTTCCCACACCTTCTGAAACATCCCATTCAACCACCTTTCAAGACTCAGTTCCCTGAAATTCAAGGACCCAACACGGCATAGTTTGAGACAGAACTAGTTGACGAGCTAAGTAAAACATTTTTGAAAATATATATTTTTTTAAGAGAGAGAGGGGGAGAGAGAGAGAGAGAGAGAGAGAGAGAGAGAGAGAGAGAGAGAGAGAGAGAGAGAGAGAGAGAGAGAGGGGAACTTTCAATGACCCATGTCTATTTTCAAAAGCTTTTAAGAGCTTGATTTCATTTTCTCAAATTCACAAACTTTCAAGGATTTCAAGGACCTGTGGGAACCCTGAGAAAAGTCTCTAAAGAGAGGGAAATGTTGACGATATATTTATAAAAAGTGTCCCACCTGCAGTATTAGTTACTCGACTTGAACACAAGTGCACCGAAAACCCCTTCCTGTACAAGAGTACTTCAAAACCTTGAAATCCCTGGCCTAACATCTCAAATGAGCCAGAGAAATTACTCTAGAGAGAGAGTGTGTGTGTGTGTGTGTGTGTGTGTGTGTGTGTGTGTGTGCGCGTGTGTGTGTGTGTGTGAGTGAGTGAGTTACAACGTGCTCAGTAAGTGTCTGTGTACATAAACAGCCTGCGTTGGCCAAGGTGAGGTGTCTGCCACCCTGGTCAACAGATGCCAGTAGGACACACAGGACAGACTTGCACAGCTAAATCAAGAGCTTTGAATTACACACGGCAGGTCTTGCTGTAAACACAGGCACAACTGTACCGCCTGCCTGCCTCCTGCCCCCCCTCCCTCCTGCTCGCCTCCGTTTATAAAAGGCTCTTGCACAACCTCACATAGCCGCCTGAGCTCAAAGGCTGTCGCTGTGGCGGTGGCAGAACAGTTTCTCTGGAAAATGAGTCTGGCGTTTCTTAAATTATTGTGACTAAAGCTTCTTGTGAACAAGGGGGTGGGAGGGTGGGGGGGGAGAGAAGGAGAGTGTGTTTTTACTCCTCTCATCCCTCTCCAATTCCACCATTTCTTAGCTTGTGTCTTGTCTTTATTTCAGGTTAAAGGGGGTGGGGGGGGGTGGGGGGTGCATTGTGTTCAGCAGGCACTGATGATGTCATCACTCAAGGCCACATGATGTCATCACTCAAGGCCACAAAGCTCTTTGCTTGGAACAACTCAGCAGCTTATCATTCTGAGCCTGAGTTCAGGATGTTCTTGGAAAGAAAAGTTGCGATCGGAGCCGGCCGCCAAATTCAATCCCCAAACGAGGGAGGAGGAGGAGGAGGGGGAGGGGCTACTGGCTGGTACTCACCTTGGGACAGGTGACCTGGTCTACTCTACTGACCTTGGGACAGGTGACAGGTGACAGGGGACAGGTGACAGGGGACAGGTGACAGGGGACAGGTGACAGGGGACAGGTGACAGGGGACAGGTGACAGGGGACAGGGGACAGGGGACAGGGGACAGGGGACAGGTGACTCACCTTGGGACAGGTGACAGGTGACAGGGGACAGGTGACAGGGGACTCACCTTGGGACAGGGGACAGGGGACAGGTGACAGGGGACAGGGGACAGGGGACAGGTGACAGGGGACAGGTGACAGGTGACAGGTGACAGGTGACAGGTGACTCACCTTGGGACAGGTGACAGGGGACAGGTGACTCACCTTGGGACAGGGGACAGGGGACAGGGGACAGGGGACAGGTGACAGGGGACAGGTGACAGGGGACAGGGGACTCACCTTGGGACAGGTGACAGGGGAAAGGGGACAGGTGACAGGTGACAGGGGAAAGGTGACAGGTGACAGGTGACAGGGGACAGGGGACTCACCTTGGGACAGGGGACAGGGGACAGGGGACAGGTGACAGGGGAAAGGGGACAGGTGACAGGTGACAGGGGACTCACCTTGGGACAGGTGACGGGGGACAGGGGACTCACCCTGGGACAGGGGACAGGTGACAGGGGACAGGGGACAGGTGACAGGTGACAGGTGACAGGGGACTCACCTTGGGACAGGTGACCTCGGTCTGCTGGATCATGATGAGGGCGGAGGCGATGAGCGCCCCCTGCCTGACGTAGTTGACGGGGTCGTTGGTCATGGGCTCCAGCAGGTTGATGGCCTCCTGGAAGAGGAGGAGGAGGAGGAGGGGAGGAGGAAGAGGGGAGGAGGAAGAGGGGAGGAGGAAGAGGGGAGGAAAAACATGATAAGGCAGGCTTCTTTGTACATCACATTTCATACAACAGGGGCAATTCAAAGTGCTTACATACAGCATTAACACTAGAACAGCCATGAGGTGATGAGTAAAGAAACATGTTATATCTTTGCACTCGATCAAATTTCAGGACCCACCTTTCATGACTTCGCCTAGATATGTGCGTTCTACCACCCAGTATCCTTACATTTTCTAAATCACATCAGGATAAGCCAGTATGAAGCTATTTTGCAGTTTTTCTGTGTAGGCAGCAGGCTAATTTACAAGCTGCCAACTAGTGGTCGTTGTGTGTAAATAGCAGCGTAGCATTGTAAAGAGGCCTGAGGCGGCTCATTTAGTAGGTAAAAAAGACACAGCTGTTCTAGTGTTAATACAGAAAAAGAAGGATAGTATTAAAAAATATAAATAAAAAATGGCAAGAAATATAGATAAACATTTAACAACATAATAAGAAATAGATAAAACATTTAATAAGATAATAGTTAATGGATAAAAGACATTGATAGAAGTGTTTGTGTTTAGTCATAACTGCTGCAAAAACATGAAGGTTTTTTAGCTTAGATCTAAATATCTTTAGGTTAGTTTGGGCCTGTTTGATTTCTTCAGGGAGTTTGTTCCAGGAGCATGCAGGCAGCGTGACTGAAAGCTGCTGCACCGTGTTTTGTTTTCACTCTTGGAATGATCAGTTGATAAGAATAAAAACAAACAAAAAAAACTAATAAACGACATGACCCAACACCTTCTGACATGCCCTCTTCACCACTGAGAGGAGGTTGGCACGGAAAACAGTTAAACAGTCGAATTTAGTAGCTAAGTGGCATTAGCTTTGAAACCACACTCACTGTGAGTATTGTAGAGGGTGCTAAAGCCCAGCTCCTTCAGGCTGAAGAGAGGCTCAGGAGGGTGGAGCAGAGCCCCTCTCAGCCCTGCTCAGTGTCCTGAGGCAGTGTTTGGACCAGGAGCTTTCCTGGGTATTAAGACTAAAGCGCAGGCGAGCGGGTGGCTGCCCAGCTGCCTTGGCACAGGCGCCTGGCTTCTGAGAGCGGGGGGGTGGTGGTGGTGGTGGTGGGGGTGTGTGGGCTGTGCCAGGGCTGAAGGCCTAAAAGTGAGGCCTAAAAATCACCTCAGATCTCTAACCGGATGTGAACAGATCCAACTTTTTCCGTCGAGCACGTTTGTTAAAACAAGGCTGGTTACACGACGCACGCAGAGAAACTACAGGAGATCGTAGAGGGTCTTTCCCTGATCGGTCCTGCTGCTGCTGCTGCACTCTGGGTAATGCCTGTAACCCCCCCCCCCTCACCCCAACCACCACCACCCTAGAGGGAGGAGTCCGAAAAGAAACGCACGTTCGACAAACGCAAGGTGGGAAAATAAACGAACGTCTCTCTCTCTCTCTCTTTCCTTTCAGCTCGCCGTGGTAACGGCGTTAACGAGGTCGATACGTCTGACAGCGCTAAACGAACGCACCGGCGACCACATTCTCTTCCTGATTGGTTGACGGGGGTTTTAATTGAGGGTATTTACTGTCAGGGTGGATCAGCGGGGCGGGCTGATGATGATGACCAGGGAACACAGAGCCTCGCTGTTACTGTACTCAACATCACTGCAGCAGTCACATTTTACATGTTAGACGTTTAGCAGACGCCTTCATTCGAAGCGGCTTACACACCGAATACATTTGTCTCAGTAAGTGAATCATCTGTCCATCAGTCATCATAAGAAAACGAAATCTATGTAAGGACCAGGGGCTATTGGCAGTCATAATGCTAGAAGAAGGAAGAATTTAGACGAGAATTCGAGAATTCTCTACTCTACAGTAGAGAAACTGTACAGAGGGGTAGAGGGGATGAAGAGGTCTTAGACCGGAGGAGGGACTGTAGTATTTCTACCTTCTGAAACGATGGCTAGGACTGGTGATATCAAGCGAAAGGTTCTTTATATAAAAAAATCTGCTGACATACACTTGTGATCACTTGTTTCAATTCAATAAAACGAGCTAGTAGATATTCACTTTCAATTCGGGACATTACAATTCGCATTTCTCAAAAACGACAAACAAACTGTCAACTTATATGACGTCTTGCTGCAAGGCATTCTGGAACCTGCAGTTCTACCCCATTCTTAACTAATACAACAGAAATTTACTTCTTTTTAACTCTCAACGATAAATAATAACTCTTAACTGTCAATCAATCATGTAACCTATAAAGTTACAACAGGGACAGTTACGATGTTGTCTGAAGAGACAGGTCTTCAGACGGGCATCTCAGCCTCACATCGTGTGTGTGTGTGTGTGTGTGTGTGTGTGTGTGTGTGTGTGAGAGGGTGTGTGAGTCTCACACCACCAGGGCCTCCTTATCCACAGAGCCCAAACGAGTCCGCCTGCTCAGAATACGGCACGCACGCCTAACAACTAATCATGTCAGATGTGAAAGGGATATTTAGAACACACGTCGTGGTGGTGGTGGTGGTGGTGGTGTCTAGGCCTTTTCCACTACCCCCCTGTTTCTGTTGGACATTAATCACACTTAATATATTTTGATTGTGTTATGATTACGGTTTTACCAGAGGCGGCTTATAATAACAGCACAATGTGCCGTTCCATGCTGAGTGTGTTTTGCTGCCGCAATTCATCTGGCAACAAACGGTGTTGCTACTAGAATATTAATAACGGCACCAAACGTCCACACTGATGGATGGATGGGGGGGGGGAAAGGGGTCCAAACCGACTTCGTCTGCACTTTTCCGGTCAACAAACCGAACCGAGAGCAGACAGACACCACACTGCAAGAACAAACATCCAGACCCTCAGGTGTGCAATTTAAAGCGGGGGAGGCTGTGCTCCGTCTAACAGGTCTGACACACTTCTCCACTACAACACCATCCATCCAGCCATCCATCCCTCCCTCCCTCTGTGCTCTGTCTAACAGGTCTGACACTTCTCCACCACAACACCATCCATCCATCCCTCCCTCCCTCCCTCCCTCCCGTCTAACAGGTGACACACTTCTCCACCACAACACCATCCCTCCCTCCCTCCCTCCCTCTCTCCCTCTCTCCCTCCCTCCCTGAAGGAGTGCGCGGTGCTGGAGGAGCGACTACGCTGTAGGGTTATGAGTGAGTCCAGAACGTTCTAGGGCCCGGGTGTACTGGGCTATGACTCAGAACGTTCTAGGGCCCGGGTGTACTGGGCTATGACTCAGAACGTTCTAGGGCCCGGGTGTACTGGGCTATGACTCAGAACGTTCTAGGGCCTGGGTGTACTGGGCTGTGACTCTGCTTTGGTTCTGGAGCCGAGCCCAACCCAACTGAGAGTGATCAGCCCAAGGTCGGTAAGCTGTTGTGGGCCAGCGTCCCTGCCTCCCCTCCCTCCCAGCCTGTTAGTTCTTTCCTTTGATATCATTTTCGTAGGGTTGTTTTAAAAATCATTATCCTTTGGATATGTAGCCTAATTTGCGAGCATATTTCATACATAATATGCTTCCTTCAATGTCATCTGTAGTCTGTGATGATAATAATCATTTGGACTGACGGTAAAATAGTTGCTCGGCAACAGAGGCTATATGAAGCCCGCGGTGTGCCTAGCGTCAGACGAGCGTATGAAAGGGCTTTGATCAGAGACGTGAGATACCCCTGGGCTCAGCATAGGTCACCTCATCATCAGTGACGCACACGCCCCCCCCCCCCCCCCTTCCCTCACACGGGACCACCGATAACAAACCAACATATTAAAACATAGAAAGCGGCCAGCAACGCGAATGTGCGGAGAAACTGTACAAGGTTCACCGCATGACACGACAGAAGAGAAGGATGTGACCATGTGTAATTGTATCTAAATAAAGTATCTCCCTACCTATATATCTATCTACCTACCTCTTTCTCCAAACAGCAGTGGAGCCTAGTGGCTCTCCAGGTTGCTGCCTCTACAACCCCTGACCTGGCTGTGACCCCTGACCTGACCTGGCCCCGACCCCTCCCTGCCAGACCCTGGCCCCGACCCCTCCTTCCCGGTGAGGGAGCTAGCGATCTGAGATGATTTGGTGAAGAGGGGGGATTCACCTCGTTGAGGTGAGCATGATTTAACGGGAGGGGGTGAAAAACAATGAGAGGGGGGGGGGGGGGGGGGGCAGGGGCTACAGATATGAGAACTGAGGTGATTTGGGGGTGGAGAGGGGGAGCTAGAGATCTGAGGTGATTTGGGGGGGAAGACGGGGAGCTAGAGATCTGAGGGGAGCTAGAGATCTGAGGTGAGTTTTAGTAGAAGGCGATAATAGGGAGAAGGTTTTTCCTTCTATCAGTGGCCCCGGGCCCGAGCTAGAGTACTCTTCCTGCAACGAATGGTGGACTGCTGATTCACATGCTTAGTATTCAAATGTATTGATTGTAAGTCGCTTTGGAATAAGGCGTCTGCTAAATGCCAAAACATTTATGTAAATGTGTACATTTGGGGGAGCTAGAGATATGAGGACTGAGGTGATTTGGGGGAGAGGGGGAGGTAGAGATATGAGATCTGAGGTGTATTTGGGGGGGAGAGGGGGAGGTAGAGATATGAGATCTGAGGTGATTTGAGGGGGGGGGGGGCACTCTCTCACCTTGTTGCCCGTCCCGGCACAGCAGATGCCCAGGGCCATGGCGGCTCCACAGCGGACATGGGGGTTGTAGCTCTCAGACAGGAGGGACACCACGCTGGGACACTGCTCTGGAGTCCTGCACAGAGACACAGAGACAGAGAGACAGACATTTAAATGAGTCCTGGACAGACACACAGACAGAGAGAAAGACATTTAAAGGGTTAAACACCAGAGAGAGAGAGAGAGAGAGAGAGAGAGAGATGGGAATTCAAGCACTTTCAATAACCCATGTCTATTTTCAAAAACTTTTTAAGACCTTGATATTTTTTCACCCCTCAAATTCACAAACTTTCAAGGATTTCAAGGACCTGTGGGAACCCTGGATACAAGTCAGTCCATTTCCCAGTCTTGCCCCCTCTTCCGCCCATCAAGCGAGGTAAGAGCTAGCTACAGGTGGGCAGTAGAGAGGTTTGGTTGCTCATTGTAATGCAGGGCACTGTTGAGGCCTAGCGAGAAGCTGGATTTGTTGTTGAGCGCTTCATACTTCATAGCAGAAGGCTTCTCACAGCGGAGGTTGTTACGCCTCCCATTGATCTGCCAGGTGCGAGTGAAGAGCACGAGAGCAGAGGCACGCTAGTGAACGGGGGATGTTTGATCATCTCACAACCTTTGAACACCAGGTCAGACATGAGCGCTGACAGACAGACAGACAGACAGACAGAGAACATAAGAAGTTCTCAAAAACCAAAACATTCATAAATTATTTGCAGTATATGTGCAGATGATCTCTCTCTCTCTCTCACACACACACACACACATTTTAACCATTTATTTATGTCCACATAGAAAAAAGACATACAGGGACACAAATACTAACGTTGCAGTTACTACACAATCACAATTCATGGACCAGCGGCATAACTTTCCTTTTTTTTTTTTTTTTACACATTTCAGGGGTACAAGTAGCAGCGTCACCGCCATACTTTGCAAGGCGTTTAGCCTTCTTCTTTTTGGGCATCCCCAGTTGTTGGAGCCCTCTTACGACCAACCTGTGTGTCTGTCCTAGGCTGCCAAATATGAACACAAGCAGTCTGCATCTGTACCCTAGTTCTGAGATGGTATTCAGGAGAGGTTGGTACTTAATGACCGTGGTCATGAAGGCTTCCTCTAGGCTAGGGTCAAATGTGCAGGCTACCTCCAGAACGAACACCTCTCTACATACTTCATTGACAACAACAACATCTGGTGTATTGGCAGACAAATGTGTAAAAGTGTCTGGGTTACTGCAGAGATGGAACATGGTGGGATTGACACAGGAATGTTTGTACATTCTCACTGAGGTTGGAAAATGAGATATGTCCTTTACTATCAAGTCCACTATTCCACACACACACACACACACACACACACACACACACACACACACACACACACACACACACACACACACACACACACACACACACACACACACACACACACACACACACACACACACACACACACACACACACACACACACACTTCGGAAAGTATTCAGACCACTTCACTTTTTCCACATTATGTTGTGAGAGAGACCCTATAAAAATTCTAGTTATTGAGTGACTTATTGATGAACTTTTTGCATTTGAGAGTCATATCAAAGGGTCTGAATACTTGTGTAAATTAGGTACTTCTAAATGTCATTCAATTAAATGGGAAAGTGTCCAAACTTGGACTGGTACTGTATGTATGCTATGACGCTCTTAAAAATCAACAAAACAAAACTCAACAAGTTGAATCAAGTCCATCTTAAATCCAAGGATAACAGTTCATGTTCATCGTGTTATTAATATCTGTGTTTATATCCGGGTCTGTGATCCTCATACCAGGAGCAGGCCTGTGGTGTCGCCTCCCGTGGTGGAGGGAAGCCTCTGGCCGACCCCTCCAGCCCTCTAACTTTACTACTCTACTTTCCACCATCTTGTATTTCACACGTCCACGCCAGGGCTTCTTCCCCCCCCCCAATCACATTTTCCTGGCCTCCTCCGTACCGTACCGACCGACCGTCTCACTATAAGAAGCCTAGTCGGTCACGTGTTCTTTTTCGTTCCCGAGGCTCGAATGCCTTTTAACAAACTCTCCCCAAGCCCAGGCAGCTGTGTCAAGATGGTTTCTTTAAACAATTTACACAAGGTGATTATGGCCATTCCCCTCCTCCCGTCCTACCCTTCTATATACCCCCCCCCGTTCAGGGTAGGAGGGTGGGGGCGCGGGTACGGAGCCAGAATATGCAGTTCAGAGCAGATTGGGGCTGAGTGATGTCGGGTTTGGGAACCGAATCTCTCATTTATGCATCTTAGCATCTTAGCTAAACTGCCTGACGGCCATCTGTCGTTACGCGCTTAAGATGTGATGTGAAGGTAAGGGCTTCTGTTAAGATGTGAAGTGAAGGTAAGGGCTTCTGTTAAGATGTGAAGTGAAGGTAAAGGGTTCTGTTAAGATGTGAAGTGAAGGTAAGGGCTTCTGTTAAGATGTGAAGTGAAGGTAAGGGCTTCTGTTAAGATGTGAAGTGAAGGTATAAGGGCTTCTGTTAACAACAGTGAAGATGTGAAGTGAAGGTATAAGGGCTTCTGTTAACAACAGTGAAGTGGGACTGGAGAGAGAGAGCCGTTATGAGCCACTTGACTGTTGCTGCTCCTCCAGACAAGACACAGGTAACGGCCTCTGGCTGAAGGCAGCTAACGAGACGCTAGGGTGTTAGCGACGCGTGGGCCCAAGGACATGATTACTATGAGACTACGGAGTTCTGTCAACCAAGAGTTCACACTCAAGATTCATCTAAATCATATTTAATGGTTTAAAAAAAAGAAAGAAAAAAAGTGCATTTACAACTGGTATGGAATAATATGGCAAGAGTTAAAGAGCACGGTTCACTCAAGGTAGTGACTCAAGGTAGTCCTAAGTCCCTGAAATGACGGCGATGTGTGTCATACGACCGACCGGCGTTGGAAACGTGTTGAAGGCCTAGCCCAGCGTAATGTCCTGCGTTCAGGAGTGTGTCAGGCAACGACCAAACTGACAGTTGGGGGGAAAAAACAATCGACACCGTGGGATGAGGTAAGCGGCGTTATATCGAGCGTGTTATCCGTCTGCTCCGCTGTGAAAGGCTGTTGATAAGAGCAACATTTCCCTGGGCCTGAACTGTGTGCAGATTGAGGAGATTAACCATTACCGCCTTAAATTGTCCCAGACAAGTTCCAATTCCCTGTAATAGCCGTTGAGGATCCATCAGTCAGGTTGTTAAGCGCCGTCGGGGGCCAAAAACAAAACGATAGGTGGTAAACCGACTCCCAATAAAAGAAACAGGCTCCCTAAGCCCCTTCTCCAAAAAGTAGCATCATCCTCCACATCGCAAATCCCTCTCCATTACTCCTGAGCCACTAGCTCGCAAAAACGTCACATTACACCAACTCTCCCAGAAACATGACGCTCCGCTGCGAATTAAGAGGTCCATTCTGTTCCGCTGAGAAAATACCACCTCACTAGTTTGATATGGGGGGGGGGGGGGGGGGGCAGGAGGAGGGGGGGGGGGGGGGCGGGGGTGTTGAGAACAGGAGGACAAGATAATCAACACACGGCTCCAGATAGATCACAGTAATTACTCCCTTCAAGGTCAGACGTATTATATTCCTACGGTCGCATTCATGGTTTAGGCCGAAAGGTTCAGATACAATTTAACTGTCGTCGGCAGAGTACACAACGAAACGCATGCGTAGGTCAAAGGTCAAACGGTAAAAGGAAAATAAGAGTTAGTCACACAACCTCGGAGGGCAAATCAGTATGCTTGAGAGTTCCTCCATCTCTCCGTATAGCCAATTAAAAACTAATCGTCTACTAACCGTCCCACAAAAAACACAAACAAGCTGGAAAAAGAGGGATTTGACTAATCGGTCAGTCTAGTAGAAATGGCGAGCTGTAATCAGATGCTGAGGTAATCCCCTTCTCTCTGAAACACTGTTGCAGTGTCAATACACTCTGGAAGGTTCTGTGCAAATAAATCGCTACGCCTCCCCAACGGTCTCTCGCTGAGTCGTCGTCCCCGTCGCTGCAGAGGCACACTGCCGCAGACTAATCTCACCTGGCCCCCTTCGGATTTAGCAGATCATCGACGTTCTAGAATACCAGGGCGTTCTAGAATACCAGGGCTTTGTCTGATCATGAAAGATGTGGATCGCCTTTCAGCTTCACCAAGGTGTCACCTGACGGCTAGAATAGCAACAACAAACAAACAAATCTATTTTTGTTCGTCAACCCCCCGACCTTCTGGAGTTAGAGAGAGAGAGACCTGTAACCAAAGACTTGTGAAGCACTTGTGGTTAGGTTAGTTGAGTCCTCTCTATAGCTGAACAAAACATTTCTGCAGCTTTGGAAGAAAATTCAAAAAGCAGCCCCCCTCATAATGGTTACAAAGTACAGTACACACACTTCTCAAATTTGTATCGGTGTGTGGCCATGCACTGACTGGCCGTTATCTTTCCAAAGAGTTTTTATTTGAGGCCAATTCAACCTGAAAACAAAACAGCAGCTACTTATCATGAGCGACCTCACAGAGGTATGGGACGTGAAGTGTTTGGCAGTCCGCTCGCCTTTTCATTTTCTTTGCGAGGGCAGTGAAGCGTGACACGCTACGAAGACCAATTTCTTAACCCTTAAGAAGCAATTAAGGCAATTAATTCTTTCAATGCCAGATAGCAAATTTACCTTAAATTGTACCTTGCTGCCCAGTCAGATTAGCAAAATTAGTGAGGAAAAGCACTTGCGTGTGGTCTTCCATAAGCAGCTTTCTTAATGCACCGTAAAAAACTAAATTAAATTCAGAAAAAGAATGTCTGAAAACATAATCTAAAGTCGAAAGAGCAACAAAACCCAAGTGAGCGCACACGTTCATTGTTATTCTCTCAAGCTTGAAGGTATCTGGAGGACTTGGCCCGTCGCACCAAATGTGTCTCGAAAAAACCTGAGTCAGCCAGAAAAATCAGTGAAATTGTATTTATTTATCTAAGTAATGTTCTCAAGTAGCATGCGCGGTGTTGGTAACAGGAGGCGGGGAGCAGATATCTGAACTGCGCTGGCGGCCTGTCCTTCAGCAACTCCTTACATCACAGGATGTGGAACATCCAAGAGTTCCACACACGGATCAGGCAATCAAGGAGGTGTGACCTGTGACCTTTGACCCCTGCCCTTCCGTGTAATGAGAAGGCGTTCGGTTCTGGAGTGTGGGCAGTCGACCGCCAGCTGTCACAACTTCCAGAGCTATCGAGTGTTCGTCAGCCTGATCCCTGAGTGGGACAAGAAGACGCTCCGAAGATTTGGAGAAAGCTAAAAGAGAACTCCAGGACAGTCAGACACTGAAGGGGAACTCATAAAAAAGACCATCAGTCCTCTTATCTGGAGACTGCCAGCTGAGCTGAATTAGGAGCATCAACGTTTACATTATAGTCATTTTAGCAGACGCCTTTATCCAAAGCGACTTACATTAGTAAGTGTTATCATCTATTCATCAGTCATCATAAGAAAAACAAATCTATGCTAGGACCAGAGGGGTCATTGGCAGTCACAATGCTATAATAATAACAACAATAGTATTATTACTACTATTTCTACTATGTACAGTAGAGAAACTGTACTTTAGTGGGGATGAATAAGTCTTTAGGAGGGACGGTTAAGATGGAGCCTGAAGAGATCTGTCAGTCTTCAATCGACGGCGGAAGACAGGTAGCGACTCTGACTCTGCAGTCCTGACAGAAGTGGGCAGCTCGCTCCACCAGCGGGGCGCCAGGACCGTGAAAAGTCGTGCGCAGACTACCAAGTGGGTCTCCCGTGTCTGTAACGGGCCACTCTGTTTGTTCCCCAGATTGTGCGTCACGGTGGAGGTCTGGGTCTGGTTCTGGCTGCTCTGGGCACGGCCAGGCAGGATGTGTACGACCTGCTAAAGTCCTGAGGTTCATCTCTCATGAGACCTTCTCCTCCAATGTGTTTTGAGCAGGTGGTGAGGATAGAGGACATAAGGAATACATGAAAGACTTTTGAAATTTGGCCATAGCATTCTAGGCATTGCAGTTTATACTATACTATACTCAAAACCTCAAAAACGTTTGGTGTATTGCCACACAACATGGATGATTGTAATATGTATTTGCGTTCTGCAGAAGGATAGGAGTCGATCATTATTGTACCAGGATGATGACACTGTCTTTTTTCCCTCTCTTCCTTTTTCTACATGTATTTACAGTAGAGAAGATGTACAGGGGGGTAAGCGGGGATGAAGAGGTCTTCAGGAGGTCAAAGACATCCCTCCTCTTATCTGGACACTTGGGAGCGTGTTTCAGCTAAAGATATTCGGTGTGTTTTCTGTTCTACACAGGGAGACGAGCGGGCGGGTGCACGCACGCTACGCCCAGTATGACCTCTGACCCCGCGGTCTGCCCTCCGTGCCACACAGTGGACGTACACCGTTTCCTGGGCAAGGCACATTCTGTACATATCTGCTGCTTTAGGGGGATTTGTGTGTGTGTGTGTGTGTGTGTGTGTGTCTGATTTCTTTATAAAAGAACTGCAATGGAAGAGCAGTGGGGAAGTAGTACATTTAACATTTTGGGGAATTTAGGAGACGCCTTTTATCCAAAGCGAATTACTTTAGACAAATGTGTTAGTTGTAAGTGAATCATCCAGTCATCGCAGTGAAAAGTAACCCAGAGGCCCTTTCTGCCATTTCCAACACATTACATTTTCTCAACTTCTAAAAGCTTTTTATTTTTTTAACGCATCTTTTTAAAAGCCTGAGGGCTATAAGAAAGAGAGAGAAAGAGCACATGAATAACATTCAAGGGATGATTCACTTACTTACTTAGACAAACGTATTTGTTGGTAAGTCGCTTTGGATAAATGCCAAAAATGTAAAAAATTTACAAAACAGTAATGTCAATGGTTGAAACACAGTTCCAGAAACAGAGTTTCACACCGCTAACAACCAGTGCCCCCCCTCCTCTACGCGCCCTCCTCTCCATCGCCTCTGCTGCAGGAGAACAGAGTGACAAATATAAACAGTAGGTCGGCTGTGTTGAAGGAAATTACCTCCCAGAACCACTGGCGTGCTGCCAGCTCAGAGACATTCATCTGCTCTCTCCTGAGCCTGACTCATGGACAACCAAGGAGGGGGGAGAGAGAGGGAGGGAGAGAGAGAGAAAGCGCAAGTCCATCAGAGAGAGAAGGAGGGAGGGGGGGAGAAAGCGCAAGTCCATCAGAGAGAGAAGGAGGGAGGGGGGAGAGAGAGAAAGAGAGAGAAAGCGCAAGTCCATCAGAGAGAGAAGGAGGGAGGGGGGGAGAGAGAGAGGGAGAGAAAGAGAGAGAAAGCGCAAGTCCATCAGAGAGAGAAGGAGGGAGGGGGGAGAGAGAGAGGGAGAGAAAGAGAGAGAAAGCGCAAGTCCATCAGAGAGAGAAGGGGGGAGGGGGGGGAGAGAGAGAGAGGGAGAGAGAGAGAGAGAGAGAAAGCGCAAGTCCATCAGAGAGAAGGAGGGAGGGGGGAGAGAGAGAGAGAGAGCAGGCATAGAGAGGAGTGAGAAAGAGTGGGGGGGGGGGGGGGACATGTGAAAGTTTTAAACCTGTGATCGCAGTAGGTGATGCGAATCCAGAACCAGGGGTAACAACTTCCACCAGCACGAGACAAAGGAAATTCCTCAGCGTGGAACGTTCCGGAGTGAGTTCATATTATAGGCATTTCTTTCTCTCGAGGGGAGGATTGTGTGACACAACAAAACATTTTTTTAATATTGGGAGGGTGTGTATGTATAAAAACGTGAGGCGACAGGAACACCACGGCAGGGCTCAGCAGACTGAAGTCTGAGAGGGTTTGAAGTGAGAGGTTTGGTGACGAGCCACACGTCGTACTAGTACTACGCACCGAGGTATTGCGTGACTGGAGAGTGAGGAGGATTTAGCAGCTGTGGAAGCGATGCCAGTGAACGGAGCGACGACTACTACTACTTGAAGGAGAAACACGAGGGCTGTTGTTAGGTGAAAGGTAAGAAACTCTGCTACTGGAATCTCATATATTAAAAGAATAAAATAAACTGTTCAGTCACACAAAAATCTACTGGAGGAGGTTAATGATGCTATGGTGTTTTTTTAACATCACTTTCACTTCTAATAAAAAAACAACATTTATTTTGACTAGAAAGTCTGAGGTATTCAGTGATCAAGTGAATTTCCCCTCAGTGGAGAAGACTCTGGCAGACACGGGCAGGGTAATCAGACTGATTATTAGACAGAACGGACACCGAAAACAGCAGCTTCTCCCTGTTGGTTTCTTGTGAACGCTTTGAGCTAGTGGGCTAAAATACTAAGGAGGGTCAAATAATTAGTATTCACTTCAAAGACTCCTGGAGGTTGTCACAGACGACAGTAAAGGCTGGAGATATACTGACACTGATTTTTCAACGTTGTAACATGAAGGAAAGGATGGACTTCAATCAATAGGATGCAGCACAAAATCTGCTCAAAATATAAGAGGCTCACAGGATTAACCAAACTTGAGAAAGCTGTCTGAAAATGATTCACTGAATTTAGAGTAAAATCATTTAGGCTACATTTGAGAAAGATACTTCATTGTGGCTTCAAGAGGTTTAGCTACAAAGACATGTCATAGATACAATGCACTGCCAGTGTTACAAGACTAGACAGCAACACAAAAGCAAATACATTTGACTTCAAATTAAAACCTAGAAAGTGTACACCTACAGTATGAACCTATTCACAACTGGATATTAGCTCAAGAAGCAATTCTACGCATTTGTGAAATGGCATGCCATGGATTTCAACTATTATTAGAATTAAACCAATCGTTATTAAAACAAACCAATCAATTTAAATAAACGTAATTGATGACTTATTTCAATAGAAACCGTAACACAATTTCATATACCCAGAACAAGAACTAAACAGCACAGCCAGTGTTTCAGACGTACAAAAATGGGGCTAAAAATACAGTAAACATGTGCGAGCAGAGCAGTGATTCCAGCTAATAGCTAGCCTCCTTCCTTGGCTAATTGCTTCGCCGTGGCCTGGAACCGATAGTAATGACTGTACAGGAAAAAATCCTACATCATTTGTTATCATAAATGTCACTCATCATTAAGACTTCAAACTGAGGCGAATGTCCCTTTCAGAGATAAGGAGGGGGTGTGTGTTAACATTGTGTCTCTCTCTGTTTTCTTTTAAACACTTTTTTACTAGAAACTTCTTGTTCTGGAAGGTACAGAACCCAGGAGAGGACGAGGACAGAGGAGGACCGCGCCGTCTGGACTACGAGACAGAGGACGACATTCTGACCTAACCACCCGTCTCCTTTACTGGGTTTTAAAGTTGAAAACAACCTGTGTTTGGATTATTTCCTGCAGCAGCGAGAGCTTTGGAGACGACCCCCCCCACCTCCCGCCCTCCCCCCCTCCCCTTTGAGCTCCAGCTTTGGTTTGTCATTCTAACCTGTGAGGACGACAGCTTCGGGTGGGGTCGTGAGGTTGGAACTTGGTGGTTCCAAGTTCGTCCACCAGACCAGGAGGATATGGGCCTTCCGTTGCTCCGCCCCTGAGCTGCCCTGGCCCCCCCCCCCCCCCCCACGCTCCGTGCCCCCCCCCCTGCCCAACGGGATACCCCCGATCACCATGCTGACCACACCCCCGGAGCCACCAGCCAGAGCAGCCGAGGCCCCGCCCCCATCCGACAGGCCCCGCCTCCCTCCCTCCTCCCCTGAGGCAATCACCCCACCCCCCGCAGTACCATGTCCCAGCCAGAGGCGGCGACAGCGACACTGTCTGTTCTCGACGGCTCCGACAACGACGGCGGGCCGGGCGGGGCCGAGTCCGAGCTGCGCTGGGCCGCCCTGCTCATCGTCATGGTTATCATCCCCACCGTGGGGGGCAACATCCTGGTCATCCTGGCCGTGTCCCTGGAGAGGAAGTTGCAGAATGCCACCAACTACTTCCTGATGTCGCTGGCCGTGGCCGACCTGCTGGTGGGGCTGCTGGTGATGCCCATCGCCCTGGTAACCGTGCTCTACAGTAAGTCACCCCCACACGGGGGTCACACAGGGGTCACCGTGCTCTCAGTGATTCCCACAGCATGTTAATACTTTGGGGGGCCCCCAAAGTATAATGGCTCCCCCCAAAGTATAATTTGTGCCAGTGTGGAGTTTTCTGTCATATATATAGATATAGATCATGTTCTTTGTTGGTTTGTGAGGATGTTCATACACACTTGGTAAGATGTGTGTGAAAGATGTGGCTCACCTTTTTTTTTGGTGTCATGAACTCCTTATGACAACGAGGGGGGGGAAATACCAACTGACTTTTTGGGCGCTCGGTGGTGTAACGCAGTAAGCGTCGACCATGTAACCGCAGGGTTTCAAGACATATCCTGCATGTCATCACTTCTCTCTCTCTCACCCTTCCTTCCTGTCAAACCTGTACTGTCTCTATCGCAATAAAAAGAGTGATATGAGTGGGATGACCGCCCCCGCTAACTTTAATACCAACTGACTTTTTGAATCACCAACTGCCAAAAAGAGTTCCGAAGCACTCGCCACCTAGAGTGCCTAAAGTGTTTTATAGCGTCTTTATTTTATAGTGTTTTATATATATATATAGCGTCTTATTCCAAAGCGGCATTTACAACGGGCCTCTCGTTCACCCATACGTGTACACACACACACACACACACACACACACACACACACACACACACACACACACGGCGGCTCTACCTCCTGCGCCCACAGCCCATTCTCTGGCTGCGTCGCCAGTCTCTGTACCCACCTACAGAAAGGACCCGTCAATCACTACACTAACCACCTCAAAATAGTGGTCGACACCAAATCACCCATGGACAAGCTACTGAAAGGACCCGTCAATCGGTACGGGCACTACACTAACCACCTCAAAATAGTGGTAGACACCAAATCACCCATGGACAAGCTACTGAAAGGACCCGTCAATCGGTACAGGCACTACACTAACCACCTATAAATAGTGGTAGACACCAAATCAACCATGGACAAGCTACTGAAAGGACCCGTCAATCGGTACAGGCACTACACTAACCACCTATAACCGTGGTAGACACCAAATCACCCATGAGGAGCACTGTGACAGGATGACCCCCCCCCACCCCCCGCCCCCCTTTAAACAACATCAATTCCAATAAGCCCCCGGAGCTGAGGCCCACGACACATCGCTGCCGTTCCTCGTCAGGAGGAGGAGGGCTCGCTCCTCGTTCTTGTGCTTCGCTTGACTCCCATCAATTAGGTCTGAATCTCCACTTGGCTGCCTCCCCCTGTTCCCCGTGGACCTGCCGTTTATAGAGCAGCTGTCAGCGCGCAGACACAGACGCCGGGAACACCTTAGCTCACCCCTTTTCAGTGAAAGCACGTCGCCAAGCAGAAAGCAGTTCTAACCTGCAGTTAGTGAAACATTTTTTAATAGGACGGTCGTCCCCTAACTCCCCTACTCGTTTGGTGACGACGGACATTAAACATTTCGTCCTTCGTTAGCAGAAACAACCGAAAGCGAAATGAACACCACAGGCACCACACGCAGATTAATGAGCCTTGGAGAGATGGCGCAGGCCGGGTTTAAGGCAGAGGGACGCGTCGGAGGTTCTGTTGAGCCACAGGCCTCGGCTATAAACGAGTTAGGAAACAGCAGATGAAAAACAAGATAGCGGCCAATGAACAAGCTACTTCCTTCAGGCTGCGCAATCACGGTAGTGGCACTGTGCTGTATCGGATCCTGATAATCATGATGACCTAGTCTCTCTCTCTCCCTCTCTCTCTCTCTGGTCTCTCTCTTTCTCCTGTTAAGTCTCTCATCGCTCACTCTAGTCACTTAAGGCTGTGATGAGAAAGAAAGAAAGAAAGAAAGAAAGAAAATCAAGATAGCGAGCAAACTAAAAAGCGTTTGCGTTCGATTCGACGACGTGACGTAGCTGTACAAATACAGCTGTCTCAGAGTTCAGAATTACGCCTCTCCTCCTCCTCCTCCTCTCCCTGACCTGCTGTAAGACTAGACTCCCCTGACACAGATAGTCAGGATTATTAAATGGACTGCACTTATACAGCGCCTTATTCCAAAGCGTTTTACAATGGCCTCTCACTCACACACCAATGGTGACAAGCTACCATGCAAGGCGCCAGCCCCGCTCATTGGGAGCAATTTGGGGTCTTGCCCACAGGACACCTCGACATGTGGCCAGCTGGAATTCGAACCGCAGATCTGCCGACCGTGCAAACGCTGGACGCCAGCTCTACCTCCTGCGCCACAGCTGCCCCAATTATTAGTCCTTAGTCATTCTGTTCAGAGTAAACCGCCCTGCGACACGCCACAACATCACAACACCCATCGCCCTTGTTCTATATCATACAGTACATATCACCACAAGACCAATAGGATGCATATTTATATGCATATATTTTATTATATGATATTATCATAACTCTATGTATCATATTGATATTCATCTTGTGTATATTCAGTCTTAAATTAATTCATTTATAGGCTACCTGTACTGTAATACCTCGAAACTACATGTCGTTGTCTAAGTACTTATGTATTTACGTGCGATGACAATAAAGTTGAATGTAATCTAGAATCTGATCAACACCCCACCTCATCTGTGCATGGCAGGAATCTGACCTCCCCCACCGCCTTCTCTGCATAACAACCATATGTGGTGTGCCAACAGCAGGCAGAGGCAAGAAGAAGGGTGGTGGTGGTGGGGGGGGCACATGGCTGAGACCTGTTATTCAGGTCATACGCCTGAGTCAGTCAGAAACACACTTGTGTAAACAAGTCACATACACCCTCAGAGGACTGGGAAAGGGAACTTTGGTGTGTGTGTGTGTGTGTGTGCAAGCAGAGCTTTGTCTGTGGATGCGAGTGTGTGCGCGCGTGCGTGCGTGTGTATCGTGCATCGTGCAACGCATGGTATTTAGTTGCAGCTGTCTCTCTCCTGGCTGCAGACGGAGCACGCAGCAGCACGCAGCAGCACGCAGCAGCACGCAGCAGCACGCAGCAGCGCAGGGGGAAGAGAGAGATCAGGGGAGAGTAAACACACATAAACCCTGTTTATAACCGTGTTTACGTGCTTCACGCCCAGGCCTTTAGAGGCTCTCTGCCCTGGAAGGACCAGGGTCCACCTCCGAACGCCGCCGCTAGCCGAGGAACAGAGTGTGCTGCAGTCACACAGAGAGAAGAACTTCCAAATAATACTAACCTGAAACTTACCAGAGTCCAGAGCGCGACAGGGGTGTTCATGTTATGTAAGTACAGTAGTAATACCGCTAATACATCAACTTGGGGTCTCTCAGAACTCTATACGCAATAAAACCATTTCGGCTAAACAACATTTAGGAAAGAACAAGAAGTTTATAACCTCTCAAGCTTCTCAGTGTCTTCCTGGAAGAAGAAAAACATTTCTAAAACCCCTCGGCTACGGTCCTGTTGCCGGGGGAAGAAAGAAAGTGTCTGGCTAATCATCGTGTAGCTTTTTAACATTCGATATTGACGAGAGAGAGAGAGAGAGGGTGAACCAAACCAGATCGTATCATTCAGTCGGTGCTGAGTGAGGGGAGGCTATGAGGCGGGTACGACGGCTGCCTATTACAGTTGTAAAGGAGTCCCAAGGCCCTTTCCTCCACATCTGCTGGGCAGATGAAGGCAGAACTTAGTCAACACCTTGGAACATTAAATGGTTCCACTGTTTAAAGGTGAGCTGTAGGCTGCGGCCTAGCGCTGTCACGGCACCGACATGTTGCCCACAATGCAACAGGGCAGGCTAAATATCACCATGACAAAGCAGAATCATGATAATAGGGTTGAACTTTCACTTACAAACATTAAGCTGCCGTACCAACTGAAGGTGAATGAACAGTTATAGTTCTAAGATCCTCTTAATAATAAACACAAATAAACAAGTATTAACAAGACCTATGACGATGTCTTCTCTCCACTGGTTTCACATTGTACGCTTTGACGAAACGTCGGCCCCTAGGTCTCAAATTAAGTGTCCGACTACGTAATCTTCAGATTACCGTCGGCAGTTGAGAGTTATGCAGTCGTGTTGGCATGCTACGCATTTCATTATGGTGCAGGAAATCTGGAGGACAACAAACAGCTACCTGCCTTTAAACAGCCCTCTACCTGCCTTTAAACAGCCCAGCTACCTGCCTTTAAACAGCCTGACTACCTGCCTTTAAACTGCCTGACTACCTGCCTTTAAACAGCCTGACTACCTGCCTTTAAACAGCCTGACTACCTGCCTTTAAACAGCCTGACTACCTGCCTTTAAACAGCCCAGCTACCTGCCTTTGAACAGCCTAACTACCTGCCTTTATACAGCCCAGCTACCTGCCTTTAAACAGCCCAGCTAGCTGCCTTTAAACAGCCCTCTACCTGCCTTTAAACAGCCCTCTACCTGCCTTTAAACAGCCCTCTACCTGCCTTTAAACAGCCTAACTACCTGCATTTAAACAGCCGAGCTACCTGCCTTAAAAACGACAGGTGAGAAACAGCTAAGAGAGCATTACAATGAACAGCGCTTTCTCTGATAGTTTGCTCTGGTCCCATACGGCAGGGCTCTTGCTCTACCGGGTCAGAATAATCCGTAAGGTCCCCTCATGTTCCCGTAAAGGTGTACTCAACAATAACGATCAACGTGCAACGTTTTCACTGTTGGCAAACTGTAAGAACACTCCTGCAGTCTCAATCTGAATGGATAAACATATTTTCATATGCGCCTTTCGGTAGTATCATATAAAAACGTTATTTCCCATAACGCTGGTATCATATAAGTGTGGTTATGGTTTACGTACCGTGATATACAGCGCATAAACTCCGGCCTACAGTATAAACTTAAACACCCCACTGAACATGGAACATACCACATTCCAAACAGTCGATTGATTGGCTAAATAAAACGCTGTTGCTTGCTTGTTTATTTGTTTAGACGAAAGCTACTTGCAGGATTTAGGGCAGGGGGGAGGAGGCTGTAACCATAGCGCCACGTTTACAACAAGACAGCTCAACGAGAAGTGTTTACGTTCAGGACAGAAGGAGAAATATTTACTTATATATATTTGAGCCAGAGCACTAGTGGAGCACACAACCTGGCTGTGAAGCTAGCTAGCTAGCAGTACAGGTCCATCTGTCTACCACCTATGCAAAGGCAGGTCAGAGGTCAGCATCGAGACTTAACTGCCTGGCAGTCCCAGGGGTCATAGGTGCAAGGAAAGCCCTCTGTCAGAGCAGAGGAACACAGAACATTCTTACCCTTCTCCACTAATGAGCTTAGAGGTCTTAGAGAGGTCCACGTTCGTACAAGGGGCTGACTGCCTTGGCAGAGTGCTCACCGAGTCTCCACACACACACACAATTTTATTTGGAAAGGTGTCCACTCCAGATTAGAATCCTCTATAATTATATTTCATAAAATATGTATGTATTCTATACTCAACCTGTCCCTGCATGCAGAGTAGTTTGAGTAGTGCCCTCATGCATATTTAGAGCGTGGAGCATCTCCGTAAACCAGGATGTTGAAGTATTTCAAAAGGTAAACAAACAACAACCCCAAATGATTGGGACAATGATTGGCTCAACCACAGAACTAACGACACAATCACACTACGCACAAACCTTACAAATAAGAAAGGCAGAAAACCCGAAATAGAGGCGGTGGAGATTCCTACTCAACGCCTTATTCTCTTCTATGGGACATTCGTTGTCAAACACGTAAATAAAGTGTGTGACGACGACAAAGCTTTGGCTCGGGGAAAGATTTAGAACGAGTTTAGTTACGCTCTCAAACGGAGCGAGAACAGGATTCCTAGGATAAAGTATGGCGTCCCAGAAGCGGTGTGTGTGTCTAGTGTGTGTGTGTGTGTGTGTAGTGTGTCTCTAAGAGGTTCTGACAGACATCAGCAGCTCAGGTTCAGCACGTTTGCGTTCGGTGGAACGGGACATTCTCTAAAGCAGCAATAACAATAATTATAGTAATGACAATAATGATACTCAAAATACAGCTGTTTAATAAGACCGCCTTTTTAAGCGTTTTGGTTAGAGTCCTAACGGGCCTGTCTGCCTTGGAATGGTGACCTCACCTCCCTATACTGGAGTGCTGTGGCTGTGTTTCACCTTACCCTGGAGTGCTGTGGCTGTGTTTCACCCTGCCCTGGAGTGCTGTGGCTGTGTCTCACCCTACCCTGGAGTGCTGTGGCTGTGTTTCACCCTGCCCTGGAGTGCTGTGGCTGTGTTTCACCCTATACTGGAGTGCTGTGGCTGTGTTTCACCCTATACTGGAGTGCCGTGGCTGTGTTTCACCCTATACTGGAGTGCTGTGGCTGTGTTTCACCCTATACTGGAGTGCCGTGGCTGTGTTTCACCCTATACTGGAGTGCTGTGGCTGTGTTTCACCCTATACTGGAGTGCCGTGGCTGTGTTTCACCCTATACTGGAGTGCTGTGGCTGTGTTTCACCCTATACTGGAGTGCTGTGGCTGTGTTTCACCCTGCCCTGGAGTGCTGTGGCTGTGTTTCACCAGCACTCACTCAGGTGAAGGAACACAGAGAGGCACGGCAACACGACAAAAATCTGGTCTGGGCAGACCAGAAAGCATCCTATGTACAATACACAGTAGGATATGTTTACGTTTTTTCCCTCTCTTTACAAAAACAGAAATCAATGATTTTGCCTGTGTTAAGTAGACACAGACGACAGCAATTACAAAGGGCCAAGAAAAAATATACTAACTCACAGGCACTTTCTAACAAAGTTTATTTAAAATATATCCCACTGTAAATATTTCTAAATGTTAAAAATAAGGAGAAAGGCCAGGGCAAACAGTACTTCACCTAAAACTGATGCAATCCCCTAGCGTATTCGACGTGGAGCGCACTCACACAGACAGGGATGGGTTGTTTAATATTGAGCAAGAAACATAGTTCAGAAATATTCCACAGAACACTGAAGACAATCAGAAACATTTGGACATTCTTAACACCCATTCCGCGGCACGAAGTACAAGCAATAGACTAAATTGTAAAAAAAACTAAAAATCATATCAGAGAACCTGGCCAACAGCAGCATATTTAATAACCCTAATGTGTAATGGCACAAGAATACAGCTCAATTACTCACCAATTTCCAAATCTGGGATGATAAACACTTATTGACAGAGGGGGCTTAAACAAACCCACGTGCAGAGCTCTCAGCTCCATACACAGTCATAAGAAGAGAATACTTGTTTTCCACTGAATTCATTCTTCACTAGAACAAACAAACAGGAATGCCTCCGTCAGTGCTGGCTTTAATCCCTAGCTGCTGAGGCACATCTCCCCAATGTTGGTGAGTTTAGCACGCTAAAGATGGCATGTAGAACACAGGGCTGGGTTTAGCATGCTAAAGGTTTGTTGAGGACGTGAGTGGATGCAAAGAAACGTTGTTACAGATCTAATAGGGTACTTCCCCCCTTCACATTTACATGTTTGGCATTTAGCAGACGCCTTATTCCAAAGCGACTTACAATCGATACATTTGAATACTAAGCATGTGAATCATCAATTCACCAGTGACCAGTCAATTCACCTCCTCAAGAGATGAATGAAAAAGAAAAGAAAGCATGCCTTTAAACCATACATCAGTATATCAGAGGTCGATAGTACAGTGGGACGGGCTGATTGGCATGACGATGAACAATACTTCATCCGTCGGTTAAAAAAACGCCCAGACTGTCTGCCTTTTTTGTGAGCCTTTCATCTCTTTATCTATGGACAGATGCCTCTTCCACATACACACCCCCTGCTGAGGCCTAGGGTAAGGCCTGGGCATACTGTTCCACACATACCTTCAGATCAAGACATGATTCACCCATGACACCCCTGAGCTGACGCAGCTGCCTGACAGAGTCTGCAGAGAGAGGCTCAGAGGCGAGCGCAGTACCACTTTACTTTAACGCAGAAGAAACCTGCAGAATACTAAACAAATCCAATCAGATGGTGGTGAGGTGGCAAAATCTCTCAGTAAAATATAAATGAAATATGAAAAAACATCTTCTCCTGCAGTTGTATCTGGGTACTCCCCAAAAATATATTCATATATTATATTACATATGAATATTTAAATCTAAGCTAAAAAACCTTCATGTTTTGCAACAGTTATGACTAAACACCAACACTTCCATTCCTATTCGTACCATTTTCTTATCTGTTTACTATCCTCCTCTCTTGTTGTATTTTTTAAATATGTAAATCACTTGTGGTGAATTGCCCCTGTTGTATGAAATGTGCTAGATAAATAAACATGCCATGTCTTGCCTAACTCCAAGACTCTCCCTCATGTCTCTCTCCGTCTCACTCTAATTGGCCCATCTCTCTCTCCGTCTCAGACTCTGATTGGCCGCTTCCTGAGTTCCTGTGCCCCATCTGGCTGTTCCTGGACGTGCTGTTCTCCACAGCGTCCATCATGCACCTGTGCGCCATCTCCCTGGACCGCTACATCGCCATCAAGAAGCCCATCCAGCACAGCCAGTACAAGTCCAGGGCCAAGGCCATGGCCAAGATAGCCGTGGTGTGGTTTATATCGATCGGTAAGCAAGCAATATATATATCGTTATTTTTTAATGTGTGTGTTTTATATTCGTGCAAATGTTAGGCTTTATAAGTCGTAACATTAGAGCCAGAATAAAAGCCAGATGTAACAAAAGCAGAAACAGTATAAACATCCACCACTACAACAACAGAGCATCGCCACAGCAACAGATCACCATCACAGTAAAGTGAGGACAGTTGAAGGTGAGCTGTGGGACAGCCAGCCGCGTTAACGGTCCTGATAGAACCAAACGGTTGTAATAAACGCTTGTAATAAACCAGAGGTGGTTAAAGGAGTTTGGGCTCGTTCCCCTCAGGAAGGAAACTCATTTCACATAACCGCCCTTCCTTGTAAGTAAGAAAGTCTCCAAGCAACGTTATGGATCACAAACTTGCTTTTCTTAGATTAGGTTTTTCAGCCCAAATATCATTCAATACATACTCCAGAAACAAGCATTCAAACTATAACCTTATCATAGGACCCATAGTGTAATAGCCTAGCCATCCATCGATTACTAATAGTAACTGAATGCACAGCGAAGCGAAGTTTCCGCCATTTGGAACGAAATGGGGGTTACGAGGTGGAAGGGTATTGGACTTAGTAGATTGATCATTGCATCTTTTTAATCATCCCTTTCCTCCCCTATACATACAGAGGCTGAGCCACTAGAACGTTCTTTTCTACAGACATCTGTCATACGAGGCGACGTCAAACCGAAGCCCGTGGGTTTATGCCCATTGACGTGCGCGATGTAAAGCTTGACCCAAATGGGTAATTCACCACAGTTCCAAACAGACAGTTTGAGACAAACATCCAACGCTTTAATTTCTCTGATTAATGATCTTATTATTACTTCAGCATCCATCAGTCCATCGTCTGCGTCTGTGTTGCTGATGACTAGCCAGCGAACCCCTCGGTACATAAGCACACCGGGCTTTTTAATGATCTGTTATCCATTATATATCAGCTTTCCAGTAGGAAATTAAATTAAACATCGCAGCGCTCGTTAACGTCGTCAGCCCAGACCGGTGCTCTGGCAAGGGCTTCTGGGAGGCTGCGGTAATGGGCGGATTTCAGCGGGGCGTTCGTGTTCATGTGTATATAACCTTTATTTCACCAGGAGAAGTTAACAGGGCATACGAAAAACATAGAACACAACGTGTCTAGTGTATGGTGCTGTGACTCAGCATGCACCCGCTTTTCACTCGTTTTCTACACTTTTTGGACTCGCTTGACTTTGCGTTTTTTTATTCGTTCTCTGAGCAAACGCAGACGGTCACTGGGAATTATGAGCAGCTGCAGTAAAACAGTGGAGAGGAGCGTGTTCACCATCAGGACTATCATAGCTGGCAATAAATGGATGCTTGATTTTTAAGGACACAGGATGAGAAATTCCAAGAGTCACTGTTTTTTTGCTACCTCTGTCGCCCCTAAGCCGTGACAGCACGAAGTTTATACAATCCTATAGTCCAGCAAATTTCAAAAAGGAAAAGCAGATTTGGGGAGTGTTCATTTCCAACAATAAAACGCAAAATCAATAGCAGCGTAACAGCGTGACCACTGTGGAAATCGAGGGCTGAGAACATACGAAGCCATTACTGTTTCTACTCCAAAAAAACACCTTACACTCCAGTATCACTTGGATCTAAATCTAAATTAATTCAGAACTGTAAAAAGCTGATGCTTGTGTTTTATAAACCACTTCTCTCTTTCTCTCTCTCATTTTCACAGGTATTGCAATCCCCATCCCCATCAAGGGGTTGAGAAACTACCCTCTCCCGAACAACGTCACCTTCAACAGCAACCACACCTGCCTCCTGAAACCCGACAGCTTCCGCGAGTTCATCATGTTCGGCTCCCTGGCCGCCTTCTTCATCCCCCTGACCATCATGATGGTCATCTACCTGCTCACCATCCAGGTGCTGCGCAAGAAGGTCGGCCTGCTGAGGTCAAGGGTCACCCAGCGGTTCATGCGGCCGACCGTCTCCACGGTCTTCCAGCGGGAGCAGCAGCAGCAGCAGGCCTCCTCCGCGGCCTCGTCGCCCACCGAGAAACTGCCCATGATGGAGGGGGGGCTGAAGAGGGAGAGGTTGCCACCGGGAAACTCTACCCCTACCGCCGGCAGCACCAGCCCCACCAACCCCATCACAGGGGACGAGGTGCCCATCCGCCGCATGTCGACCATGGGCAAGAAGTCCATGCAGAACCTGAGCAACGAGCAGCGCGCCTCCAAGGTCCTCGGCATCGTCTTCATGCTGTTCGTGGTCATGTGGTGCCCCTTCTTCATCACCAACGTCACCTCCGTGCTGTGCAACGCCAGCTGCGACGTCCACGTGATCGGGCGGCTGATGGAGATCTTCGTGTGGGTGGGCTACGTGTCGTCCGGCATCAACCCGCTGGTCTACACCCTGTTCAACAAGACCTTCCGGCAGGCCTTCACGCGCTACATCACCTGCGACTACAGCAGCAGCACCAGCGCAAGCAGCAGCAACGGGCCGAGCCGGCACGCCAGGGAGCAGCAGCTGCTGCACGGAGGAGGAGGCGGAGGCGGAGGCGGAGGCAGGAACTTGACGCGGATCTCCTTCCGCTCGTCCGTGGCGGAGAACTCCAAGCTGTTCATGAAGCGGGGCATGAAGAACGGCCTCGGGCCGGTGGGGTACCAGAGCCCGCTGAGGCGACGGCCGCCGCAGTGCACCGCCCAGTCCTCCGGGGGCAGCGTTGTACTGGACACCCTGCTGCTGACCGAGAACGAGGACTGCAAGCCCGAGGAACACGTCAGTTACGTGTAGAGGCCTTGGAAGAGGTTAGGAGATAGAGCCGCCGTCTAATGATCGCAAGGTTGGCAGATCGGTGGTTCGAGCCCCAGCTGGCCACATGTCGAAGTGTCCTGGGGCAAGACCCTGAACCCCAAATTGCTCCCAATGAGCGGGCCGGCCGGCGCCTTGCATGGTAGCTTGGCCGCCATTGGTGTGTGAATGGGTGAATGAGAGGCCGTTGGAAAGCGCTTTGGAATAAGGCGCTATATAAGTCAGTCCATTTACCAATTTATTTGCCTTGGAAGAGGTTGCAGTCGGCTATGAGAAGACGAAAAACACCTCAAAGATCCGGGAAAAAAGCACAACCTCTAACAACTCTTGGGAAGTCTCTACAGGGGGACGGGCTCAAGGAGTGACACGAAAAGCATCGCCATCTCTTTCACGGATTACTTTTTGCGCTACGCGAGCGAACGTAGTATGTTTTGAATGGAAGAATAAAATGGATTAAGCTGGTATCTCTGTCTCTACACACACACTATGTCCTAGAGGTAAGAGGTCCTCAGAGGTCCTCAGATGCTGATGTGGAGAAATTGCCGAACATTTTATCTGTGAAACGAGAGAGAAAAAACAAAACCCAGGCACTCTGAGGTGAGCTGAGGCCTCAATAAAAGACTAAAGCCGACAGAGGGGCTCAGGTGGGATCGTCTCTAAGGAGGGCTGCCAGACAAACACGCCAGGAATGAAGACGTCCAACTGTCTGGAAACTCTCATCGGGTACATTGTGTATTCCCATGCTAATCCTGTCACCTTGAGCTATTTTAATCTGCCGCGGACAATTTCCATTAAGGAGACGACATGCTTGCCTATTGGAGAGGACAAACACTCCTCTGCCTTATAATAAACTAGACATTCTTCTTCTTCTGCCTCCACAACACAAAGCTCTGTAATGGAATACTCTTTATAAAAAATGCCCACCCATTATAACTGCTATTTTTTTAATTTACATGCTTTTTAACCGTATGAACCATTGAATCATTGTGTTGTCATGCCAGAGAAGTTGTTTTTCCCCCCCAAAGTGTTATACTATCCAAGCGGATTATTTGTATGTAAAACGCAACAGACAAAACCTTTATGAATGGGAAGCTTTTGCAGAACATGTCAAGTTTAAATGCAATCATGAGGGTATGTTTTAAGTACTGGTCCGTGAAAATGTATAAAGCTGTGCTTGGCTAAAAGTTAAATCCTAATTGTGTTTGCGTATTTGACAGCTCTTACAAGTTCACCCAAAAGAGGTGACATGATTTAGCTACTACAGGCCTGTTAAGTCCTGTTTACCGATTACTTTGATCATTTTAGTGCTTAAATGACATTACGCTATATTCCTGGCATCTACGGCTTAACTTTCACACAAGGAGCTTTTGTAAATGTCTCTATGATGAGCTGATAATGACTGAGGCAAAGCTAACTGGACACAGAGAGCCAAAATAAACACCTCATAAACCTCAGAGGGTTCATAACGACAAACACCGTCTGAGAGGCACAACACAATAGAGCGGGCGTGTGTCACCATCATTTTAATGAGTGCCCATAAAGAGGGGAAGGGGGGGGGGGGTAGTTTACACTCTGCACACGCGACTCTCTCAACAGTCACATATCCAAAACATTTCAGTTTCTTGCCAACTTTCCAAATTAAACCAAAAGGGGGGATATTGTAGATGCTAGACACAATTGTTTGAATTCTTCCAAATAAACGACTGCTGGATAAAAAAGTTAAACGTGCAAGTCCAGTGCACACTATGCCATTCATGATGTAGGCTAAACCATGAACACACAATAAGAATATCCTTCAGCCACCAAATGTAAACAAAAGAGGAGTCGCCCACACGACTAGTTCATAGAGAGCCGAACATCATCTTACACTTAAATACATCATCTTAAACATCATATTTCTGTGATCGTGAGATTGTCGTGGAAGGAGGAACACAGTCATGGCCTCTCTGAGGGGGGGGGAGAGACGCCAGTAGCACAGCCCCCCCATAGTCTGACCTCTGCTGACCCCTAACCCACTCAGACTCAGCCACTCTGAGACACAAGTCCTGCCTCCCCAAGAGTGTAGTAGGAAAGGAGCCTGGTTGGCCTGGGAGCCATGGGTGTGTGTGTGTGTGGGGGTGTGAGTGTGTGTGTGTGTGAGCGTGGGGGGTGTGTGAGGGTGTGTGTGTGAGGGTGTGTGTGTGTGTGTGAGGAGGGGGGGGGGGGTAGTTCTGCTGAATTGTTGCCGTTCAGCAGGCTCTCTAAACACAGGAAGGATTTACGTAAGGTTTATCTAACAGCCAATTGATCATGGGAATATCACAGAGCCTTTTTTGGGCTTAAAATAGTCTCCCTGATGTTCCCCCTGCTTGGCCCGCGCCTCTGTTTAACGAGGCAGCGCCGGCCCACGGGTAAGTCAGGTCGTACGATGACTGATGAGCCTTCATAAACAGCTAGAGGAGAAAAATGTGTGACTGAGGACGACATGAGAACTGGTGATGACACATCACAGGGGAGCGAGGAAGTACTTTGGTTGCCACCAAAACAAAAACGTACGTCACACAGAATGCCAAACACTGCCATAAAACATCTCGCAAACGCTCCCTCACACTTTGTTACAAACTGTACAGATGCGAAGGGGGTAGCAAACATTTCACAAAAGTAAAATGAATTCAAAAATCATTGACAATCAGTTGCGCTTAGAATTAGGTGGGCTTGCTTAAGAAATTATTATTGTTGTTATTATTCAAATGATATCATGCTACTCCTCCACCTTTAAGCTCTTCACACCATTCCAACTTTAAAACGTACAGAGGTCTAACCCAAGTTGCTATGACTTCTGGTTTTGATACCTATTAACCTTTCTAAAAGGACACAAACATGAAAGTGCACTTTTCAACATGGAGGTCGATAGAAACTAAAAGGTGCAATCTTCCAACCCCTATCGATCTTACAGCTTTTAGGCTACTAACACCATTTCAACTGTAGAAAAGTTTTTTGATACGTATTGAACTTTTTAAACTATTACGTTTTTTTGTAACCCCAAAACCTCTCATCAGGTTAACAGGATGGAATGTTTGAGGCCCAGAATTCTTCCCATTGTTACCGTAACTGCTTTGGAACTTTCACCACTCCTGAAAATAAATAACAAGTAGACCTGCGGAACACATTCTTAGAATGATTACACAATTCTGCTCTCTCTCCCACTCTCTCTCTCTTTCTTTCAACTACTATTCCATATAATCGCAAGGTCCGTGGTTCGATTCCAGGTCATCGACATATCCTGCATGTCATCCCCCTCTCTCTCACCCATCCTTCCTGTCAATCTCTACTGTCTCCATCCTCCTCTCCCTCACCCATCCTTCCTGTCAGTCTCTACTGTCTCTATCCTCCTCTCTCTCCCTCACCCATCCTTCCTGTCAATCTCTACTGTCTCCATCCTCTCTCTCCCTCAACCATCCTTCCTGTCAATCTCTACTGTCTCCATCCTCTCTCTCTCACCCATCCTTCCTGTCAATCTCTACTGTCTCCATCCTCCTCTCTCTCACCCATCCTTCCTGTCAATCTCTACTGTCTCTTTCCAAATTAAGCAGAAATGCCCTAAAAACATATGTTCATCAACCCCTGATAAAAGCTTTGTGAAACCCATTAAAGCGTTTTATAACACCAAAAACTCTCATCCAGTTAACCAACCAACTCTACCATTCTCAACCACTCCTTCAACCAACTCTACCATTCTCAACCACACCTTCAACCAACTCTACCCACGCTTGTCCTATGTAACATTCTATCCAATTCAATTCAACTTTATTGTCCATGTGCAGTGCACTAGGAACATGACTTGCTATTCTCCGTGCTGAACAAGCTACAGTACAACAACAACAAGACGCCAACACAACAATAGTCCAGACACACAATATATACAGCACCAATACCAGTGAATATATATACTGTACAACTTAGTGCAAAAACATGTAAAGTGCAAGGTGCAATGATCAGGAGTTATTGAGGAGGGCTGTGGCTTTGGGGAAGAAACTGTTCAAGTGTTGTGATGTTTTTGACCTGGTGGCCCTGTACCACTGTCCAGAAGGGAGTCGTTCAAACAAGCTGTGAGCTGGATGTGAGGGGTCAACCAACCCAACCATCTCTAACTGTATCCCCTACCATAAAAAAAGACTTTCACTTTCCTTCTAACTACCCAGCAGATCTATCCCATCAAAAACATCTTTAAACCTTTTCCAATAACCAACATGAGATTTTTGCAAGCCCACAAAGTTTCTCCTGGAACTTTCTTTCCCCGAGTTTAACGAGACTTCCGAAAACCACCACTCAACCGAGAAGGGTTAGATTTTAAAAGGCACTAAAGAATTAAAGTAAATAAACAGTCTAGTGACTCCAGACGTGAAACAAAACACACAAGTTTCTGAAATCGAAGGTCAAAAACATTACCCTGGATCTGACATCCAACTGCAGGAAACTGTTTTTCTTACATGCTGAGGTGTTCATCATCCTCTGATCAGGATCTCAGGTGTTCAAAACGTTTAATCTGGATCAGAATGATCCAGGATCAGATGGAGCTGGCTGGTTCTGAGTCGTGTAGGGGGGAAATCAGCCAGCTAGGTCTGATCCAGGTTCAGAGAAAAGCACCGGGATCATTCTGATCCAGATTAAACATGAACACTGTGGGCCCACAGCATCCCTCACACTGGCTACAGCTCAACCCAGGTACAACATCCTTCATACTGGCTACAACCCAGGTACAGCATCCTTCATACTGGCTACAACCCAGGTACAGCATCCTTCATACTGGCTACAGCTCAGCCCAGGTACAGCATCCTTCATACTGGCTACAACCCAGGTACAACATCCTTCATACTGGCTACAACCCAGGTACAGCATCCTTCATACTGGCTACAGGTCAACCCAGGTACAGCATCCCTCATACTGGCTACAACCCAGGTACAACATCCTTCATACTGGCTACAACCCAGGTACAGCATCCTTCATACTGGCTACAGCTCAGCTCAGGTACAGCATCCTTCATACTGGCTACAGGTCAACTCAGGTACAGCATCCTTCATACTGGCTACAGGTCAACTCAGGTACAGCATCCTTCACACTGGCTACAGGTCAACTCAGGTACAACATCCTTCATACTGGCTACAACCCAGGTACAGCATCCTTCATACTGGCTACAGGTCAACTCAGGTACAGCATCCTTCATACTGGCTACAGGTCAACTCAGGTACAGCATCCTTCATACTGGCTACAGGTCAACTCAGGTACAACATCCTTCATACTGGCTACAGGTCAACTCAGGTACAACATCCTTCATACTGGCTACAGGTCAACTCAGGTACAGCATCCTTCATACTGGCTACAGGTCAACTCAGGTACAACATCCTTCATACTGGCTACAGGTCAACTCAGGTACAGCATCCTTCATACTGGCTACAGGTCAACTCAGGTACAACATCCTTCATACTGGCTACAGCTCAACCCAGGTGTTCTCAGCTCTTAACCCAGGTGTCATCAGCTCTCAGCTCTTCTGATGCTAGCTTTCTCTTAGGGCTTTCACACCGGCAGTTCCGAACGCCGGTTCGCGTTCGCAAACCTCCGAACGTTGGCGCTGTCTGGCGAACGATACACTGGTATGAACGTGGGCTCGTTCGCCAGACAGCGCCAACGTTCAGAGGTTTCCGAACGCGAACACGAACTGGCGTTCGGAACTGCCGGTGTGAAAGCCCTATCTGTGTACCACATGTACAAAAGAAGAGATTTGGTGACGCTGCATTCTCATTTTATGCACCCAGATTGTGGAATGCACTGCCAGTTTACATTAGGGATGCAACCTCAGCACATATGTTCAAGTCAAGACTAAAAACCCATCTTTTAAAATATTGCCTTTAAATGACTAAATAATTAAATGCTGATTATATAATGATTGAAGCACTTTGAGCTGCAACGTTTGCAGGAAAGGTGCTACACAAATAAAAGTTATTAGTATTATTATTCTACTACTGCATGTACTAGGTTACTTAAAAAAAAAATACCAGAATGGTTCCGTTCACAAACTCTGACCCGATGGTTCTGACCGCAGACAATTCATTTGCCGGGCCTCACCTGGGCCGTAACTAATCCCTCTGGACTCGTAACCGGTCCGCGGCGAGCAGGCCGAGACCGCCACGGGTCGGTCCGTGGTGAAAGACTTGTCAATCTCTCATTCTTTGAGACGAGAAACCGCAGAGTGTGAAAATGTGGGTTAACAGTTAAACAGCTCAGGGGCCAAAAGGTGGGTATGTACCGGTATGTATGGCAATCACAGACGGAATATCTGTAAATCTGAACAAGTCTGGGCGGAAGACATCTATCTCACTGTTTGTTTTGGATTTTTCATCGGCGAGAGAATGGGGGGAGGTGGGCGGGGGAGGCAACATAAACCCCCCCCAGCAGTACCCATCCGAGGACATACTCCAAACGCATTTGGAAAGTCTGCCCAGGGCTATGGGAGGAATGCGCCACGGTCTTTGTTTATACGTGTTAGGAGCTGATTAATCAACGTTAGCTGTTAGCTCAGCCGACACTCTGGGAGCGGTCCAGGAGAGGGCTGTGTAGACTGACCTCTGGTGGGTGAACAGAGGATTGCAGTGTGTGTATAGGGGGGGGTAGGGGTTGGGGGGGTATGCAAGGCTGCATTACAGTGGAGAGCTCCTCACCTGAACATGATGAAGCCGATGGACTCCACCGCTGCCCTTCTGACGTCATCGTTCACGTCGCTCACCTGTCAGGTAGAGAGGACAAGGACAAGGCATCAGCGACAGTCAGAATGACCGCAGGCTCATGTCTACTAGTCATAGTTACGCTGCCACAGACAGACAGACATGAATCAGGGTTCCCACACCTTCTGAAACATCAAATCCAAGCACCTTTCAAGACTCAATTCCCTCAAATTCAAGGACCCAACACGGCATAGCTTGAGACAGATCTAGATGAGAATTTATATAATAGGAACTATCCGCTCAGACAACAATTAAAAAGAGAGAGAGAGAGAGAGAGAGAGAGAGAGAGAGAGAGAGAGAGAGAGAGGGGGGAATTCAAGCACTTTCAATGACCCATGTCTATTTTCAAAAACTTTTAAGACCTTGATTTCTTTTTCTCAAATTCACAAACGTTCAAGGACCCGTGGGAACCCTGATGAATTCACAGTGGCTTGAAAGCTGCGTTGTCACAGCAGGCTGCTAGCGTGAGTGTGAGCAGACTGCCACCTGCAGGCCAGACTGAAGCACCTGCCACCTTCGCAACAACACTCGTACGTCTACTGAGCTCTCCTACGGCTCCACTGAAGAATAAGACACATACAATTCCAAGAAATTGATCGACCCCAAAAAGGCACAGGAGCTTGTCGGCTTTCCGATGCGGGGATCCTGATGAATCAAGTCAAAATGTGACATTCAGGGCCGGTTTCACAGACACGGCTTAAGAGTCTACTCCTGGTACTACATCACATTTTCAATGTAAGAATCTCCATTGAAGATAGTTTTTAGTCTGGGATTAGACGCCTTAAGCCTCGTCTATGAAACTGGCCCATCATTTACCCATAATTCCTAGGTGGTATTCCATCAACGTCGGCTAAAGACTTATCAAAATAAGCCTGGACTTTCTTCTAGTGACGTTGATGGAATACCCCCCCGCCCCCTATACTTCCGTGCTTTCATGTTTCCCTGTGCAGCCTGTGTTGTGTGAGAGGAGAGGAGAGGAGAGAGGAGGAGAGGATGAAGGGAGAGGAGGAGAAGATGAAGGGAGAGGAGAGGAGAGGAGGAGGGGAGGGGAGGAGAGGAGATGAAGGGAGAGGAGAGAGGAGAGGAGAGGAGAGGAGAGGAGAGGAGACGAAGGGAGAGGAGAGAAGAGGAGATGAGGGGAGATGAGATGAGAGGAGAGGGGAGGAGAGGAGGGGAGAGGAGAGGAAAGGAGAGGAGGGGAGAGGAGAGGAGAGGAAGGGAGAGGAAGGGAGAGGAAGGGAGAGGAAGGGAGAGGAAGGGAGAGGAGAGGAGAGGAGGAGGGGAGGGGAGGAGAGGAGACGAAGGGAGATGAGATGAGAGGAGAGGAGAGGGGAGGAGAGGAGAGGGGAGGAGAGGAGAGGGGAGGAGAGGAAGGGAGAGGAAGGGAGAGGAGAGAGGAGAGGAGAGGAGAGGAGATGAAGGGAGAGGAGAGAAGAGGAGAGGAGAGGAGATGAAGGGAGAGGAGAGGAGAGGAGAGGAGAGGAGAGGAGAGGAGAGGAAGGGAGAGGAGAGGAGAGGAGAGGAGAGGAGAGGAGAGGAGAGGAGAGGAGAGGAGATGAGAGGGGAGGAGAGGAGATGAGAGGAGAGGAAGGGAGAGGAAGGGAGAGGAGAGGAGGTGAGACTCACAGCGACGTGCAGCAGGCGTCGTATGGCCTTGTTGTTCCCAGAGCCGCAGTAGGCCATGCCCACCGTGTACATGCCTGAGCGCCGCAGGATGGGGTCCTGACCGCACAGGGAGGGAAGACACAGATGTGGTCAAAGGGTTATTCCAACAGCCTCTCATTCACCCATTCACACACACACATTCACACACCAATGGCGGCCAAGCTGCCATGCAAGGCGCCGGCCGACTCCCACTCTTTCTTTTTATCGTTAGCCCTTAATTATTATCACCACTCAGCCTGTCTTGCTCAGAGGTCGTAGGTTTATGTATTTAAGAGACGATTTTCTAGGAAGGTCTCTCTTTTTAACTTCATGCATAGAGAATAACAGATAGGTGACTATCGGTACACACACCTACTGCCTATAATGCCTATTTTTGGTTGTCTGGTAAATGCGTTGAGACATTTTGGTTCCGTTTAATGTTCTGAAAGTAAATAAATGTTTGATTTTGAACCCTCCGGTTTATTCACGCTTCAGTCCTAAGCAGAAACTGGCCTTCAAACTTAACAGAGCATTATTTTATTGTTAATAATTATTTATTGGCTAAGATGAAAAGATATACTGGGACAACATGTTTGGCCATATCTCCCAGGCCTAGAGCCTAGCTGAGGAATAATATCAACAGTCGTCAATAACAGGCTTCGTACTGCAAGGAAAAAGGATGTAATAAACATGACAACACAGAAAACCAGCTGGGAAAGGCTCAGTGTTTCCCATGGCGGCAGGCACAAACCAAAAATATTATTACACGCGAGCGACGCATTCTTCGGGATTTCACATCTACTGTAGTTTGATGACAGACCTTTGACGGTGCGAGGGGACCAAGGGACCACCCACCAGTCTCACAAAACCCTGTGGGGAAACACTGAGGCTACTGGTCCAACTCGATGATGTGAGGACACAGAAGTAGCAAGCAGGTTAATCACTACACTAGTGGTGGTGTTCCCAGGTGGGATTTGAACTCATGACCTTCTGATCACCAGTCAAACTCACTATACACTAGGCCACCACTGCCCCGATAATGTCACTTGTAGAGGTAGTGGATAGTGGCCTAGTGGATAGTGATTGTGGACTGGTGATCAGAAGGTCAGGAGTTCAAAGGTCGAGACGGGCTCTCACCTTGTCCCTGCAGAGGCTCTCTATGAGCGTGTCATTAATGAGCTGCATTGTGGGTAATGTAGTCAGGCTCTCACCTTGTCCCTGCAGAGGCGCCTCTCTATGAGCGTGTCATTAATGAGCTGCATTGTGGGTAACGTAGGCGGGCTCTCACCTTGTCCCTGCAGAGGCTCTCTATGAGTGTGTCATTAATGAGCTGCATTGTGGGTAACGTAGGCGGGCTCTCACCTTGTCCCTGCAGAGGCTCTCTATGAGCGTGTCATTAATGAGCTGCATTGTGGGTAATGTAGTCAGGCTCTCACCTTGTCCCTGCAGAGGCACCTCTCTATGAGCGTGTCATTAATGAGCTGCATTGTGGGTAACGTAGGCAGGCTCTCACCTTGTCCCTGCAGAGGCTCTCTATGAGCGTGTCATTAATGAGCTGCATTGTGGGTAACGTAGGCAGGCTCTCACCTTGTCCCTGCAGAGACTCTCTATGAGCGTGTTATTAATGAGCTGCATTGTGGGTAACGTAGGCGGGGCTCTCACCTTGTCCCTGCAGAGGCTCTCGATGAGCGTGTCCGCCTCCTCCATGCGTCCGTACATCACCATGGCGATGCCCACCGCCAGGCCGCGCAGGATCTTCTCGTGCTGCGTCTCCTGGGCGTAGCCCACCATGTCCTCTATGGCCTGGGCCGACTTGGACCCCAGCATGACCAGACCCAGGGCCAGGCCCGCTGCCTCACCTGGGGGGGGGGGGGGAGACAGGTTGAGGTGGGGAGAGGACAGGGGAGGGTGGGGGTGTGGCCTGGAGTGCTTTTTTCTAGACTTCTCGAAAGTCTTGAGTTCTTATTACGTTATGTTATAGACAGATAGACAGTTTATTGATCCCAGAGGAGAGATTCAGGCGTTACAGCAGCTCACAAAACAACAACAAAATATACGATAGAATACTGCATCATTGAGCCTGACAAAATCATCACGTTTTTTATCTTTCCATTGCCAGGTGTGTCAGGGACGCCTACCTGTGACAGCATCATCCTGGTACAGGTTGGACTTCAGCAGGTCGTACACATCCTGCCTGGCCGTGCCCAGGGCAGCCAGACCCAGACCCAGACCTCCACCATGACGCACAATCTGGAGGACAAACAAATATTGGAGTAAACTACCTGAAACAGGGTATACAGGAATCTTGAGGTTAATTTCAATACTTTTCTAAGACTTTTTAAAGACCCTGTCAATATTTTTCCAGACCTCACCGCCACTTCCGAGCCAGTGTTTCCTCTACATGCATTTCATCGTGGCGGACCGCCACGATGGAATTTCCTCCGCCACCATTCAGATTTCTCAACCCCAAAAAAAAAAAAAATTTAGGCCGCTTTTCAGACCTTCACAGCGCTAGACACACCCACAAGCGCTGAAACTGGACCAGTCCGTGTGTGTCGCGAGTATTGAACTTGAGGCTGCGTTCGTAAATTCGCTCTGAGAGCCCCGGAGCGCACACTGGGTTCAACGTCATAAAGGGACCAAGTCATTTGATTGGACAAGAGGCATTCCGTGAGTGCTGATCAGATTTCCAGAGCGTATTTACGAACGCGCCCTGGCTGTCACCCGAACACCGCGAGCTAGCGTAGTGTAGTGTAGTATAGGATGCGTAGTGTAGTGTAGTGTAGGATGGAGAGAGAGAGGAGAAGCCTCTCTATGTGTTACCTATGTCCAGTGTACTAGAACCACTCTAACAGGAGTGTTTGTCCGTGAATAACACCGGCTATGCCCGGGGTAGAAACACAAGACTATAGCTGGATAAGGTCTACAGGTCTACACGGTCATTTTAAGCCGTCGACCAGCCCTCTACGACCACGGGAAGTCATGTTAAAAGTGAAGATACTTCTGTTAAACTAAGCTAAGCTAAACATCGCTAATCGCTAACTCCCTCCTGGGCTTAAAGTGACAAGTAATAACGTTGTGAAAAAAAACGTCAGATCAGTGTTTTTGTTTTTATTGACAACGGAATTACATGCTGGAAAAACATGCAGACACAGACAATAAGAGACACACGGGAGAAGTACAGGAAAACATTTTATTTTTTTGGGCCATCCTCGAGTTTTGGCTGAAATTACGTCGTTGTTTTGAGCGCGCGTGCACGCGAAAAAATCGCGAGCGCGCGCTGCGCGCGCGCGGTCAGCACTACCCGCCACCATTGTAAAAATTCCTGGAGGAAACACTGTAACATGTCAGTCGTAACGTGTCAGTCGTAACGTGTCAGTTGTAGCGTGTCAGTAGTCGTAGTGTGTCAGTTGTAACGTGTCAGTCGTAACGTGTCAGTTGAAGCATGTCAGTTGTAGCGTGTCAGTTGTAGCGTGTCAGTTGTAACGTGTCAGTCGTAACGTGTCAGTCGTAGCTTGTCAGTCGTAGCGTGTCAGTTGTAGCGTGTCAGTTGTAACGTGTCAGTTGTAGCGTGTCAGTTGTAGCGTGTCAGTTGTAGCGTGTCAGTTGTAACGTGTCAGTCGTAACGTGTCAGTCGTAGCTTGTCAGTCGTAGCGTGTCAGTTGTAGCGTGTCAGTTGTAACGTGTCAGTTGTAGCGTGTCAGTTGTAACGTGTCAGTTGTAGCGTGTCAGTTGTAACGTGTCAGTCGTAGTGTGTCAGTTGTAGCGTGTCAGTTGTAACGTGTCAGTTGTAGCGTGTCAGTTGTAACGTGTCAGTCGTAACGTGTCAGTTGTAGCGTGTCAGTTGTAGCGTGTCAGTTGTAGCGTGTCAGTCGTAGCGTGTCAGTTGTAGCGTGTCAGTCGTAGCGTGTCAGTCGTAGCGTGTCAGTTGTAGCGTGTCAGTCGTAGCGTGTCAGTTGTAACGTGTCAGTCGTAGCGTGTCAGTCGTAACGTGTCAGTTGTAGCGTGTCAGTTGTAGCGTGTCAGTTGTAACGTGTCAGTTGTAACGTGTCAGTTGTAGCGTGTCAGTCGTAGCGTGTCAGTTGTAACGTGTCAGTTGTAACGTGTCAGTTGTAACGTGTCAGTCGTAGCGTGTCAGTTGTAACGTGTCAGTCGTAGCGTGTCAGTTGTAGCGTGTCAGTCGTAGCGTGTCAGTTGTAGCGTGTCAGTCGTAGCGTGTCAGTTGTAACGTGTCAGTAGTCGTAGCGACTCACGTCGTTGCTGGCGTTCTTCAGCTGGCTGAGCAGGTAGTCGATGATGTCACCGCCGTGGTTGGCGTGGATGAGGCCCAGGGCGTACAGGCCCCCCCCCTCCTGGTAGGCGGAGCCTGGCGAGGTGTCTTTGGGCAGGTAGGTCGCCATCAGCTGGAGCGCCTCCTTCTCATGACCCTGAAACATTAAGAAATTAAATACAGTTCTTAATAAAAAAGAAAAATATATATATATAGTTTTTGGGCATTTCTGCTTTATTGGGATGGAATTAAACAGTTCTTAATAAATAAAAGCAATTACATTTCTTTTTAGGGCATTTCTGCTTCATAGGGATAGACAGTAGAGATTGACAGGAAGGATGGGTGAGAGAGAGAGATGAGGATAGAGACAGTAGAGACTGACAGGAAGGATGGATGAGAGAGAGGAGGATAGAGACAGTAGAGATTGACAGGAAGGATGGGTGAGAGAGAGAGGAGGATAGAGACAGTAGAGATTGACAGGAAGGATGGGTGAGAGAGATGAGGATAGACAGTAGAGATTGACAGGAAGGATGGGTGAGAGAGAGGAGGATAGAGACAGTAGAGATTGACAGGAAGGATGGGTGAGAGAGAGGAGGATAGAGACAGTAGAGACTGACAGGAAGGATGGGTGAGAGAGAGAGAGGAGGATAGAGACAGTAGAGATTGACAGGAAGGATGGGTGAGAGAGAGAGGAGGATAGAGACAGTAGAGATTGACAGGAAGGATGGGTGAGAGAGAGGAGGATAGACAGTAGAGATTGACAGGAAGGATGGGTGAGAGAGAGGAGGATAGAGACAGTAGAGATTGACAGGAAGGATGGGTGAGAGAGAGGAGGATAGAGACAGTAGAGATTGACAGGAAGGATGAGTGAGAGAGAGAGGAGGATAGAGACAGTAGAGATTGACAGGAAGGATGGGTGAGAGAGAGAGAGAGAGAGAGAGAGAGAGAGAGAGAGAGAGAGAGAGAGAGAGAGAGAGAGGGGTGGGGTAACATACAGGATATGTCGACAGCCAGAAACAAACCAGGGGCCGTGAGATGATGTGGTCTGTGCCTTTTAGTGTGCTACACCACTTACGCACCAGACAGTTCATAATATTAAAACAAGAAAATAAATCTGGAGATATCACAAAAAACATTGGTCTTAAATGTCTAGTTTGTTCACCAAGGTGAACTAAAGGTCTAGTGATCAGCTCACCTTGTGGATGACTCCCAGTCTTAAATGTCGAGTGATCAGCTCACCTTGTGGATGACGCCCAGTCTTAAATGTCTAGTTTGTTCACCAAGGTGAACTAAAGGTCTAGTGATCAGCTCACCTTGTGGATGACTCCCAGTCTTAAATGTCTAGTTTGTTCACCAAGGTGAACTAAATGTCTAGTGATCAGCTCACCTTGTGGATGACTCCCAGTCTTAAATGTCGAGTGATCAGCTCACCTTGTGGATGACGCCCAGTCTTAAATGTCTAGTGATCAGCTCACCTTGTGGATGACTCCCAGTCTTAAATGTCTAGTGATCAGCTCACCTTGTGGATGACTCCCAGTCTTAAATGTCTAGTGATCAGCTCACCTTGTGGATGACTCCCAGTCTTAAATGTCTAGTGATCAGCTCACCTTGTGAATGACCCCCAGGCTGGCTGTGGCTGTGAACTTGGCCCAGTTGGTTGCTCTGGCGAGCCACTCCAGGTTCTCTCTGTGGAGGAGAAGACAGAAACCCCATCACTGAGTTAATAATAATAATAAATAATAATTAATTGTATTTATATAGCGCATTTCCGAGGCTCAAAGACGCTGACAATATGGGGGAAACCGAAAACACAGAAACAACAAGCAACAGATAACATGAGCACATAGAACACACCGAGTTGTCTATCGTGTTCTCACAGTGACGCACTAAAAGTAGACATTGTTTTTCTAAATAAGACAGACTGCTGCATAACATAATGCCATTTATTGCATTTAGAAGATGTGACATCCTCCGTAGGTTTGTCAGGTGGATGGATTGTCTCGGCAAAAGAGAAGTGCTCACTAACACAGATTTAAATACATTTGTGAACCAAATTTGAGATAAATAGGCCTCATTGTGTACATAGAAAAAGTCTTAGATCTTTGATTTCAACTCGTGAAAAATTGGAGCAAAAACAGAAGTGTTGCGTTCGTATTTGTGTTCAGGGTAGCTGAGAGGCACCGTGGACGTACCTGAGGAACTGGTCGCTTGTGGTCCCCGTGTGCATGAAGGAGTTGGCTATGACCGTGGCTGTGTGGCACACTGAATTTCGGACCGCGTCCTGGAGGGGGAAGAGGAGATAAAACACTCTAGCAGAATCCTCTCAGTAAAACTGCCATATAGTGGCGCTGTGCCATGCTGTGAACTTGCCAGCATCATCATTTAAACATTAAGGCAAATTAACTATATATGACTATATATTTAGTAATGATAGAGTAACTATGGATAGTGGATAGTGAAACGACATGCTCTTCAAACTGTACATAGAACATTAATGTATATAGTGATAATTATCCTAATTGACCAGTATAAATATATATATTGTGAAAAAAATGTAGTCCATATTGCCTAGCCCTAGCAATACATAATTTAAGTCTAACACATATAGGGCCGGTTTCACAAACAAGCCTTGAGCCTAGTCCTGGACTCAATATCACGTTTCAATGTAAAACCTCCATTGAAGATGCTTGTTAGTCTGGGACTAGGCTCAGGCTGTGAAACCGGCCCATAGTCCCCTGTCTTATCATACCTCTGATAATCTGTCTGTTTTACCTGTGATAATCTGTCTGTTTTACCTGTGATAATCTGTCTGTTTTACCTGTGATAATCTGTCTGTTTTACCTGTGATAATCTGTCTTACCTTTGTGTTCTTGAGGATCATCAGGTCTGTGTTGTTGTTCCTGATGAGGAACTGCAGGTGCAGCTCGATGGCCATCTCCCCACTCAGGATCTTTATCATCTTGGCGTTCTGGTCCTTGGGCTCGTCCTGCTGACAGACAGAGACAGGTGGTCAGGGACAGGTGGTCAGGGACAGGTGAACAGGGGCAAGTGGTCAGGGGCAGGTGAACAGACAGGGGCAGATAGAGAGGGGCAGGTGAACAGGGGCAGGTGAACAGACAGGGGCAGGTGAACAGGGGCAGGTGAACAGAGGTTTGAGGGCAACAATACAAAAGAGACCTGGGGGGTATTCCATCAATGTCGCTAAAGGACAATCCAGACTTATTTTGATCAAGTCTCACGAGACTGGATTTTAAAAATAAATCTCAGAGGACTGATCAGAATAAGCCTGGATTTTCCTTTAGCCACGTTGATGGAAGACCCCCCAGGAATGTTAGAAGGCGGGTTAGGGTTACAGGGTTAGAGTCTCACCATCTCTGCAGGCTTTCCAGCCGGGGAGCTGCCAGGCTTGTCGTCTGTCTCCATAGCGTCTCCACTGGAACCAAGGACAGGGTAGAGGGGAAGGACAGGGTACTGTTACTACTCAGGGTATGTACAGGAATCTGGAGGTTAATTTCAATACCTTTCTAAGACTTTTTAAAAGCCACTTGGAGCTGTAACCGTTCACATCAGTGACACCTTTAACTTAACAGTTTTAGTTTGCAATAGACTAGAGTTAGACCACTATCATACAACGGAATTTCCGGTTCATCTTAGTTTTTTAATAAAACTAATAAATTCACAAACTTTTACTAAACGTTTTTAGGACTCAAACTCTTTGGACAGAGTCTAATTCAGAAAAATACCAACAAAATTCAAGACCTCATAAAATCGTGATAAGACTTTTTAATACTTATTAAGGGTCTTGATTTTCCCAAAATGTATTTATCAACTTTTGATACTTTTCAAGACACCGCGGATACCCTGCTAAGGCTGCCGCCATTGAAACATTCAGCATTCACAATGTGTGATGGTATTTTGACCCTCACTTCACACTCACCCTCTCTTTCTCTCCTTCCTTCCAGCCTTTCTTCCCTTGCTCCCTGTCTTCTTCCTCTTCCTTGCCCTACCTATCTTTGTCCTGGGTGGACACAGGGCCAGTGTTAGTGGCACTCACACTCTCTCTCTCTCTCTCTCTCTCTCTCACTCACTCCATATTCTCTCTCTCTCCATATTTTCTCTCTCTCTCCCTCCGTCCTGTCAGTGTTGGTCGAGCAGGGTACTACGCTCTCTCCCTCCCTCCTGTCCCCCCTCCCTCGCTCCCTCCCTCCCTCCACCCCTATCCATCTCAACCCTCCGATTCCTGGGGGTGCACATACAGGATGACCTGTCCTGGAAGAACAACACAGCAGCCATCATCAAGAAGGCACAACAGCGGCCCTTCTTCCTGAGAGGCCGCAAGGACAAACAGACTGAAGCTCACCAGGGCCATCCAGGCCCTGAACACAGCAAAGACCTAGGTTCTGGGCCCTGGACAGTCTGGACGGATTGATGGCAGCTGCTGGATTGAAAAATCTGGTGTAGTGCTGAGGCACAAATGTGTACATTTCAAGCCTGCAAACTGCGACACTTTAAATGAATGTGCAATAACACTATGTGCAATATGACAACCCTAGGGTACATAAGGTTGCAGAGAAATAGGAAATGTTAGAATAGGTATAGCATAGCATAGAGTACAGCACAGTGTTTTATCTGTACAGTATAGTATAGTGGATAGTGTACATAGCCTTTATTTATGTAAACCAGCTCCTTTCCCTTCTTGTTTTTTTTGTGTTTTTTTCTTTCCTAGCACCAGGGGAGCCACCCCTCCCAAATGTCGTTGTTTGGTACCTGTACTATAGCAATGACAATAAAGACCATTCATTCATTCATCTTTGTCCTGGGTGCCAGTGTTGGTGGAGCTGGGTACTACACTCCCTCCCTCGCTCCCTCCCTGGGGGGGGGGTACAGTCTACCTGTCTTTGTCCTGGGGGGTACAGCCTACCTGTCTTTGTCTGGGCTGGGCACGGTGCCGGTGTTGGTGGACCCGGGCACGGCGGGGATGGGCGTGCCCACGGTCCGCAGGTTCTGTATGACGGAGGAGAGGAACTGCTGGCTGGCGCTCTCGTACAGGTCGAAGCAGATCTGGTACGCCATCAGCAGGTTGTCCTCCTTCACCAGCTTCTCCAGGATGTCACTCACCGCCTGGGGGTCGTCCAGGAAGATCAGACACTGCAGAGAGAGAGGAGGGGTGAGAGAGGAGGGGGGAGAGAAGAGGGGAGAGAGAGAAGAGGGGAGAGAGAGAAGAGGGGAGGGAGAGAAGAGGGGAGAGTACAATGATAATGATAATAATAATAATAATAAACTTTTATTTGTATAGCACGTTTCCTGCAAACGTTGCAGCTCAAAGTGCTATCAAATCCCACTCCCTGTCAACAGACTATTTCAGTTTATATTTTAAGTGCCGTTCATAGTTGGAAACTAGCTAATCGACCAGGGGGTATTCCATCACCGTCACTCAAGGAAAATACGCTACATTTTTACAAGACTTACAAAAAAAAGCCTGGATTTTCCTTTAGTGACGTTGTTGGAATACACCCCTACTCTGTGACATATCCAAAGAGACTTACATTGGTCCCAGTAGGACTCAAAGCCACAACCTAAGCCTTTGTCAGCACCACTGTGCCACAGAGGACCGAATCCAAGCCCAGTTTCAACCCCCCCCCCACCCCCCCCCCCAACACGTCCCCGTACCCCGCCCCCTCCGCTCACCTGGCAGACGTTGATGAAGTCGGGCTTCTCCAGGTTCATGTAGAGCTTCACCAGAACTCTCAGAACCTCGTTACGGAACTTCTTGTTCTGCATCAGCGACATGCAGACCTTCAGGCTGTAGGCCAGGAGCCCGCCAACGTCGTTCTGGAGGAGAGCGGAATAAAGGAGAGGAATAAAGTTGTCTGTTTTTTGAATAGCATCAGTACAAACCACATAAAAACAACACACATCTTACAGAAGAACACATATTTGTGGATTGAGAACATATAAAATCACATCAAGACACGACCGTGCCAACTAAATAAACCCTGGCTAAATGTGACTCGGTCTGGTGAAAGGAATGTCAAAACTGTATTCTGATTGTATCTTGTATGTTCTTGTGTATTGTATGCTCTTTGTATGTTTCTTGGTGCATTGTTTTTGGTATGTTCTTGTCTTTTTTGTTCTTTGTCTAAAACAAGTGTTTCAGTATGCTTTTACATGCTTCTTTTTACGCTTTTACACTGGGTTGTACTGTCTGTACTTCTTACCCAAATCAATCAATCAATCAATCAACCAATCAACCAATCAAAGGATTAGCTGGGCTAGGCGACTGACCGACTCCAGGATGGTCTTCTCAAAGATATCGAGGTTAGGGGTAGCAGGGTTAGGGGTAGCTGGGTTAAGGTTAGGGGTAGCTGGGCTAGTTAACTGACCGACTCCAGGATGGTCTTCTCAAAGATGTCGAGGCGTCGCGTCTCCAGGGCGATGCCGATGGCCTGCTTGTACTTGTGGTCGCCGAGGCAACGCAGGAACATCTTGTTGACGATGCCCTCCAGCCGCGGGTCGATGCTCTTCTTCTCCTCGTCCTCCGGCAGCTCGGCGTTCTCCACGCGCTGCTTGGTGTAGTGGTCGATGCATTTGGCTGCAGGGGAGAGAGGGCGTCAAAGAACAGCTCATAATCAAGCAGGGTTCGACAGTAACGCTTGCCCGCTTGCCTGGAGCAAGTAAAGAATTCGCCGGGTTTGTTTGCGCCCGAAGCCCGAAGACGCTGCTGGATCCTGGATATTTTTACCTGTGTGTAGGAAGAACAACAGACGGCGCAGGCGCCAGACCAGACTAGATAGCGTAGCGGGGAAGCGTTACTGTCGAACCCTGTCAAGACTGTGTAATTAGAATTACAAGTTCAGATACCAAAACTTCATAAAGTGTTGCTGTAGATTGAAGACCCATCTCTTTAGGCTACATCTTAACTGTCATCCTAAAGACCTCAGGGATTAAAGCAAAAAAAAAATCAGGCCAAATCGGGGCCGGTGGCTTTCCGTGCGCAAAGCGCGCGTGCGATTTTCCGTTTTACGTTCTAATGCTTTGACTTTTCTTTCGAAAAATGTGAACACATTTCCGCGTTGTAGAAAATCAATGACACATCGCTAGTCAACTTACACGGCTTGTTTTGTGAGCCTGCTAACAATGTAAAGTAGTGTTCTAGTTAACTAGGTAGCAGTCCAATCCATTTCGCTGCAGTATTTTGGCTTGACTAGCGAGTTTGTGTTGTGATTCTCAACAACGTTGAAACGTAGTTTCACCCTTTTCCATAGTTTTGAATAATAAATGTGTGGACTGACGATGTAGCGCAACCCAACTTATTCTAATAATTATTTAACATACTTTTATTCTGATAATTATTCCCCCCTCCTCGCAGACTTACATGGTCACATTATTATTGGATTGGTTGTTTGCGTGCCGGGTGAAGTTAGCTAAACATTTAACCTGCTAGCAAGAGAAACATAATGTCACTCTCCAAAGGTCTAAAGAGGAAAGTTGACGGTGGAAACAGGGCATTTAAAGAGGAATGGACAGCGAACTATACGTTCATCCTACCTGGTTTCATCAATGCAAAGCCGTTGTGAGAGACTCACATTTTACATGCTCACAATGAATGTTCCCTTCCACCTATACATGCGAGTCGTCCTTTTCGTCAATGAATGCGATAGACGCGCTAGAGGAATCGATTGGTGCATAAAAACCTTGAGAACTGCCGGATTAAAGTGACGTCCATAATACTAATAAATAATAATAATAATACATTAGACTTATAGCGCTTTTCTAGACACTCAAAGACGTCCATATCACCAGATAGCCAACAAATAGTGACCGATGGGAGATGCCAGTTTTCTCATTAAGTGAGATTTAATAGCCTAATATTATTTTTGCTATTTTTAATGAATGGCTCATTGTAATTATTATCCATAGTAATGTAGCGTGTTTGCTCTGTCGTTTCAGGAGCATATAGGCTAAGCGGATTCAGCTTTTTTTTTGCGCCTATTTTGTTGTCAATGTTTTTCATAAAATTAAACTGCATTTGCTTTGTTACTGTTCACATGTGTGGTGCAGTCACATTCACATAGCCTACAAGTAAACATTAAGTTTGAATGATTTACTGAGCTGGCGTTACTTTTTTCAAACCACACACCGCATGTCGGCTATTTCAGCACCACGCATTGTCCACCTACTTATCACTATGAGGGGTTCAGCATCAGTGCACCCCGCTCTGTTACTGTCGCATAGTTGTAGCCAATAAAGGCCTATATGAAGGCTATATAGGCTATTATATATCATTTATATACCTAATACCAACATCAAAATAGATTGTATGCCTCTACAAATCATATTACACCAGGTAAAATCCGTCACAACTTGGAATAAATCCGTCGCAACTTGGAATAAATTGACGGAAATCCGTCGTAGCGACGGAGAACTGTAATCCCTGAAACCTCCTCATCCCCTCTACCCCCCTGTAAAGTTTCTCTACAGATAAAATAATAATAATAATAATAACAATAATAATTCTTCCTTCTTCTAGCACGGCAACTTCCAATGGCCCCTGGTCCTAGCATAGATGACTTTCTTATGATGACTGATGGATAGATGAATCACTCACTTAGACAAATACAGGCTATTTGTTGTAGGTCGCTTAGGATGAAGGCGTCTTGCTAGGGCCTAAAATGCCAAAAAAATGTAAACAAAGTGTTGACATCACTCACCAATAATGGTCTCCACGTACTCTGTGTCGTCTGTGACGTTGAACAGGTCCCCGGCGCCCAGGGCGTAGTTCAGGGACTCCTCAAACGCCCCCAGGTGGTAGAAGACCTTAGACGCCACCAGGGCAGCGAACTCTCTGCTGCGGAACGTCTCATCCTCATACAGCACCTCGCTGGGAACGGCAACAACACTTGTTTATAAAGCTCTCACTGGCACAGCACCAGCATATCTGAAAGACCTTTTATATGGGCATTTAGGCCCTAGCATATCAGCCCAATAGAGCTCTCAGGTCTTCTGACGCTGGTTTTCTCTGTGTACCACATGTACAAAAGAAGAGGTTTGGTGAGGCTGCTTTCTCATTTTATGCAGCCAAATTGTGGAATGCACTGGCAGTTTACATCAGGGATGCAACCTCAGCAAATATGTTCAAGTCAAGACTAAAAACATATTTTTAATATTGGCTTAAAATGACTAAATAATTAAATGATGATTATATAATGATTAAAGCACTTTGAACTGCAACGTTTGCAGGAAAAGTGCTATACAAATAAAAGTTATTATTATTATCAGCAACATCAGAAAAACCATCCCACATTCAAGTTTAAACCGTCATAATAAGCAGTAATCTTGCATTATTGTGTTTCATTCGGGGGGAAAAACACACTTACATTTTGTCTACAGATCCTGAAATCTCAGCCCAGAAGTCATTGACGATGGCGTTCAGCTTATGCAGAGCAAACTCCTACGAGGAAAAACCAAGAAAGGTTAGACACCCAAAAGTACAGCCATCGCCACATTTACAGCCATGATCACCAACACTCCTTCTGTGGAGTACTACAGACTTTTACTTCAAGCAAACACCACAATTAATCAAATCCTTTTTTTAATAATGACTTCACTAGTTCCAATATTCCAATTATGCCATGCCAGCAGGCGAAAAGCCTGTCTAGTACACCCCAAAGCTCTCCAGCACCTGGGTTGGTTGGTGACCACAGAAGTAATATCACTACCTAACCCATACAAATATGACATACTACTTAAACAATAATACTTAATCATCATACCTTAAGCTGGGGCTCCTCCTCATCCAGCAGCGAAATGATTCCAGCTGTAGAAAAACAACATTGCATTTCATTTAGTCATGATTCTCAAAGTGTGTAACACCCAGAGAACCTGTATACAGGGCTGTGAATGAATGAATTAATTAATTAATTAATTTTGCCATTTAGCAGACGCTTTTAAACCAAAGCGACTTACAATTACGAATTACAGGGACATTCCCCCTGGAGTAACTGAGGGCTAAGTGCCTTACTCAAGGGCACACTAGTAGTGGTGTGGTTTCAGGCGGGATTTGAACTCACAACCTTCCGATCACAAGTCCAACTCACTATCCACTAGACCACCACTACCCGTGGTGGTGGTCTTTATTGTAACAGGTACAACGAAATGTAAATGCGAACCCTAGGTGCTAACAAACAAACAGTCCTAAAATAAAATTAAAAAAACAAGAATGAGACATAAATAGGGGGGTAAGTGATCAGTAGACATCTGAGAATGTATCTAGTATGTGAACTTATATACACTATATGGCCTATTCACAGGGGGGAGTTAGGGGGAGCATGTAACTGTGTACTTTTATAAACATATAAACATATGGACTAGTAGACTTATATACAGTATATGCAGTGATGCCGGTAACGCGATACTAAGTAACGCGATACTCTAATCTGAATACTTTCCCCAGTAACGAGTATTCTAACGCGATACTATTTCCAAATCAGTAATCGGATTAAAGTTACTTATTCAAGTGGCTGTGCGTTACTATTGCGTTACTACCTCATAACTTAGGCTAAATGCAGTATTTCTTTGTAATGTTCGATAGTAAACAAACATTTCTCGCGTCTTGGGGAGTGACGTCAGTGCCCACGTTTTCAACACGAGGTTACTATGGAAGGCCATGCCCGCAAAAAACGGCTCTCGACTATCGCGAGATTGCAGCAGAATCGCTCACGTGTATCACCACGCTGATTGCACAGTGTAAACAGAAGCGTAGCCTACACAATGGAGCGAGAACAGAGATATGCGTTAAATAGCTGGAAATATAAGGATTATTTTGAGTTTGTGTCAGCAAAGGATGACAAGAACATAAATGTTGATCATTGATAAACTAAATTGATAAGACTCACCCAGTTTAGGATTAGGATTATATTAGGATCATATCTGAATGGTCAGGGTAGGTTTTAGGTTTTGTGAAACCACTCCTTGCTAGTTACTGTTAAATAAAGATTATATTTATTTTATTGTTTAAAAACAAGTATTTATGTTGGGTGAGGCAAAGAAAGACTCTTTATTTTGTTGTTTTAAGTTATTGTTTAAAGTTTAATTATGTAATTTAAGTTACTGTTAAAATAAAGTGAGTTTTGGCAAAACCAGTTTTCATTTTTATGTTGCGGGGGGGGGGGGGGGGGGGGTCGGGTGCCTAGGCAGCTGCCAATAGTAACTAAAAAAGTAACTAGTAATCTAACTTAGTTACTTTTAAAATCAAGTAATCAGTAAAGTAACTAGATTACTTTTTAAAGGAGTAATCAGTAATCAGTAATCAGAATACTTTTTCAAAGTAACTGTGGCAACACTGAGTATATGACCCTTATCACAAGAATGTAAACATATTGCACTATTCCCATGTACAGTTCTTCCAGTTTGTGATGGACCAGGCTTGACATTAGGAGTGATTATATTGCATGTGGATAATCGTGCATTGTGCTAGAAGGGGAAATCAATCATGATTCATAAACCAGACAGATTCACTGAAAACACACAACAACAAGACACCTCTTAGGCTGTGTGTGTGTGTGTGTGTGTGTGTGTGTGTGTGTGTGTGTGTGTGTGTGTGTGTGTGTGTGTGTGTGTGTGTGTGTGTGTGTGTGTGTGTGTGTGTGTGTGTGTGTGTGTGTGTGTGTGTCTGAGAGCAGCATCACTGTTATTGTCTTATGTCAGCTAACACATTGCATGGTCGCTATATTACTCTATCAATTAAAACCACAGCATGTCACTAACTAAACTAAACGTTAACTAGGTGTGAAAGTTTGATAACTAGATATAAGAAACAAACGGAAAGACAGATAAGACAATGAATGTTGGGTTGGTGATAACCTGTCATCTAGCCAGTCAGCTATCTCATGTTAGCAGCGAGCTAACCAGGTAGAGATGGCTCAGTGACAACTTAAACCTTCAAAATACACCATTAAGTATTACTTCTAGTATCTATGAAATGTCCCGGTAGTGAATAAGCTATCTAAGTGTATCAGGTTGAAGTGGTAAGCAGATAGAACGCTATGGAGGTGCTAATGCTAACTAGCGTGTTAGCCTAATGTGACTCAGCTAAATCAATGGTAGCTAGCCTGATGGTAGCATAGCAACTAGCCATGTTTCTGACAGATTTTACTAGTTAATAAGACTTAGTTAAACAACTTACCAGCAGACGTTATCATGTTCGGTTCTTTAATCTCCCCCTCAGCTCCGAGAACCCTGGTTTAGGTTTTTAAACGAACTTCCGGAAAGATAAAAAATATATATATTCACTGGACAATACAGTTGGTCCGTTTCTCCAACGGTGGGATGAGATTTTCTATTTGAGGGCTGCGTTCGTAAATTCGCTCCGGAACTCTGATTAGAACTCGTGGAACGCCTCTTGTCCAATCAGATTGCTTGGTCTCTTTATGACGTTGACCCCAGCGTGCGCTCTGGTGATTTCAGAGTAAGTTTACGAACGCAGCCCAACAGTGAAGGACTCCTTTCCCAGGACCAGCGGGGAAAGGGGTCTAGATTATGCCTGATGAAAATTGTTTTTTTTTTCTGCTCGAAATTATAGTATTACATGCTGTTCCCTGGTCAGTGTCAAGAAAGATAATTGTTAAAAATGATTTTAGGTTAGTCATTATTTTTCTTTAAACGTTTAAATCATTGTATAGAAAGGTTTGTGGTAATTAACAGGCTTCTTTGTGTCAGCATCGCATGAATCAGTTATTTTACCGGCTCATGTCTGCCCCCTAGCGCTGGACAAAGAAAACGCAACACAATATTGGAATAATATTATGGTCCAAGGGGAATTATTGTGAAAACATCAGTTTCAACTATTCATAGACCCTTTGGTAAAGATGTTACAGTGTGACAATACAACTCAGAGAGAACATGAGCAGGGTTAAGTTATGACTTCATTTAGTGGGCTTATGTTCCCTGACATTTGGGGAGATATGCATATGCCATAACTAACTGTGACAATTGCCCTAATGGTATCTGTCATTTGTTGTGTATGACAATTCTTACCAACCCCGTCAAGTCAAACTCCCACATTTAAAAAAAAAGTTCTATGATGTAAGATCAAGTGATGTCACCTGAGAAGGTAAACGTTTTGTCCTACCAACCCTTTGTATCAGTCAGCCCTCCCACGTTATGTAATTAGATTAGATTAGATTTAACGTTATTGTCATTGCAGAGTACAAGTAGTAGACAACGATTATGTAATATCTTACATAAGATCTTACATGTAGCAGATGATACAATCAGAACATAATAGAAGCCAAAGTCTTGATGATGATGTCAGAACAAGTGTCCCATATTTTCAGTCTGAATTTTGGGGCGACCAAAACGTTGTTCATTACAACCAAAGTTATGTCTTGGTTCCTTGTTTGTAACTGCAGATTTTATTTGTTAGTCTGTAGGGAGTTCCCTAGTCTGCAGGGAAGTTTGTTGTAATAAACTGAAGTTGTTTAATTTGCATGCATATATTCAATAGTAGAGACTGTGAAATAAAATACTGAATAAAATAGTTTATGATACACTCCAACTACAACAGGCAAATGTGTGTTAAAATGTTTATTTCTTAAATGAATATACGTATATATATTATATATATATAGATATATATATTATATATATGTATATATATAAATTATGTACAATTCTAATAAACTCAGAAATACAAGTTAAATGTTAACAAATATTAATGTTTTAAAATGTACTATCAAAATATGTGTGCAAGAATTGTCATTTTGGAACTTCTAAGGCAACAATATTTAGCATTTAAGAGTTTCTTCTCAACACTTCACTTTTCACTTGTGACTATTAAAACATACTGCGGCTCAGTGAAAGTACAAGTTTTTCTAACAACTCGTGACGTTAGAATTATAAGGTTCTATCTCCATTTTTGTCAAAATTGAGTTTTTTTACATAATCTGATCCATTAGGTGTTTATTAATGCCTGTGTGGTGTTATTTCTACAATGTTGCCATTTTTGAGTAGTAATTCATAAAATACAAAGGTTCCATCTCACAAAACATAATGGAATGTAAAAACTTTGACGCTCAATATCTCTGAACTGCCCTAAACGGAGATAGAACCTTATAATCCTAAACGGAGATAGAACCTTATCATTCTAAACGGAGATAGAACCTTATCATTCTAAGTTCACAAACTGAAGTCAAGTATAAAACAAATAAAATGTGCTACAGTGTGTAGGCCTAGTAGGCCTACTGTAGACTACAATGCGTAAGGAGTTCACAGTGTGTGTAGCCTACATTTCATCCTTGTTTCACATTACAAGACGGCTCAAGAACTTTGTTCCTTGCTTCATACTTCATATCATCTAAAAAAATAAAATAATATTCTGTCATGTTACATAAACTAATTATTCCTAGCGACAACAGGCCAGCTACGTGACAGGGTAACCCTGGCAACAAGAAGGCAGAGGTTCTGGCTAGTGATTTTCCATGATATCTTAATAAAATAATCCTCTCTAAACTCTTCTGTGACTGATCACCCAGGCAGAAAGCCTAATGGGTCGGCTTGCCATGTGACCAAACAGCAGACTTCAACAGGCATCCTTCTCTAGGCGAGCTACTTTTCCTTTGAGACCAACTGGTAGGCCTATTGGTCCCACTGTGAGGAGGGTGAAAGGTCACCAGTGGGGGAACTTATTGCCCCAGAGTGTCATGCATGATGATGACTGTCCTTTGCTGTTGCGCCAGAGTCTGCAGGAGGTCCGGCTGAGGCTGATAACACCCTGGACTTCAGCGGGACCCCTTCCTCCACGCTTCCCCCGTCACCTGAGAAAACAACAATCTATTTAAAGTGCCGCAACAGACCGACAACGTGGAGAGACACAAGCAGGATAGAACAACACAATCACACCTCTCTGTCTGCTGGGTGGAGATGTGCTCTTGGCCTGGTCTCTTGGCCCTCGTCTGCGGGACAAAGGCAAGCATCGGAACGGCCAAAGGGAGGCGTCGCCCCCGTCCCCAGTGTTGTTATCTGCAAAGCAATAACGGGCGTGTAAACACTTGGCAGCATATTTAGGGCAGTTTGCATAATGAATGCTTCTTTTGTTGTGAAGTCTATTGCAGCCTTGCTTGCGGGTGGGAAAGAAATATGCATGCAAAAAATGTTTCCCAGCCTTGTGAGTGTCATGGCCTGACCTACATACAAACAACCAGTCAGTCACAACATCATTGGAAATGCTTTTGAAATATAGGCCTGGCAACTGGAAACAAGGTGAAAACTTGGCCAACAAAGTTCACTACTACAAAGATTTTAAAAAGGTGTATTACACCTGAGGATTGAGATGAATGCATAGCTGCAAATATTGAAATATAGGCCTCTCTCTCTCTCTTCTGGAAACAATCATAGGTTTTCGGCCAACAAAGTACACTACAAAGATTTTAAAAATGTATGCATGTGTTACGGTCCATGTGAGAAAAACTAGGGTTAGGTGCTACGTCGACTTGGTACATGCTGGCATGTCTAACCCTAATCCTAACCCTAACCCCTAACCCTAGCACCTAACCCTAACCCTAGTTTTCCCACATGTACCGTAACATATGTATGTATTACAAAGTAGTACAATGTAGTACAAAGTACACTACAAAGATGTTAAAATGTAAATGTATTTCACCTGAGGATTGGGACGCATGCATGGCTTTGCAGGTGTTTCTCTTGATGTCCAGGATCCTGTCCTGCATCTTGGGGATGAAGGTGCCCACCCATATGGCCTCGTGGGGGTGCTTCCTGAACACGGCCCGCAGGTGACCCTCCAGGAGGGCCACGGAGACGCGCGTCTGGGCGCTCTCCACCCTGGAGCGGATTAACCCGATCAGCGCCGGGTGACAGTGACCCCCCCGGGTCACCCTGGGTCTGGTGGTCCGTGCCCTGACGTCCTTCAGGATCTCTCTCAGACAGATCTCGTTGTTTAGTGAAGTTTCACTGAAGAACTCTTGTCGGAAGATGAATATGATGATCGGGGAATCTATTGTCCTCTTAATTGCCCCATAACGTGGCGTTTCTCTGGTCCTCTGCTCGTTCCCATTGAGCGCATGTGGAGGGTTTTTCTTTTCTTTATCCTCCCCCACCGGAGTGGATTTGGCACCCAATCCTAAATCCCTTGGCCTCTCTGACAGAGGTATTTCGTTCCCTAGAGGCAAAGTCTTGGTGTCGGTGGTAACTTGTCCAACGTGACTTGTTGCAACAGCAGAATAAAGCTCCGTGCGCTCCTTAGAATAAAACATGTCCTGGACCAACTCCTGTAATATTCCAGCCTTTTCTCCCTCTCCCTCCTCCTCCTGATCGGGTTTGCAGGAGGCATCACTCACCAAATAAATCTTCTCTTTCCCTCCGATGTGATGCACTAGCTGCTGGAAGTCTCTCTCCTCTGCAGGCTGCGCTGTGATCACCGGGCAAGACATGGTCCAAAATAATAATAATATTGATATAAAAAAATTACCAAAAAATATAATATATCCCAAAAAACGTCCCTCTTTACGCGTGAGGATGTCCCCTGTCCTGTCAGCGCATCAGAGAACCCTATGTCTGATATGAAGTTGTGTTGTCAACATGGACTTCAGAAGGCTGTTTGTGACAGACAAGCCCACCCACACGGACAGCCACATAGAAACGTGGGCTGCGTTCAGTACAGTCGCTCTGGAAATCTGATCAGCACTCGTGGATTGCTTCTTATCCAATCAAATGACTTGGTGTCTTTATGACGTGGGACCCCAGGGTGCGCGCACGGCTTTACGAACGCAGCCGTGGACGTGCGGAACCTTTCCCAAGGGCTGGAGAAGGCGGGACTTAGAGGAGGCGGGACTTAAAGGTTCATGGGGGGTTACTATTGGTCACACAGTCTGATAGGCGGGGTCGCCGAGGGATAAGAACCAATAAGGACGCAGACAGATATTGCATTAGCAAGTTAATTTTTAATACATGCAACATTAATGGTAAATACACGAAGGATGGTATCGTTCAGGAATATAGTACATGCAATTGTTTTGATAACCTCAATGGATGGGATTCTCTCTCTTTATCCCTAGTATTCGCAAGGAAAACACTCCTTTCTTCTCTCCAAGGTTGTAGAGGCCTGGCTTTTCAGAGAAAAGAGAAAAATAATTCAGTTAAAATCATGCCTGTTATTAGATTAATTAACCAATAAACCATGTGCTTGCTGCTACACTCTTCTTCTTCTTATTATTATTATTATTATTATTATTATTGGACTTTCTTGTTACAGTGTTTTTTATGCGTGCAACATTGCATTTTTGGCATTTCTGTGATTTAACTTACCAACTGGTCTAAAAACACCAGCCATATCAGTACAAACATTTGTTTTCTTGATTTAATTTCATTCAGTAAAGCACAATGCACCAGAGAGCACTCTAGCCTAGTCAGTCTAGTCAGTCTCTCTACAATCTCCAGGCGCCAGTATCTAACTGACCCTTCGACAGGAGGGGATGATAACCTGGGTGACTGACCAAAGCTAACAGACCCTGACCTTCGGACCGGCTCATTAATGGGTGACAGGGGGCGTTGTCTGTGTCCATGTTGACATAGGCACCAGGCAAAAGTTTAGAGTGGGACAGTGTGTTGAATTGGGAAAGTGTGTCCAAACATTTGACTGGTACTGTAGGTTTAGCCTACACTGACATTCATATTACCTTGTTGTGGTTTTATCTTTTACTGTAGCTACAGTACTTCTGTGTCAGGGGATTGTAAAGTTTTGTTGAGTTTTTTTTGTTTTGTTCAATGAGTAAGACATACTATCATAATAATAATAATAATAAATCATTGTATTTATAAAGCGCTTTTCCGAGGCTCAAAGACACTGCCATATATGGGAAAAACAGAAAACACAGAAACAACAAGCAACAGATAACATGAGACACATAGAACAAAGAGTTAACCAACAGGCACATTAACACAGCAATGTCTAGGGGGGGAGGGGGGGTGGCAGGGTTAGAGAGGAGATGGTTAGGGGTAGGGGAGGTTGTATGCATGGGAGAACAGGTGGGGAGGTGGGAGCTGGGATTTAAAAGTGGGGAGAGTGAGGGTGAGTCTCTGAGTGGCTGAGGGAGAGAGTTCCAGAGGCGGGAGGGGGGGGGGTGCATACTAACCTTTTTATAGAGGATTAGAAGTAACTCTGGGCCAAGGAGCTCACTTGGGCCAACAAAAGATACACGCATACCTAAACGGACTGGGAAAAAAAGCATGTGTAATCCAAAGTAATCCAAAGTATCCAACGTATTATTAATTCAATGACTTTGGAGATAATATGACAATTGCTTGGTTTACAAATCATCCGCCATTTTGTCTTCACACAGACAGTTAAGTTAGCAACACATGACATTTACATTTTTGGCATTTAGCAGACGCCTTATTACAAAGCGACTTACAATCAATACTAAGCAAGTGAATCATCAATCCACCAGTCGTAACAGGAAGAGTAATCTAGCTCAGGCCCGGGGCCATTGGCAGTCTCCATGATAGGCAAGGCAAGGCAAGTTTATTTGCATAGCACATTGCTAGTATAGCACATTGCTAGAAAAAAATAAATAAAAATAAAATAAAGTGTGGCATCAATGGCATCAGTTCCTTATCTTAAGAGAAGTAGAGGTCGTAGCACCTGTGTATACCTGTGATTTTTTTGTCTGACAGCAGATCTCTGAGAGCAGACAGGTACGGGGCAGGTGAGGACCGTGGGCCGGTGTCGAGGTAAGGAAGGGAGGTGTGTTCACCACTGCTGGACATGGAGCTGTTTCCCTCATAGTGGTCGTGTGGAGATGTGGTGGAGCCTGTGGACACATCAAACATGTTACATTTACATTTTTGGCATTTAGCAGACGCCTTATTCCAAAGCGACTTACAACAAACACATTTGACTAAGGAAGTGAATCGTCAATCCACCAGTCGTAGCAGGAAGAGTAATCTAGCTCAGGCCCGGGGCCATTGGCAGTCTCCGTGATAGAAGGAAAAAACAAAAACAAAAAGATATTTTTTGAAGCCTTTTTTTTTTTTAATCCTCTTTTTTTAATTCACATTGACGACAGAGTAGATTCAGAGAAACAGAAAAAGTATTTGGTTACACTGGTTATGTCTTATCTGACATTCTTTGATCTCTCTCGGGACCCAGTCCAACCGGTCACAGTGTCCTGCTGGGTGGAACTGACTGAATCGTGGCCTTGATAAATCTGGCCCATTCCGAGGGCTGATGTAGAAGTTTCATAATGAATGTTGAACACATGTTGAACATGAATATTTATTATTGTTGTTGTTGTTGTTGTTGTTGTTTGGATAACAATAATAATCAGTGTATTACTGGGATTGTATGATGTTGTCGTTCTGCTTGCTTGAGTGGAAAATGGTTTGTGGTTTTAATTAACTAATTCATTTTGCCATTTAGCAGACGCTTCCATCCAAAGCGACTTACAGGGACATTCCCCCTGGAGTAACTGAGGGCTAAGTACCTTACTCAAGGGCACACTAGTAGTGGTGTGGTTTCAGGCGGGATTTGAACTCACAACCTTCCGATCACAAGTCCATCTCATTATCCACTAGACAGGGCCTTCTTGCAACTGCTCTCAGATCAGCATAAATATGTTAGCGAGAGAGCTTGATAAGGCTCGCTCCATAAACACTTCCTCTAGGTGTGTGTGCACTGCCATAAAAGCTTGTATTGAGGAAGTGCTTTTTTAAATGGTAAAGGGTAAATGGACTGCACTTATATAGCACCTTTATCCAAAGCGCTGTACAACGGCCTCTCATTCACCCATTCACACACACATTCACACGCCAATGGCGGCAAGCTACCATGCAAGGCGCCGGCCTGCTCACTGGGAGCGATTTGGGGGTTCAGTGTCTTGCCCAAGGACACTTCGACATGTGGCCAGCCGGGGCTCGAACCGCCGATCTGCCAACCTTGCGATCATTAGACGGCGGCTCTACCTCCTGCCCCACAGCCACCCCTTTCTTAGAGATTCTGTACTAACGTTGAGAGTGAAATGTGTTATCGTTGTCCCTCAGTTGACCCCCAGATCGTCTCCCCCCTGTCCCAGTTTCTCAAGTGAACCAGCAGGTCTTTTATAGCCTGAAACATTGTTTCCCTGTTTTGAGGATTTTTTTACGAGATTTAATTTCTCACGCAGACAATGGCGCTCATCCCGTTGCCAAGACAACCATTGTCCCAGGTGAAATAGAGATGAGGGACGGATAGGGTTTCCTAAAAACCCGGCATTGTTAGCAACAGTGTTGTTTGCTCAAAGATGAGTGATTTAGAGTTGTTGCGGAGATTAAAAAGTTACCATTTCATATCGTGTCTAATCGTACGATGGCCAAAAACCACAACCACTTTCTTACATTACAGCCTGGAGCCCTCTCATTTTGATCACATTGACATTTCTCTCTCCTCTCTTATGACAAGAACTCACAGAAAGTCAAAAGGCACAGCTTTGTGACCACCACAATAGAACTCACCAGAATCATGTTAATGTATCTATATAATATAATGTCATATAAATAATGATCATACAACAATATTCTCATCATTGATGAAGTAGTACTCATAAACATGTGAGTCTCAGACCCTCTCTTACCTGCAGTGGCCACAGCACAGGTCCTGAGGAGCAGAAGAGAAAGTAGTTCACCAAAACCCAGAATGAGTCTTGACTGCATGGCTGGACAGACCCACTTTTACTTCACGTTGGTGAGAAACAACTGTAGCCGTAGCAGTGGAGATACGGTGGCCACGGTGGGGTGTGACGTGTTGAGCCCAGGGATATTATACACCACCCAGAGGACTAGGCTAGAGCCGTCCTCGCCACGGAGGCTCTCCTGTCAGAGAGACAGACAGCCTGGGGCAGCCTGGGGCGGCTGTGTCTCAGGAGGTAGAGGCTGTGTCTCAGGAGGTAGAGGCTGTGTCTCAGGAGGTAGAGGCTGTCTCAGGAGGTAGAGGCTGTGTCTCAGGACGTAGAGGCTGTGTCTCAGGAGGTAGAGGCTGTGTCTCAGGACGTAGAGGCTGTGTCTCAGGAGGTAAAGGCTGTGTCTCAGGAGGTAGAGGCTGTGTCTCAGGAGGTAGAGGCTGTGTCTCAGGACGTAGAGGCTGTGTCTCAGGAGGTAGAGGCTGTGTCTCAGGAGGTAGAGGCTGTGTCTCAGGATGTAGAGGCTGTGTCTCAGGACGTAGAGGCTGTGTCTCAGGAGGTAGAGGCTGTGTCTCAGGAGGTAGAGGCTGTGGCTCAGGAGGTAGAGGCTGTGTCTCAGGAGGTAGAGGCTGTGTCTCAGGAGGTCGAGGCTGTGTCTCAGGAGGTAGAGGCTGTGTCTCAGGAGGTAGAGGCTGTGTCTCAGGAGGTAGAGGCTGTGTCTCAGGAGGTCGAGGCTGTGTCTCAGGAGGTAGAGGCTGTGTCTCAGGAGGTAGAGGCTGTGTCTCAGGAGGTAGAGGCTGTGTCTCAGGAGGTAAAGGCTGTGTCTCAGGAGGTAAAGGCTGTGGCTCAGGAGGTAGAGGCTGTGTCTCAGGAGGTAGAGGCTGTGTCTCAGGAGGTAGAGGCTGTGTCTCAGGAGGTAGAGGCTGTGTCTCAGGAGGTAGAGGCTGTGGCGCAGGAGGTAGAGGCTGTGTCTCAGGCGGTAGAGGCTGTGTCTCAGGAGGTAGAGGCTGGTGGAGGTAGAGGCTGTGTCTCAGGAGGTAGAGGCTGTGTCTCAGGAGGTAGAGGCTGTGTCTCAGGAGGTAGAGGCTGTGTCTCAGGAAGTAGAGGCTGTGTCTCAGGAGGTAGAGTCTGTGTCTCAGGAGGTAGAGGCTGTGTCTCAGGAGGTAGAGGCTGTGTCTCAGGAGGTAGAGTCTGTGTCTCAGGAGGTAGAGGATGTGTCTCAGGAGGTGGAGGCTGTGTCTCAGGAGGTAGAGGCTGTGTCTCAGGAGGTAGAGGATGTGTCTCAGGAGGTAGAGGCTGTGGCTCAGGAGGTAGAGGCTGTGTCTCAGGAGGTAGAGGCTGTGTCTCAGGAGGTAGAGTCTGTGTCTCAGGAGGTAGAGGCTGTGGCGCAGGAGGTAGAGGCTGTGTCTCAGGAGGTAGAGGCTGTGTCTCAGGAGGTAGAGGCTGTGTCTCAGGAGGTAGAGCCGCCGTCTAATGACCGCAAGGTTGGCAGATCGGTGATTCGAACCCCCGGTTGGCCACGTGTCATGTTGAGGTGTCCTTGGGCAAGACACTCAACCTCAAATTGCTCCCAGTGAGTGGGCCGGCGCCTTGCATGGTAGCTTGTCGCCATTGGTGTGTGAATGTGTGTGTGAATGTATGTGTGAATGGGTGAATGAGAGGCCATTGTAAAGTGCTTTGGAATAAGGAGTCAGTCCATTTACCTTTTACCATTAGAAAGAGACGTGAAGCTGATCGTTTGAAATTAGTTGGAGACAACACAAATTAAACTGGTTAACAATTTAGAGCCATCTTTAGGTGTCATGGTGGTGATTTATCATGACAGTCATCTACTGGTAGCCCCCCCCCCCTCCAAAACCCACTGGGATGCCCATTATGGTTATGTGAAAAATAACAGCAGTATGAAAAAAATTAAATGCTTAACAAATAAAATAAACCTAGAGGCAGGAGCAGGCAGGATGGGATAAAGTTAATATGTTGAATTTAATTAATATGTTAATATGTGGAGCTTGGTAAATACTAAATCCTTTAACAACACTAAAAGTAGCCAGGCTAAGCAAACAGCTAACATTGAGAACTCCACTTTAACAGCAACACATACAGTACACCTGTTCTATACCCAATAACCCCTTCACCTAAAGTCCACGTCTGTATTGTAGCTGGGACAGTGCCTTCGCAAAGATTCAGACCCCTTCACTGTCCCCACATGTTCATTTCAAAATGGCCCATCTTCCTGTGACCTTTAACCTGAAGTAACCCCTTTTTTGACACCTTGACCATCTCTAAGTAATGTGATAGGCCTGTATAGATGCCTTGTCATAGACGTGTATTAGCATATCATTGTATACAAAGAGGTGAGAGGAACAAATCCCTTTCTAAAGTCAAGATACTGCAGGGACTTCATGCATTAATAAAGGTTGAATATTAAAAGTTATATTAAAAGTACATACTGTAAAATACCAATGCATTTTCTATTTAATTTAAGTGTGCATTTAGTATACACAGAAATGTGCTAGTGAGACAAACCTTGCATTGTTTTGTTGGACATGAGGAGACTCTAAACCCCTGGTGCCACTTATGGATTAAACTCTGTCTAACTACTGGTCTGGTCTAATGCTACACACTGTCATTAGGGTTTGTGTTTAAGGGAGTCGCACGTTAAAAATAATTTCCTAGGATTTCACTCAAGGGCGTGGACAGTCATGGGTGTGGGCAATCATGATATTCATTACAGCATTTCGTTGTGTTGTAGGCTACTTGTACTCTGTGATGACAAGGAAATTGAATCTACTCCAATCTACATGCTGTGACTGTGAGTGAAATCCAGTTGTGTGACATTCTGTTAAAGTAGGTACGTAAAGGCCAACTAGTGCTCCCCACTGAACACTGTTTTCCACATGATCTCATTCCTCCAGATTGATCATGGCCATTTAGTCCTATTTTAAAGCTCAAATCTACATACTGGGCCTGTAAGTAGCATCCATGCCTCCACATTAACGGATATACATAAATATAATGACAGAATCTCTCCACAAGAGGGCGCTGTTGTATCAGTTTAAACAGCTGGGTTTGTAACCAGAGCGTCCTGTTGCCTCCGGGAAAATAATGAATTAAATTGAACAAAATGCGTCGTCACCAATACGAACTACCTTTCCGGAATGCACGCTAAACAGCACGTCGTGATATTATGTGCACTTTTAAGTAAATCCAGTACAAAACATCCATCTCAAACAGACATGTCAAAGTTGAGGGGAAAGAAGGTGCCAGTTAAACTAAAGTAGATAGGCCAGTCAAACAAGCAGCCTGTTTTTAGTTTTTAAAGTGATGTAGATTTGAGTGACTGGTCTATTTGTGTCCCCTGCTTGAGAATGATTGGACCGGCTTCACAGACAAGGCTTAAGCTCAGTCCTGGACTACATCACACTTTCAATGTCAAACCTCCATTGAAGATGCTTTTTAGACTAAATTAGGCTTATGCCTTGTCTGTGAAACCAGCCCACAGTGTTCCTGATCAGTGGCGGACTCAGGCTGTTTGAAGGGCAGGGCACCTACTGCACAACATGGGACCCCATCAGTGCACATGGTCAAGTTTAGACCATTGGAAGGGCAGCCAAAGGACTCTAATTTTGCCACTCAAAAGGGCACTTTAGTGTGACGTTTTTCAACTGTGGGGGCACATGGTAAAATGTAGACCATTGGAAGGGCACCAATAGGGCACGTCCTCTCATTTTCGCCACTCAAAAGGGCATTTAAGAGAGACGTTTTTCAACCGTGGGGGCACCAGGAGGGGCGGTCCCCCTCCCTGCCCCCCCTCTGAGTCCGCCAGTGTTCCTGTTATGCATGGAACAACAGACGCACTGCAGAGAGAGACAATCACACTGTTGTCCAATAGATCATGACACAGACATACTAGTAGTACATGACATACGCCATTTCATTAGCTAGAGTGGACATCCAGTACCAGTCAAAGGTTAGGACACGCTTTCCCTTTCAACTGAATGGCTCTATGAAATGTGTCCAAACCTTTGACTGGCACTGTCTGGTGGGGCAGCTGTGGTGCAGGAGGTACAGCCAGCGTCTAATGATCACAAGGTTGGCAGATCGGCGTTTCAAGACCCAAATTGCTCCCAATCAGCAGGGCCAGCGCCTTGCATGGTAGGTTGGCCACCATTGGTGTGTGAATGTGAATGTGTGTGTGAATGGGTGAATGAGAGGCCGTTGTAAAGCGCTTTGGAATAAGAATAAGGTGCTATATAAGTCATTTATGTCTGGTCGATGGCTCACGCATATCTGACACATATTATATTATATTGAAGCTACAGTTGCTTAGTTCTCTTCATAGACGCAGGAGCCAAGCATCATAAACCAGAGCCTGAGAATGAATTATTATTATTATTATTATTATTATTATTATTATTACAGGAGGCATTAGTGAGATATAAAGATCTCACCCTGTTTTCAGCACAAGTGCAATAAAAACACGTAATAGTTACTGAACATAGCTGTGTATATAGTATATGTACTAGTGCTGTCAATCAATGAAACACTTCAATCAAGTTCATCACAATAATGATGTAACAGCAATAAGGCTGTGATTAATCATGATTACACATAGTTTACATCATGGAGTTGTACTTGTGTAAGTGGAATAGTGCTTGAGGCAACTTTGCTACTGGAAGTCATCAGAGGAATTCAGAGATTTTCCTGATTTTCATCAGATTCTTTACCTTGCTGGGAGAGGTGCTGAGGTGTGGAGCGTCTATGACATCATCCTCACAGAACCTTGACAATGTGGTTGTTCCACCTTGCTGGAGGGCTTCACGCTACCCTGATCTTCTACTACAGCGACAGTCTGCTGAGCCCTAACCCTACACGCACACACACGGGAGCATCCTTAGTAGATTTAGAGAATAATAGAGTAGTAGGTGGTCCAGTGGTCTGGCACCGCGGTCTACAGTGCACACATATGCCCACCATGTCGGCATGGGTTAGAATCTGGCCCATGCCCTGCTAACATGCCCTCTCTCTCTCTCTCCCTTCTTCTCCTTACTTTCCTGTCTGTCTGTCTTCACTGTATCTGTCCAATACAATGAAGAATATGAGTGGGACTGGGCCACTGAGAAAAAAAGAAAAGAAAGAATAGAGTAGTAGATCATCCTGATGGACAGTGTCTTCGTCAGGCCTGCAGAGAGGCCCACTGGTGTCAACCAAAGCATCCGCATGCTAACAATATCCCTGCCCCTTCACCCTCCTAAATATAGACTGAGGTCATGTTCGATATATATACTGTACACGGCGTAGAAAAACAATCAAAGGTGTGTGAGACTTCTCAGTACATCTTCTCCTGGAAGAGGAAACGTATTATCAAAGAGACGTAACAGTGAGCCAAGGTTGCCTCATCATTTGAAAACAGAAAACTCTGCCAAATCCATAGTTTCGTAGGAGTTTGGCTAACCCTTTCCAGACAAAAGTATTTACCGGTAACTGTCCTATTCCTTGAAGCCTCTAAATGGACTGACTTATATAGACTTACTTATATAGACTGACTTATATAGACTGACTTATAT